>NC_045598.1:169352629-169655660 GCF_009762305.2 Zalophus californianus | reverse complement strand
GTATTCATCTTATCTGGGAGACTTTCCTTACTACTATGCTAATTTAGGTAAGTGAGTTCCTTCCAGGTTGCTGCCCCTTGTTTACCCTCCAGATGTTGTCCAGACTCCAAGTCCCTTGATTTCTCCATCCTGTAGCAGGGTCTTCCTACCAGCCTACATTGGACATGGCTTTCTAGAGCCCTATCCTTAAATGGTGTATCAGGATCAAGAATTAGAAATCCAGCAGAGCATTGCAAAATGAAAAAACTCCTTTCTTGTCTAAGCAGCTGGACTTCACATAGAGTAGACTCATTCCTTTTTGAGAAACAGGCTCCCCAAACTACAGATCATTTCGAACATGATGATGGGTTTGCTATAATTTTACATCTCCTCATATATAAGATGGAACCAGGAGAGCTCTCCCTAATTTCTTTTTTCTTTTTTTTTTCTGCAATCTCAACTTCTCTCTCTCCTACCAAAGAAAATTCAAATTAATAAAGGGGAAGGAGAAAGATTTAAGAATGGATGACAAGAGACAACTCTGTTCACACATTTAACGTTTATTGTGCTCGTCTTAATGTACTCCGTTAATGCAATGCTAGGTGGTAGAAACAAAAAGTCAGATGAGATACAATCTCTGCTCTCAAGCAGCTTTTCATCTAATCATAATGGGGAAAGAGAATGGACAGAGGGAGAAAGCTCTCCAAAAGGCTGTTGTTACTGCCATAGGCCCTCTGTACGTGGAGACTCACTTGTGCTAGCGTTAGTGACATTTTAGACCTTATCCCTCATTCACAGTTCCGAGTTGGAGAAACTCTGGGATAGTAAAGCATTTTTCAAGTCAATGTGGCAAAAAGACTCTAGATTTTCCACCCTGTGCCGATATTCTCCATAACAATCTCACCTCTTTTTTTTTTTTTTTTTTTTGAGTCGTGCGTGTTTAATTTGAAACTGCTAAAAAGAAACTTAAAAGAAGTGGTGGCCCGAAATACCAACCAGTGACAAAGAACCCTTTAAGCCAAACCAAACATATTATGGGGACTGTATTAAAATCAGTGAATGGCCCACACAGGGTAATGTATTTAGAATTTGGTAATTTTCAGAATAAGGCCAGAGTCAGTAAAAAATGTCTACATATTTCTTCCTACAGAGCAGTGAGATCTCCATGTGGAGGGAGCACGTTAGAAGTGTGTACATGATGCTTCCTAAACTAGTACAGGAAAATGTAGACACGGTGACTTGTCCTCACCAGGAGAAAGGAAACCCCTCCACCCTATTTCTTCTTCTTCTTTGGCAGAGTTTTGAGAAAGCAGAGAAGTCAGCTTCTTTCTAACATGCAATTAAAGTACCAATCGGATGATCTAATTTGCTCTACAAAACACTCGCAGAATCCTTGAGTAGACGTTGTCTGATTCCTACCTTTATTCTATCAACATCAAAGCTTAACTCGAATGTCACTGCATACTCTTGTTTGCATTGAAGCTACCAGAACACAAAATTACTGGGTCCGAACTACTGAAGTTTTAGAAAGTTTTTAAATGTGTCTCCAGTTTCTTAGTGAGTTCTTCCAGAAAACTTCCTTTGGGGGGAGAAGCCATCTCGCTGCTTTCTCTTCCATGGCTCCTGCTCGTTTTACATATTTATCTAAACCTTTCCACCCAGGGCTTCAGAGCACGCAGCGGCGGAGGTCTGGGTCACGTACTTCTTCCCTCAGCTTATGTCAGCACCACACAGAAAGAGCTTCTCGAGAGTGTAGAGGCTTCTGCTCCAAAATGATGATGATGGGGCTGAGGGATAGCCGCGAACACATATTGAGCACTTACTGTTTGCTGGGCCCTGTTCTCACTGCTGTGTCTGCGTTCACTCCTTTCATTCTGTTCTCCTAACAGCCCTATAGGTTTGATGCTCTGACTCTCAGCCCCATTTCATGGCTGTGGAGACACCGAGGGGAAGATCCCACCACCAGTGGGCGGTAGCACAGGGACTCAAACCTAGACAGTGATGCTCTGGATGCTGTTCTTTGAATCTTTACCACCTGCTGGTCATTATTGGAAATAGTATTAATTGGGCCAAAAAGACAAATAAAAAAAACAAACCCTTAACTCCATCATGAAGAATAATAGCTATTCAAATACCCAGGGAGAGAGCACATTTCCTTAAATCCACGTTACGATGTCAGTGGCTGGAGTAGACTTCTGGGAGTAGAGGGTGGTGAGTGGTGGGCTGTGTGTTCGGACTTGGGTTCCCTAAAAAGCCGCAGGGAGGTCAAAGGCACATCCCCAGGGAAGAAAGAGGTTATCCAAGGAAGAGCGTACAGGTGGACGTGCAGCTGTAAGTTATCAAGGTCTCAGGCAGCAGTTACCTGGCAGCTTTTCACCTTGTTTTTGTTCTGTCAGGACAGAAGAGGAGAAAGAAAAACACGCGAGGAGGGAACATCAGCTTCAGGGCAAGGCAATGGAGTGAGGAGGAATGATTTTCTAAGTGTTGTTTCCCAGTGTTTCATTGGGCTTCTCTGGCGTTTCTATTTCAGGTTTAAAACCCCCCCCCAAATTCACTGCAGTCATCCATGCGGTGACCCCCCTGGTCTCGCAGTCCCAGCCAGTGTTGAAGCTTCTCGTGGCTGCAGCCAGATCACAGTACTGTGCCCAGGTGAGTGGGGGGCCAGCCGCCACTCCTGCCGCCTGCAGACCCCGCTCTTACCTCCTCCATGCTCTGCTCCCTGGGGCTCATCCAGCGATGCCCTGCTACTCCCTCTCACTTGTCATGCTTGTTACTCCTCCCTTTCATCCAATGAGCTAAAGGTTCTCGGAAGTGAAATTTAGCACTGGTAAGGGATGGGTTACAAAGAGATGTTTCGCTGGGGTAAAGTTAAAATATATATAACCAACACATTCTTGAAAGAACGCGTAAGGACGTTATTTTGTTTTTAAATGTCAAAGTGTTAAGGTAACCTCAGACGTGCCATGGGAGGACCCAGAAGACGGAAGTTTTTAACGGAAGAAACAGACTTGCTGGTGTCAGGAGGTGTCCACTTTTCTTTCATAGCCCCCGTAGCTTCATTATAAAATTGGGAGCAGAAGATTCTATGATAACAGAATTTTCCAAATCAGTGTCACTCCCATACTCTTTCCACAGTGGCATTTCGGATTTGTAAATTAGGTTGTACAAGAAGGCTTACAAACCTGTAAAGAATTAAATCATGTTGAAGTATGCCTTTCTGAACTGAACACACTTACTGGGAAAAATAAAGTCACATAAAATCAGCAACCATTCTAGAGAGTCCAAATCATGAGCTCACCCTACTAGTTCCATCTTGGATTCTCTTCTCTCTCCCATAGTTGCTGGAGTAGCACTGCTTCCTAGCCAGTGTTCTAGAGCTCGCTACCCATTTTTATTTAATTTGGTCGGTGTTGGTTGCTCATCAAACGATATCAGAATTTAAGAAACCACTGTATCAAGATTCAGCAACCCTGAAATTTACTTCTTTTCTTCCCAGCTTTCTCCTGCCCCCTTGATGTAGTTTTTTTCAGGGTGCTCTTTTTGTCCTCTCTCTCTCTAGTTGTTGAGGTGACTGGGTTCTGGAGATTGTGTGGGAGGGGGGCTCTCTTTAAAATTCAAGTTTGATATCTGCCTCTCTGCCTTGCTTAGGCCTCTTTCTGTGTCTAAGAAGAAGCTGGGTGGAGGCCTCACTCAAGCCAGCCTTACCAAGCCGTCTCATGCCCCCCTGTCCCTTTCAGATCATAGTTCTATGGAATTGTGACAAGCCCCTACCAGCCAAACACCGCTGGCCTGCCACGGCTGTGCCTGTCATCGTGATCGAAGGAGAAAGCAAGGTAGGACGGGAAAGGGCCCTGAGCGTGGAACCGCCATGGAGTGTTTGTTTCTCCCTGCGGCACTGTGGGTGTTGGCTGTAGACAGCTTCTTCCTGCCCCGCCCCCTCCCCGGGGAGCTTCTGGCTCTGGACTCTTTTTCTCTAAAATTATCCCTGTCACTGAAAATCCTCAGCTTTGACAGCTCTCGGTTCTTGAATTGGGGATTCGTGGGTCCTAACACCATCTCTTTAGGAGATTTGTGGCCCTGCGTATCCTTTCCTCCTCTGACCGTCGGTTTCCTCCTCGTCTACAAAATGGAAGTAATAACACATATTCCTAGGGTTGCTACTAGGATACAGTGAATTCAGGGCCTGGCAATAGTGATCCTTGTATAAACGATGAGGATCAAGACAAAGCTGCTGGTGGTGGCCAAGCATGAGGTTTGCTTGGCTGGTTCATCTGGATCAGTTGTGTCTTTCAGAAAGTGGCTCGTCCTCACATTTCTCTTCACAAGGACATCTGCACTTTAATTCCGTTTGGGTGTCTCCATCAGAGACTCACGTGTGCTGCCTAGCTGGCCCCTTGCTTCCATTCTCCAATTCATTTTGCCTAGACCTGAATGATCTTCTAATCATCTCTCGGCCTTAAGGGACTCTATTTGCTAATGCTCAAAATCAACATTTGAGGCCATGTGTAATCTGGCCTTGGCCAGCCTTGCCAGTCTTCTTCTCTCTCATTGATTCCCCCACCCAGACCCTGTCCTCTCACCAAATTTGATCATTCACAGTTCTCTAAGTTGCACTGTATCCCCTCCTGCCTCTAATCCTTGCCGTTCCCTTTTGCTGTAAGTCTCAATGCTTTATCTCTGTTATCAGAATTTCCATGCATTCTTTAAGCCCCTGTTCCCATGCTACCTCCTCTTTGGAATTTCTTCTGCTCTTGGCAGCCAGGGCTGAGTTCTTTTTTCTCTAGCTTCTGCTCGTTGCTTTCTTGTAGATCATATCCATTGTGAAGAAATTAGTTGCTACTAAATGGAACAGATTGGTGAAGCATGTCATCTAAGAGATATCCTTTGTTAGTCCCCAAGAAGGCAGGTCTTGAGAGATTGTCTCACACTAAGTAAAACATCTTTGAGCCAGGATAAAAAATATCAATTAGGTCAAACCATTTGAAAATCATCATTTGGCTTGCTAAAAGTAGCAGTTTCATGTAGTTCGACATGATGCAGTGAGAATTACAACTGTCACGTGGGCAAGATGATCAATGCATTATACATTCATTTCCAATGTATGACCACCTGCTCTGTGCTGGGCACCATGTAGTATGTTGGAACACGGTGCGCGATATGATGGATAAAGTCCCAGCATTCGCCGGACTGGAGTCAAGCAACATGGTTATCTAAGAGCTGCTTCATAAGCATTTAATGGGTAAAGGTGGGAATTAGAAAATCACCTGCCTCTCGGCATGGGTCTTACTTACCCTTATGAAATCCATCTCACCATAGATGTGGTTTCACGAAAGGAATGGCATACGATCCCATACGTCTGTCTCCCCAGTGCCAATGCCTGAGGTCCCAAACAGTGCTCAGATGGATGCTGTCAACTTTGGACTTGGGAATTCATTGTTTTTTGTGCTTCCGTGGGTGACTAGCTCTCCTTCTGGTAGATAAGTCTTCCTTTGAATATGTCAGGATATCAAACAGGATCCAGTCAGACTGGGTGCCATTCTGACTTCTATGGTTAGTATTGCATTTTTACACACAGATTCACTGACTGATTTTTTATTTTCACTCTGTGAGTAGTCCCAGTTTCTTCATGTACAAGATGGTGGCTCGATAAGCTGTAGCTTATAAGATATTTCACATTCTCCCAGCATATCAATCGCTTCTCGGCCTTTTGGCTGAGATCAAGTGTTGTACGTTCTCCCAGCCATATCTGTGTCTGGACTTCTGGCCGTTTGTTAAGTCCTAGCCTCTACCTTGGCCACTGATTCCAGTGGGCCGTTCCTTTTCCCTCACTCTCACTGCCCTGGGATTGCACCACCTAGTAAAGCATTAATTAAGTGTCACTTCAGGCTCTGTATTCTGGGGAACCTTGGCCAAGACTCGGGCCCATTTTGAGGATTCAATGAGATAGTGCATTACAGGGGCTTAGCCTTGGGCCTATGATGCACCCAGGGTCCACTAAAGGTCAGCTACTCTTCTGGGTGGCATTGCAACATTACAGTTTGTCTTATGGGCTCTAAAGCGAGTTATTTAAGTCTCTGTGCCTCAATTTCTCCTTCAGTAAATGGAAGCAATCATAATACCTAAAACGGGGTTGCTAAAAGATCAAGTGGTACAATACTAGACGTGTAAATGCACTCGGAAGTGTGGATACGCATGGTGGGTGCTTGATAAATGTTAACTCTTACTGTGCTTTGTATAATTACTTAGGGATATTCCTTATCTTCCCCATTAGACAATAAACTTGAGTCTTGGTCATTTCCTACCCATGTTTGCTAATTCGAGAAGGGGTTGGGCTGGTATATGGTAGCTAAATATTTCTTAATGTGAACTAATAAGCAAAACCCATTTCACTTAGGATTGACTTTCTAAGTACTCCAGTTCCTTTCATGTTAAACCATTCAACTTTTGGAATGTGGCCGAGGCAAGGTATTTGGAAGAGAGCGTCTAGTTTCTACACTAGAATTTGAAGTGGCTGGACGATGGGCTCATAACTTCCGTTGATGAAGCAGGTTCAGAAAAAGGAAATGGATCCTTTTATAAAACCAGTGGTTGGGAACGTAATGGGAAGGAGGTCATAGGTCCTGCTCATTCCCCATTGTACGTTTCCATATCTAGCCTTGAGTTTAGAGTTGATGTGTTTGCTGTTTTGGCTACAACATTATATTTTGAATTTATAGGCCTTGTCTGTGCAGCTCTCCCCTATAGACTTAACAAGGGAAAGGTCAGGGCATCACTAAGCTGGCAGCTAATGGTTTCTGTGTTAGTCGGTGGACATGTAAACAGTATCAGGAGAATTGCTTCAGGCTGATATTTCTGAGCACCGTGTATATGGGGTTGCTGATCGCTTTGTATTTTATTTTATTTTGAAAGCCTGAGAAAGAAAAAGAAAACTTGACCCATTTGACAGATGTGTAGGAGCAGACCCTGGAGCCATTTACGCTGTAGATACATCCCTTGAGCTCCCAGAGATGGAAAATAGTGGGCACTTCCCATCCTTTAATGTTCAGCAGCCCTCCAGTAGCTTCATGGGCGTGGAAACCGAATCTCATAGATCACCTGGCTTCTTGTTGTAAATACAAGCTTGAGCTTATCGGCAATGGGGGTCCTCAGATTTGTGGGTGTCATAACTGTTGATATGACTTCCAGAGGAAGGTGGTGAAGATGAGGTTGCCTGATGTGCCCCCAATTCACTTTTGAGGTCCTTCTCGAACCTGAGACAGGTGTCACATAGTGGCTGAGGTGCTCTACAGAATCTCACCGTGGGGGATGAAATGCTGGCAGGTCCGTCCTGAGCAAGACACCTAATCTTTCTATGCCTTCGCTTTCTCAGACGTAAAATGGGGTTATTACAAAGGAGAAATGCGATGCTATTACAATGTTAGTTATTCTTATTTTTTTTAAAGATTTTATTTATTTATCTGACAGAGAGAGAGATAGTGAGAGCAGGAACACAAGCAGGGGGAGTGGGAGAGGGAGAAGCAGGCTTCCCGCCGAGCAGGAAGCCCGATGTGGGACTCGATCCCAGGACCCTGGGATCATGACCTGAGCCGAAGGCAGATGCTTAACGACTGAGCCACCCAGGCGCCCCTGTTAGTTATTCTTATTCTCATGGTTAGTTATTCTGCAGTACATTCACCACACAGGTTTAAGGTATGACTGTCACAGAGAAGTCTCTCTAGTCTTTTGTTTTTTAAAGATTTATTTATTTATTTGAGAGAGAGAGAGGGAGAGCATGAGCCGGGGGAGGGGCAGAGGGAGAGAGAGAGAGAATCTAAAGGCAATTCCTCACTGAGTGCAGAGCCCAAAGTGGGGCTCAATCTCAAGACCCTGAGGTCACGACCTGAGCAGAAACCAAGAGTCGGATGCTTAACCGACTGCACCACCCAGGCTCCCCGGAGTCTCTCTAGTCTTAATTTTCCAGCTGGTCCTCTCATGCCCAAAGCCCTCACCCCAGACACACCTGTACACACCTCACCGTGCCTTATCCTGGAGCTGCCCAAACTTTATTCATATACTGCCTTCACAGTTTGCCTAAATCCATGGACCACGTCGGCTACTTTTAATTTAATGTTTGTCTCTAAATCAGCTTACTTTTCATTTCAGTGAGATGATTTTTAAATAACTTGACTACTACCTGTTATTGCTGTAGCTACTGATACATGTGTGTATATTTTTTTTCTAATCTATGCTAACATCCGTAAAGAGGAGCATTTTTAGATGTTTTTCTATGTACCTCCTAAAATGCCGTGGCCTTCCAGTGGGGTGTGCCCCACACTTGGAATCATAGCTCCATCTGCCTAGTCTCTCCAGACCTCAGTGTTCTGGTTCTCTCCTCTGTGCCTTCACATCCGCTCAGCCCTGTTTCTGCCTCACTTCTGTTTATACCTGGTGAATTTCTATCCATCAAGTCCTACTTCCGTGTCATTTCTTCTACGAGGCCTTCATCTGCCCTTCCGAGTGGCTGGTTGCAGGCTGGGACAGATCGTCTGCATCTTGATGTCTCTGCAGACTGTGAAGTCCTCCGAGACAAGAGAATATGTCTTACTTACCTTTGTGTACTCCCTTTGAATAGCAAGGTGTCTGTACACAGTAGGCGCCCAACAACTGTAGAACAAATGACTACACTGATGGGAAATGGAAGTCTTCAATGTTGAGGGGTGACATGATGGCAGAACATTCTTTTTGAAGGTGAGGATGGGGGAATTTTCCCGAAAACAGATCTCTAAGTTTACTTCTCCTTTCCTTAATTCCTTCCCTCCTGCCTGCTTTCCACCCACTCCCAGGTTATGAGCAGCCGTTTCCTGCCCTATGACAACATTGTCACAGATGCCGTGCTCAGCCTCGATGAGGACACTGTGCTTTCAACCACAGAGGTAAGCGCCCCCACCTGAGGAGTGGGCGGGGGGCTCTTCAGGCAGTTGCCCCAGACCCCAAGGTGCCGGCGCTTCTTTTTCCTGGGCCATGGCCAACCTGAAAACCTTTTTCAAAACTTCCTGCAGAGTCCGTTATAATCAACCCAGTTCCTGTGAGCACCTTGCCACCACCTGGCGCCCAGAAAAGGGCATTTTCCGCTTTGTTTTCTCTGCTAATTGGCTTCTTATTTGCATGGCTGTGCCTCACCTCTTCCCTCCTGCCTGCCCTCCTTTCCTATTTAAACAGCACAGCTACGGGCAGGTGTGCGGAACCCAGAAGAGTAGGGGGAACACCTGCTTAGCATCATCTTGAGACCACACGGTGCAGAGCAAACGGCCCATCCTTCCCCAGTGATCCGAATGCCTGTGTGGGTGTGTGTTGCCTTTGTTGGAGAACACTATTCTGGGTTCTGAAGGCAGCCTCTCTGTCTCGGTTTTAAGTGCTCATTTTCTTTCACCCACACAAGAGCAAACGGTTTCACTTTAAGACTGAGACGGGAGATCCTTGCTATTTCAGATGTTCAGGTATTTGTGCCAAAAATAAGATTGCACAAAGAACGTGTGAGGAGGAGAGAGAGGAGGAGAGATAGATATGATAGAAAACCAATTTTTACAACTTGAATGAGTATTGATCTCAGAAACCTTACTTTAAACCATCGAGGGGACCAAAGACAGTCCTATAAAAATGTCGTATATTGGAAATGCATTATTAATGGTAGCTGCTAAAAAGCCTGGAGTCTGAGCTACTTATACCTTTCCCTTTCTTTTTCCCCTCTTATTCATAATCATTTTCTTTTCAATTTAAACATCGACACTTACCAGCATGCACTTTCCTGGACGCCAGTCCAATTCTAATGGTCTGCCGTCCATGTAGCCGGCACTGGGTGTTAACCTAGGCTAACAGTCCCACTGTCTCCTTCTTGAAATTCCACGGATGCTTCCAATTTCCATCAGATGGAGTTGAACAGACATTATGTGCAGCCTGAACAACCCCAGGACAAAATGCCCTGGGCCTCACCTTCGTAAAAGGCTTTCTCTGCAGCCCCGGCTCTACAAATAGTCGGTGAATGAATGATTGAAGGGATGCATGCTGAGGGGATCAAAGTGTGAATGCACAGCTGACTGTGTCCTGTGCAAGTCAGCAGGAGAAAGGGGTTCGGGGGGCGGGGGGGAAGATAGGTTTAATGTTCCAAGGGAACGGCAGCTATGGACCACGGGGTATGGGACACTGCGGCTTGCACAGTTCTGCTGCCTCCTTCGAGGGAAGCTGGCATCCGAGGAGCACGTTCACTCCCCAAGAATCTATCGAGGGATCTCTTTGCTCTGCTCTCCGTGCCAGGTACTGGGATTACACAGTTCCTGCCGATGGCCCCCCGAGTCCTGGCAGCAAAGAGAATTCAAGTCAGGTGATTCCAGCGAAGGGATTTCGGATGACTTAGGTGGGTGGGGTTGAAGACGCTGAGGTACCTGGAGAGCGGCAAGAACAAGCGGCAGCTCCCCCCGCCTCCCCCAGGTCTGAAGGAAATAGTGTTTCAGAGTCTCTGAGAGATGGAACTGGGGAGAGGACCTGCCCGACGGGAGCTACGATCATGGGGGGTTGTGGCAACTGCCCGAAACTCTGCTGCCAAACCTAGAAGGGAGCCAGGGAGAAATACTCCGACCTCTTGCTCTCTGTCCCGCCTCTGTTTTCCTGCGGGCGACTCCCACTGACCTAACCCAGTCAGCCACTGGCCTGTCAGGAAGACAGGGCTGTGCCTTCCAAAGCGGACCTCCGACGGCAAACACAGGGAGAACAGCGCCTTGCAGGAACGTGTGGTCAACACAGGGATGGCATATATTTAAATCCTTATCCCTTGACCTCAGGTAGCCATGCAGTTTACGTCTTCCCCTGGGCAATCAGTCCCACTCTAGAGTTGTTTTTTTCCCTGTCCCACAGTCACATCTCTTCCGGCTTCTGTGGTGTTTCCACGGGACTGGTGAATTTCTTTTCAAAGACGAGCAATTCCAGCCGCTCGGTAGGTGCTGGGAGGAACGTGTGACCTCTATGAAGTAATTAGAAGTCAGTGTGGATGGAAAGTGATATGTAAATTTAAGAGGCCGGTGGTCCGGTTTACTTTTTTATTGTTACGTTAGTCACCATACAATACATCATTAGTTTTTGATGTAGTGTTCCATGATTCATTGTTTGTGCATAACACCCAGTGCTCCATGCAGTACGTGCCCTCCTTAATACCCATCACCAGGCTAACCCATCCCCCCACCCCCCTTCCCTCTAGAACTGTGAATTGTGCAAGACTGTTGAATCACAGATCTGTACCTCTGAAACAAATAATGCAATATATGTTAAGAAAAAAAAAGAAGAAGATAGCAGGAGGGGAGGAATGAAGCGGGGGGGGGAAATCGGAGGGGGAGATGAACCGGTAGTCTGGTTTACTTTTGCCTGCTGATCATGGAGTGATGGCATCACCTAAGATGGTCAAGGATGAAGGGCTTCTCTTTTTTTAAGTGAATAGATGGTAGTTCATTTTAGTTCCTCTCTAAGGAGTCTCCGCCTGTTTAAATGCCTCTCTGTAGTATTAAGGATAGATTTTTAAACAACATTCTGCAAAGGGTATTAGATTTAGTTGGTTTACAGTTATTTACATTTATCTGGGTTGCTGCAAATTCTCAAAAGAAAAGATGTTGGTTTTTAAGCTGACCTTTGCCTCCTTTGATGTGTTAATGATCTTCGGGAAAGCGGAACTATCACAAGAATCATAGTTTTATCTGAATTTACTTTTTGAGTTTCTTTGAAATGACTTGAAACAGCTTTGAGATAGTAAGAAATTCATGTGATGAGAAAACCCCATCGGGTTCTGTAGGCGTTGCCAGGGTGTGTGTTTCCTTTTCAAAGAATCATGGAAAAGCCCAAAGAGCGCTGACAGCCGGGCTGATTGACGACGGGCTGCATGAGATACCGTCCCATCAGTTGACACCAGTGACGGCGTGCCGGTTATCACAACCCGATTTCCATCTTCTGGCAAATACTGTCCACTCCCCTGCTGCTGGCTTTGAGATGCCCTGTACCCCAACAGGCTTTCTTAATGTATTTTCCAACACCCTGCTTTTTTTCTGGATGTTTCCATTTGGGTGGGGGGACAAGCTATATGCTTAAGGCTCTCTTATCTTGAGTTAGGGGGCCAAACTAGATTTTCCTAAAAATTTGACTATATGGCTGTTCACAAAAACAGTGACTTCTAGACCCAAAGGATTCAGAGATAAAAGGACCCTCACAGATCCCTCAGGCCAGTGTTCCGGAAGGATGGTGTGTGCCCCTTAGTTTTGCATGGTTCATGGCAAGCATATTTCAGCAATTATATTTACTGTTTGTTAGAAAACAATATAGCCAGCAACCAGACCTAGGGTTTTGCTGACAGGTTTACCTAGGATGCGGCTAATGGGGGGGTGGGGGACCAAGGATGGGCAATTTAAAGAACAACAGTAAAGAAGTGATTGTATGGTGTGGGAATGTGGCAAAAAGGGGATGACATTGTACATGTGAAAGCTTGGGGACTAGGCTGAATTGATCTAGGCTGAATTGCTTTGTTCTTTTAATTGAGGTAACATTCACAACATCTTAAAATGAATAATTGAGTGGCATTTACTGTATTCATGATGCTGGGCAATCATTAATTCTGTCTTATTCAAAAACATTTTCATCACCAGAAAAGGAGTCCCCATCAGTCACTCCCTAGCTTTTAGAACCGCACATCTGTTTTTTGCCTCTGTGGATTCGCTTCTTCTGGGCAGTTCATACAATATGTGGCCTTTTGTGGGTGGCTTCTTTCACTCAGCACACTATTTGCAAGTCTCATCCATATTCTAAGTATTCATTACTTCTTAGAGCTGAATAATATTCTGTTGTATGGATATACCGTGGTTGGTTTATATATTCATCAGTTGATAGAACCTGGGTTGTTTTCACTGTTGGCTGTTGCACATAGTTATTGCTTCTTGACCTCTGGGAGGTAGGAACTGGACTCGACACCATCACTCCGTTCCCAGCCACCATCACAGTGCCGCAACTAGAAATATTTGTAGAATAAATGAAATTTCCATTTGTATTGCTAATGGAGGAGAGATGAGAAAGTTTGTAGGCTGAATGTGTAACCTGTACAAGAGTTGAATTGTTCTCAGTACTGTAGCAAGAGAGCTAAAAAGGAGGCTGTGGTAACAGTACATGACAAATTTGAAACCAGATGGCCGGATTAAATCTTGACTCTGCCACTTACTGCACCTCCATATACCTTAGCTTCCCTCTCTGTAAATTGAGACTATAAAATTACCTACTTCACGGGGTTATATTGTGAGGATTATGTGAGTTAAAACGTGTTTAGTACTCTAACCAAAGCATTACATGATTATGAGCATTATATGATTGTTTGCTGTTACTGTTTTAATTTTTTTTTTTTTTACTTTCTGTGTACTTCTTTATCATTCATCAACCATAGCAAGTAAGAAATTTGCTCACACATTTGAAAACAGACTATTTGCTAATTATAAATGTCGGTTTTTAGCAGGTTGAGAAGTACCTGCTTTGGGTTATCATAAGCACTGGACAGTCATTTACCTGCATTTTATTTAAAATAATCATGTGTAGGGGTGCCTGGGTGGCTCAGTCTGTTAAGCGTCTGCCTTCGGCTCAGGTCATGATCCCAGAGTCCTGGGATCGAGAACCGCATCGGGCTCCCTGCTCCGCGGGAAGCCTGTTTTCTACCTCTCTCCCCGCGGCTCCCCCTGCTTGTGCCCTCTCGCTTGCTGTCTCTCGCAAATAAATAAATAAAATCTTTTTAAAAAAAATAAACAAATAAAATAATCATGTGGCTTCACTTGGCGTCTTCCCTACTTACTCTTAGTGATTTTTCATTGTGGATGCTTTTTCTAGATTTCCTTTTTACTGAGCATCTTCAAACCTGAGACGCCTGACTTACATTTCTCTATGATACCTGCTCTGAATTCCTGTTAGAACTTGTGTCGTTTTTAAACTTCTTTTCTCTTGCTCTTAAGAGGATGCTTTTATTTTAGTCACTTTGGCTTTGCTGGATGCTAGTCATGATGCATGCTGTATATTCATACTCTGGATGTGCATGGGAAATCTCTCGTTTACAAAACAGACCCATGTGTGCCTCGCATGAATCAGTGGTCACGTGCACCGAGGAAGGAGGAGGGGGAGACAGCAGTTGCTTTTCTGACTTGTGTTTTTGCTTGAACAAACTGGATTCTAAAGGACATATCAGCAGTTTCTTTTCTTCTTTCATTTCTGCACTAATCTGAAGTTTCTTCAACAGAAAACATTAAAATGTGCATAATTACGGGGCAAAATGTCAAGCAGTCAGTTTAATTTGCTGATGAATACATGGAATTAATGTTTCGCAACAGTCCTGGGATTTCGCATCATGAATTAGCAGGGGGAAGGTAATGTTTTGTTGACATTTGTTAACACTGTTGATTGCTTGTTTGGCTTGTGTTCTGCCTGCAGGTGGATTTTGCCTTCACGGTGTGGCAGAGCTTCCCCGAGAGGATTGTGGGGTACCCGGCGCGCAGCCATTTCTGGGATAACTCTAAGGAGCGGTGGGGGTACACATCCAAGTGGACAAACGACTACTCCATGGTGTTGACAGGAGCTGCTATTTACCACAAGTGAGGAATTTAGAAATCCTGCCTGTCGATTATGTAACTCCTTCTATCGTAGCTTCTGGCTGTTGCATAAAGAGGAACTTGGGCCAAATCTCGTGAGCAATATTAACAAAAATGAGTTTGCATCTCTGTTTAAGTTCTGTTGGTGTGGCCAGCCTGTGTCTTTGAAACCAATAAAACCCCCTGGCTTACTACTGCATTTCCAGAAATAATGGTAGAGAAACAGATCAGGTTGTCTGGAGTTGGGAGGACATACTGAGTAACATTTAGAATAACAGCAACAAAAGTACATACTTAATTGTGCACCCCCAGACATTCTAAGTGCTTGGGATTTACCAAAGAGTTAAAAAAAAAAAAATTCTTGCCTAAGTAGGTTTTCTATTCCAACAAGGGGAAGACATGATATTCGTAATAATTCTATAATAGGTTAAGGGGGTGAGTTATATAGCAAAAAGGCAAAGTCGAGCAGATCAAGGATCATGAATGGTGAAGGTAGAGGGGAGGTTCAAGGGTTGCCAGTGATTCTCATTGAACAGGTGAGATCAGAGCAGAGACTTGAAAGAAAGAGGGGAAATCATCTAAGATTTTTGTAAGAAGAGTACTCTAGCATAGGGAACAGCTGAGCCAGAATGTTAGATAAATGCTCTGAACCAGAATGTTGGAGGATTATCAGGAAGACCAATGTGCTGAGAGTAGACTGAGTGGAAAGCAAGAGAGAGAGGTCATGGGGGGCCCAGATGCAGGACCTTGCTGCCCATCATGAGGACTTCACTCTTCTTTGAGTGACATGGGAGCCAGTGCAGGGCTTTGAGCAGAGTGGAGACATCTTTTTTATATTTTAGGGCACCCACTCTGGGTGCTGTGTTGAGAGCAGACTATATGGGGGCCAGGGTAGATGCAGGGAGACCTATTAGGAGGTGATTGACATCTAGGCAAAAGATGATGGAGCCTGGGAGCCAGAAGTGGTAAGTAGTGATCAGATTGTGGGCATATTTTGAAGATGCTCTAACATGATGTCTTGACAGATTGGTTATAGAGTTTGATGGTTAAGCTTTTTTGACCTAAGGATCTGGAAGGATAGAGAGGCCATCAAGAGATGGGGAAAGCCGTATGGATGGATTTAGGTTTTAGGGAAAATACAGAGTTCAGTCTTGGGCATGTTAAGACATCCAAAAGGATATGTTGGAATAACAGCAGGGATGGAGATATACATTTGGCAGTTGTTTGAATATATTTGGTCTTTAAAGCCAGGGAACTTGGGTAAGACTGCCAAATTAGTGAGTTTAGATGGTTAACATTACTGAGTCAGTCATTTTCATCCATTCTTCTGCCTAGTCTTTTTTAGTAAAGGGTAGAAAATCTTGCTATCTCCGGGATAGAGTTGGAAGTGCCTAAACAATAAGCATTTAGGTGAGCTGAATCTTGATCTTAAGACCCTACCGCTTAAAAGTTCATTGTTCCCCTTTCCTCCCTACCACCAACACGCAATGAATCTGATTCATTCAAGTTATTTTTTCTATAAGTATATGCTATTATGTCCCTCTTAAAAAAAGAGTAGAGTGAGAAATAATTCAACTTAATCATGGGTCTTCCATAATGACTGACCACCAGATTAATTAGGGTTTTGCTCTAACAGTGTCAAAATAATATGGTTTATAGAACACAAAAATGGAATAGTATATTGTTGGACTCAGAGTTATAGGATAGTATTGAATACAGTTCTGATTCAGCCAGTAATTAAAATTGTAAAGCAGTTTGTAAGGATATACAGATTACGTGTAAGTAACTTCTCTTACCATCCGAGTATTCAGTTTCTAACCAACCACCCTGATATTAAAGTCAGGCTGGCCAAGCAATATCTGCATCTGTGTGTATCTCTTGTACCTTCTTTCCTTGTCTGTAAAGCAAGGATAATAATAGTACCTATATCATAGGTTCCTTATGAGGATTATATGGAGCATTCCTTGTAAAGCACTTTAGAACATTATCTGGCATATAGTAAGTACCGTATAAGCGATGGCTGTCGTCATCGTCATCCATGATGTGTTTAGGGATTCAGACAATAAGTATAGGTTTCCTGTCAAAGAAGACCACCTGTGATTATATAATGATGGCCACCTCGGAAACCTGTCTGGCTTTTACAGATATTATCACTACCTGTACACCCATTACCTGCCAGCCAGCCTGAAGAACATGGTGGACCAACTGGCCAACTGTGAGGACATCCTCATGAATTTCCTGGTGTCTGCTGTGACAAAATTGCCTCCAATCAAAGTCACCCAGAAGAAGCAGTATAAAGAGACAATGATGGGGCAGGTAAGAGTAGAACTCTCCTTCCCTGCTTTGCTCGCTGGTGGTTCAGCCTGGGGTAAATGACTCACAGTTCCTCTAGGAAGGATAATGAGGAAATGTTTTAAAAATATCTAAAAGCCCCAAGGGAGTATATGGTTGGCACATGGATGATTGGGAAGACGTAAGTCAAGGGTATCTTTCTCTCGAGAATGTAAAAGCTCTCATATAACCTACAAAGTGGTGTGAGAAACATCAACCTTCTCCAGAGTTAAAGACCTACAAAGAATTTATGTAAGTTTATTGTAGGTGCTTTATTTAGTGAATAGCTAATAATATTGTCCTCAACACAGCCCTCTGGTGATTGCTCTTGAATTGGGTGAGCATCTTGGTGACAGACTAGGAATCACAAGCCTTGATTCTCACCTGGAACTGGCACATAGAAGCTATACACAAGTCAGTAACCTCCTGAAACTCAGTTGGCTCATCTCTAAAATGGAAACGGTAAAAATCGACCTCACAGGGTTGAGATAACATGTATGAAAACTTTTATGAAAGTAAAATATTGTTGAGTCACATAAGTTTAGAACTAAAGATACTTGCAAGGAAATCTAATCCAACTTTCTCTTTTTATAAGTAAGAAAACGAGGACTTGGAGAATTTAAACATATTGCCACAAGTCACCTAGTATTAGAGGCAGAAGTGGGAGTTGAATCCCCTGCTCTGTTCCTTCCACTGCTCTTTATTTTATACCTCCGGCTATTGTATCGGGCTGGTCTGGATATGCCGAGGCTCATTCACCTTTATTCAACTTGGACAGAGCCCAGTACTATATGGAAGAAATCAAAAACCTGTAGACCATTTAGATCCACCCAAGTTAAATCCTGGAGAATCCAACAGCATTTGAGTCAACCTGGAAAGATGTACTTGAGGGTTGCATCAGGTTGGTTGTTGAGGTTTTCCATGTACCTTGTTCCAATCATTATTGAAAATCATATACAGACCTAGCTTTTGCAAAGGAAAACTCAACCAGACCTCATGTTAACACAATTGATGGATTTTCATTCACTAAATTTAGTAAGAGCAAAAATCTTGCAGGATCTTAACTTTATAGAATTTCATAATTCAGTATTTACAAATGTGTACTGATTATCAGGCACTGGTCTGGATACTGGTTATGATAGAGCTGCTGTCCTTAGTGAGCAATGAGTCTAGTGGAAAATTTTATTTCCCTCTAACTACTAAAAGAACAGGAAAGAGGATTTGCAAGAATTTTTCATCTTTAAGGCTAATAGACTATTCCAATTCAAGCAAGATGTATTGAGTGGCTACTGTGTGCCCAGGCATTTTTATCTATGTCCATTTAAGGACATAATATTCCTTTAATATTGTTTGCTCAGAGAGTTCTATGAAATTCCCTGAGGTTATACACTCATTAGGAGTGGAACTCTGATAACACATGGTTCCTTAGGAGTTTGTTTTATATTCTTTTTTTTTTTTAAGATTTTATTTATTTGCCAGAGAGAGAGAGCACAAGCAGAGGGAGTGGCGGGCAGAGGGAGAGGGAGAAGCAGACTCACTGCTGAGCAGGGAGCCCGATGTGGGGCTTGATCCCAGGACCCTGGGATCATGACCTGAGCCGAAGGCAGACACTTAACCGACTGAGCCACCCAGGCGCCCCTTGTTTTATATTCTTTGCATAGATTTGCCTAATTCTACCAAACCAATATTTCAAGTGATTTTACACATATTTTGGGACAAATCTGAATTTAGCCTTAGATATAACTCGATGTGTCCAGTTAGATATGTACTGTATGTGCCCCCTGCCTTCCTATCATGCACATGAGTTTATTGAATGAATGATCGGTAAAAGGATATCATGTGCTAATAAGATTATGTTTTGATTACAAAGGAAATCTATCTATTCTTAAATGTTGGTTGACCCAAAATAAATGTTAAAATCTACAGGCAAAAATGATACTTGGATGATTCTGAATTCTTTTTTTTTTTCCATTTGTAAGAGAATAAAAATAAGCTTAAGCTCTTGACACTAGTTCGTTTGCATATATGTGCACTTGCCTGGGGGTAGGGAGCCTGGCCCCATACCAGTTTAGAAACAAAATGAGGTCCCTTTGAGACCCTGTGCTCTGATCTGAACTCATCTGGTTAGCTTAGTTAGAAACTTTCTCTGGCTTTCCAAGTAGAGTTCTCTTAGTATAAGTGGTAAAGGATGGAACCTGAGCTCTGCCCCTTTCTAGCCTTGAACAAGTAAGTGTAGCTTCCTTGAACCTGCTTCCTCATCTGTGCAGTGGGGATGGTATTACCCGACTGGGTAGGTTACTTGACCAGGTTGTTGTGATGAGACTCAAATGAGCTTCATGGAAACACTTTACAAGTAGTGTTTTGTTTGTTATTCTGCTGCTCAGAGGTAACTTGACATTTGTATTTACCTTCAGTGGTTCCCTTCAAGCACGTTGACATTTGTGCTTTTTAAGTGACTCTGAGTGATTCTCACAGTAAAATGTACCTTCCTGCGAAAGCATTTTCCAATAGTGCATGAGAATAAAAACACACTGAACACACACGCATGCGTATATACATCATTGTATGGTTGCCTATTGATAAATGAGTGGGGGGTTCCCCCAAAATCGGGTAGTTCCCTTTTTCTTTGTTTCATAAAAATGTGGTTTGAACGACATGATGCTTATTTAAATGTCAGCACTTAAATCATTTAAAGCTTTCTTTTAATTCAGTGTCCTCTACATGATCTAAAAATATTTAACCAGCCTTAAGGCAAACACCGAGAGCTAAAGAGATGGTAGCCATCTTTTCTGCTTACCCAGAATCAACCAAGTAAACCAGAAGGTTTTAGAAAGCTGTCTTTGAAACCATAAACACATTGTGAGTCATAGTATTTGTTCACATGTACAAGGAGAAGTTTTATGTTTACTGACCATAGTAGTTGCTCAACCGGTAAATCATTCCCAGACCAGAGAATCAGTCAATGTGGAGCTTTGTTTGTATGTTTTTAACGTCAAGGAATGTAGCATATCTTGGGAAAACCTTCTGGCAAGGCTGAAACCCAGGACTGGTGCTTGCGTCTTCCCCAGCATAGGGGAGGTTCGGTGGCCCGTCGAGATCCCAAGCTCTGCCGCTTGCCCTCGAACCTGACTTTGGTTTTCTGCAGCATCCCCGTTGTACCTTGCACCTCGCTCATTGTCTTCCTGGTTTGTCTCCCTTTCCCCAGACTTCTCGGGCTTCCCGCTGGGCTGACCCTGACCACTTTGCCCAGCGACAGAGCTGCATGAATACGTTTGCCAGCTGGTTTGGCTACATGCCGCTGATCCACTCGCAGATGAGGCTCGACCCTGTCCTCTTTAAAGACCAGGTCTCTATTCTGAGGAAGAAATACCGAGACATTGAGCGACTTTGAGGAATCCAGCCAAGTGGGGGAGGGGAAGCGAGAAGGGACGGGGTCAAGCTGCTCTCTCTTCCCAGTGCAGATCTGCTCAGCAGCGGAGCCAGATTGTGCCAAGTATCCAAATAATCTTAGATGAACAGAATGACAAAAAAAAAACAAAAAAGAAAAAAAGGAAAAAAAAATAAAAAGGCCAATGAAAACTCGCCTCCCGGCTCCTGGGACTGCACAGGACTGCTCCAAACTCACCTCACTGGCTTCTATGTCCCAAGACTAGGTTGTGTACAGTTTAATTATGGAACATTAAATAATTATTTTTGAAATGATTGCTATGCAGGTTTAAACTTTTTTAATGATCAAAACTATTAAAAACCAGAGTTCTTTCTTTAATCAAAATTGTGTTGGTCGTGAATATTTCAAAGCTGCTACTCTTCTTCCCACAAGTATCATTGCCATTGGTCATGCAGGGTTTCCTGTGGTTACAAATGTTCAGACTTCATGGAAGACACAAGAAGTCACTCCACCCAGTGTCAAGAAATAACCAAGCATAAGTTAAGACAAGTTCATTATTCCACTTTGCCAGTGCAAATTGTTTTCCACTTTGAATTTGCAGATCCACTTGAACTTCTGTCTCTAATACGTTGCTGCATGAGAGAAAGTATTATGACCTCCAGGTAGACAGTTGTAACAGAAAACTTTATGTCTGAGATATAGAGGTATGATCATCTTTTGCATTGGGGGGGGGTTAGGACCCAGAAAACACTAGTATAATTAAGAATGTTCAGCTTACACAAGGAACCATCCAGACAATCCACCAGCATATTAGTGAGATGGAAATATTGACCCACAACAGTAACCCAAGGCTCTTCAGGGATGTGGGCTACATTATGCATTGAACCTTTGACACAGGGCTGCTGAGCGCTGGGGGAAGGCTTTGGTTTAGAGGCAGAGGAACAGTGAATGTGTCCGTGGCAGACCAGGAGTCACAAGACAAGCTCTTGATGTTTGTGAAAACCTCGAGTTTGAGAGGCTTCTCTGTTGAGAAAGTAGTACTCATGTGTAAATTCTCCCCGTTGAACACAAGCATTGCTGAGAAGTCACCAAGGGTGTACCTCACCACTGGGATCCTGATACCTCTTTGGGTCAAGCCTTGTTTCGAGCAAGAACTTGGCAAACAAAATAATCAGAAACAAATGTGAATACCATTTTCTGTCGCTTTAATTTTTAAATCTGTGGAGAGGCTGAGTTGTGCTTCTTGTTAAAAAGAACATTTCTATCCCTGCAAATGCTGCTTTGAGTTTCTGATGATTGTAAAACTGCAAGTATAAACAGAAAAAAAATATATATATACATACATGTCCCTTAACTCCCTTGTAGAAGATGAAGATTTCTGATATTAAATGCCTTCTTCTACTTGGAAGAGGCAAGAGTGAACAGAGGGGAATATTAGTGGGTCCTACCACCTCTTATTCTGAATAAACAAGAAGCACTTTAGACTTTCCTTCCCCCTAAACTCTCAGAGAACTTATAAATTTATTTCTAGTGTTGGCTGGGAAGAAAATTCCATCACAAAATTATGTTCAAATTCCTCCAAGTGCCTGGCTCAGGTCAATGGGAACCATAAATCCGGCAGACTTGAACTCATCTTGCTTTGTAGACGTCCGGAAGGGAAAGAGGGACTGGCGAGAGAGCAAGGAGGAAGGGCCCCGCGGACAGGAGAGAAACTGGGTGTTTGCAGAGGTCCAGAGAGGTGATACGGGGCTGCGTGGCAACAGAGCGAGGGCCAGCCTGCGCACCCCAGACACTGCGCTGGGAGTGGCGTGCGGGCAAGGAAGCTCCCATGAAAGGGGGGCTTTTCTCTGTAGCCTCGTGCCTCAGAACAGTTCTCAAAGGCTCTCTGGCATCCAGTGTGACCCAGCATTAGCCCACTCTCAAACACATGACATTTTCTCCCAAATGGATGTGATTCGCTCTTCTGTATTTGTTGAAAAATAATTCTTAGGTCCATGGTACTTGTACTTGTTTCTTCCTCTGAAATGCCCGGTTTGATAGGTTCGGTTGCCATTGAAGCTGCAGGGCTCAGCGACGTCAAGGGTTAGCAATAAATCCTTATTCGCCAGGCCTTGGCAAGATTGTATTTAATTTTTTAGGACTGCCAAAATATTCTCATAGCTTCCTCCTTTGCAAAAATGTGAATGCAACGTTTTGTTCAACGACCCCCAAGCCAACTTGAACCTCCTGTTGTCACTTGGCTGGCAGAGCCGTGTCCCTAATTGTACCAGTCACATGAATAGATTTGGGGAACCCACCTTGTGAGATTTACCTGTCACAAAGCTCACAGGGCATATTCTCCATAAACGGTATGTGTTACGTGAAAAAAAAATGATGGTAATTATAAATGAGAACAGGATCTGACACACTCAGCCACTTTAAATCTCCATGGTTTCATTTCATGTCATTGTCTGAGCCAATCTCTTTGGGATGCTAGCTAGTGTGTTCTTTTCCCATTTGGAACATACAGCTGGGAATTGAACAATGCTTAGCACATCCGTGAGGCCCCATAGTAAGATGTAATTTTAATTCACTTAGGCAAGAGTTCTATTTCACTGCAGCAAGTTGACAAATGATAACCATCTCTGTGGGGTGTCAGGAGTTATCGCTCAGTCAAGTTTAATGATAACCAGGTGTCCCTAAGTGGGCCAACATGAATTGGGAAGAAGCCGAGGCCGGAGAGTGCAGTGCCAACCCTGTAACGAATTATATGTAGAGACTCCATAGAGGACTCGGCCACTTATGATTTCTATACAACCATCTTTTTCCAGCTCCACATTAGGACATATGATCTTAAGAATCATTTTTTTAAGCTGGCTTATGTATGTATATAAAAAGGTTTATAAATATCAAATCAAGTTTGCACATCTGTGGAGTACACCACCTTTGTTGAAAACCAAAATGGAGGCTGTAGAGGAAAACCCATGAAATCGTCCTTGTGGTCCTGCCCGAGAAGATCACGCCACTGGGTGGGCCCACCTGGACAGAGCAGCACGTTTTCCAAAGGATGCTTCAGAAGAAAGTGAAATCTCTCCTACCTGGAATCAGATGTGCATTACGGTTTACTTTCTTGTTACACACGGTGCTCAGAGAAAGACCACTGTCAGTTGCTTCCTTCCATGTTCCTTTCGGAGTGATTTTTGTGTTTTCGTTTCCAGTGGGTGATGTTAGCCTTTATTTTAGTGGTTCTGGATACCTGGTCACTTGAAGGACTGTTCTGCCAGTGGCCTTTCGTAAAGGTTACTCAACTTTAATTGGGGGTGAGATGAATGAATATGAATAGACCCATACTGCCTTTTTTTTTCTTTCAAAGTGAGCTCTTGATTTAAGAACTAAGGAAGTTTTAGTGAAACCTGTTTGAAGGGCAAGAGTGGGGAGAAGACAGCTCTGCTGGGTGAGAATCTAAGACTCTTGCTGGACAGGCTGAATTAAGGATGCAAAGGCCAAGGCAGACTTCCAAACCTGAAGGTGTCTTGTGTTCCCTCTGGTCTCCGAGAGCTCCAGTTTTAAAAAGGACCGGTTATTGCCATGAACTCTTAAATAAAAATGTCCCTGCCTTCTAATGGTTAATATAATCGACAAGTGGCCAGTCCAGCAGGCCTTGAGTTGCTGAATTCATTTGCCTTGTTTCCATTTTCAGATGGCTTTGTCATTCTTGGACAGATTTAACCAAGAAAGTTCTTTTACTGCTGGCCTCCTTTTCTTGGGCATGCTTGAGGGGGGCGAAGTTGTTTTGACTTTTCAGTGAATAAGCATTAATATCAGACAGTGCTAAACTTGTCTCCCTCGGTCTTAGAACCTCAGCATGCAGACATTAGATTATTCTTTCGACTCCAGGTCTACTTTTGAAAAATGAGATCCAGCATCCTTAAGAACACGGCCTCCCCCATCAAGTCAGTAACCCTGTCTGGATGCTGTGGATGGATAGAAAAGCTGCTATTTACCACAGAATCTCAACAATGAAGATGACTCCTGAAAACCATCTCCTCTTTTTTGCCTTTTCCAGAAATCAAAGAATTGTATTATCATGGTTTTTACTTAGTAAGGATTCTCTCTAGTTGTCATTAAAATCCACCTTGTTTCATATCGGGAGCCTAGATGGACTTTCCAAAGTTGGATCTCCATCGCCCAGTTAAGTAGGTGAGGAAGTCTGTATTATCATCTGGAACGAGAGGCAAGTAGCAACCATCCAGAAAGCCCTCCGATTATCATGGTCTCACCCTTGTTTAAAATCAAGTCAAGCTAATCTTTCAGTCACTCTACTTCCGTAATAATTTGCCTTTTAGGCCTCAAGGGCCATTTGATTTCCGCCATAGTTCTCTGTTCTACAGGACTAGGTCCCTTTCCTTTTGGTTGTAATTATTACCAATTTAGGGCCATGCAAATGACCTGGTTACCACGTAATGAGCCTTGTATGTTTACTTTGAGAGAAAAATTATGTGTAGGAGATGTTGAGGGGTAGAAGAAAGGCACCGAAAACTGGAACTATTTTAGGTGGCAAATTGTAAAGCAAAAAAAGAAAAAGAAGAAAGTATACCTTATTTTGTATCCACTGTACACCTGGGACAGTTTTCTAATATGCTGCCAATGTCTTTGTAGTATCCCCCAGGTCTTCTCTGGAGTGTTTACCCCATTTGTGATAGACTATTAATTACTTAGTGCAACGAAACCCTGAAGTGTGTTGGAGAGAGCGTGTGCAAGAAAATACAAAGCCATAGATCTTGATCGACTTCACTGACCTGTGTAACTTGATGTCTGGGTTTTGCCATCCGAGATAGATTGTTTTATAGCGAGTGTCACCAAAGACTTTTTCCTTCCAATTTATAGAAGAAGAAAAAAAGAGAAATTATTAATAAATGACATGACTTTTCATCGGTGTGGTTCTCATTCCATCTTTTCTGTGGACGACAAAAAGGGGTCCATTCTCAGGGGGATTCTGCGCCCTGGGGGCGGCAGAGGCTGCACGGAGATCCTGGGGGAGACAAGCCCATGAGGTGGGACCACGTGTGCTGGGGGCAGACCCAACCCTCCCCGCCTGGATGCAGCCCAGCGGCCAGCCTGGCGGGGAACACGGTGCTGCCAGCGACAGCCATCTTCCAGGCCAGATGCAGCTGGTGCTGTTGGAAGCAGGCCAGGGTGAGCGGTGGTGACATGCCCAGCTCCCAGCGTTCCTCCACACAGACACTGGGACAATGTGGCAGGGCCGGGCCCAGAGCATCTGGAGCCTGACAGCTGTGGCTATTACCCCCTTTGGTTTCAACTACTGTGGAGAGCTTATGAATTACTGGCTGGCGAAGCATTTATTAGACTGGCATTTCTCAAAAGAATTTATAAATGGTTCCAGGTGGGAGTGCAGCTCCAAGCGTCAGCACCACAGTAGTCAGGTGTATCCAGTAATGAACCTGCTTTCGATCGCCCCTTCCCACCTTCCTTGCCAGTGGCATCTTCTCCTCTCTGTTCAGCTTCGTCCACCCTCTTTCTTAGGGGGCGTTTTTAGAGAAAAAATGTCTGCCACCAATGGACATATTTGCAGGGAGCAAATGCCAAATTGCACTTGGGGGTGTTGATTTGTTTTCGGATGTCAGTCGAGTTTTATGTTTTGTGTTTCAGTTTGTCGATCTGTAAAATGGTGACTTCAGAATATTTACAAGTGTTTTCTGAACAGCTGCTGTCTTCTCAGCCCTGTGCTAGGTGCTTTGGAGGGAATTAAAACGAAAAAAATCCTATTCCCTGTCCTCAAGCAAGGGAGAGAGAAGTCAGGGTGGGGTTGGACAAGGCATGTCTAAGGCAAGTCATCAGAGGAGTCTCAGCAAGGAATTCGCCAAGTCCCAGGTTCCATACTGGAACGTGGTCCTGACGGCGGTACTTGTAGAATCTGGCCTGGCAATGTGACTGATGATAGAATCCCCAGTGTAGGGGCGCACTAGAAGACTCGGAGAAGTCGCTTTAAAATTCAGTCCAACCCTACCTCACAGATGTTTCAACGAATGCCAGAGCATGCAAAAATACCTCGAGCCAACCTACTTAATAAATAAACGATGGTGTTGCTTTAGAATCTGAGCATTTCTGCCAAGTCTGCACACGACAAGAGAAAACTAGAAGTTATTGGTGAACAGTTGAGTCATTCCATGTTGGCCACCCTTAACGTGATGCAGTCTTTCCGATTTGCAGGGACTCAAAATATAGGGGGAATGAATTTGACTATGTTGCCTTCCATTTGAGCCTCAACTACGCTTTGGAGGAGATAGTGGAGGTGCTTGTCTACTACAGTGGGTCCAACATTTGTGTTTGCTTTTGACCTCACTCACATGAACTGCTCAAGTGTGCTGGTTAAAGTCACAGTCTTTGGAACAGGACCACCTGGGTTTGAATCCTGATTCTGCTCTTGATCGTTCTGTGACCTTATGGAAATTTCCTGCCCTCTCTGTGCCTCATTTCCTCGGAATTGTGCTAGTCTATACCTCATAGGGGTCTCATGAGGATGAAATAAATGAATAAATACCAAGTTCTTCAAATAGCATCCAGTATATAATAAGAAGTATGTAAGTCTTACCTATTATTAGTAGTTAATATTTTGCCAAAATGGTTTATTTTAAGAATCTTTTCCTTAACCTGTTAAAAAGGAAACATTCTGAGTTTAATGTTCAGGATATTAATACTGACCCAGATTAAACTGTGATCTTTCTAGTGTCAGGCGTCTCTTGCTCCCAACTTTATAATTTCCAAAAATTATATTTTAATGTCTGTCAACGTGAAATTATCCTAGCATCCAGGAACAGGCAATCCATCAGCAGAAATTACGTAAAGTCAAGTTTTTATTTTCTGGCTGAACTTCTTTGGGGAATGGTCTGGGGTTTTTATATTCTCATTTAATAGAATATAGTTAAGGTGGCTCAGGACTAAAATGAAGTTTAGGTGCTAATTATTAGTGTTTCTTTTCTGGTGGCTTCAATTACATGAAGAAAGAGAACATGCTCTTGCCAATATGTAAATGATCTGCCAAGTTTGAATTTCTTGTCCAACCTAAACTGCAAATAACCTGGTCTCCTTGGCTAAATCTACTTGTAAATCAAATCCAAAATATGTCTTTAATCAGAGAGGATCAGTTATCCCATTTTAGAGTAGAGAAAAACAGGTTAAGCTATGAATAGGGAGACTTGGAGGCTATTTGCTCTGCTCCCCAAAGACCCATATATACATGTTATTTTATAACATGCTTTTTAAAAACTTAATATATAGCGAACATATTTCCATGTCATTACATCATCTTTAACCATCAAACTGTAATGAATGCATAGTACTCCATTGTATAGCTATTCTGTATTTTCTTTACCCAATTCCTAACTGTTGGAAATTTCGGTATTTTTAAATCTCTTATGCGATAAATATTGTAATCAACATTTGATCAATGTGAGCCATGCTATGATAAATATTCATAAAAAAAATCTTTGTTCACATCCATGACCAGTCTCTTAGGATGAGTGACAGACATAAAATTAGCAGGTCAAATATTATAAACATTTTATTTTATATTTTTAAGATTTTATTTATTTATTTGAGAGAGAGAGAGAGCACAGAGGTAGAGGGAGAAGGAGAAGCAGACTCCCCGCTGAGCAGAGAGACCAATGCAGGGCTCCATCCCAGGCCCCTGAGATCATGACCTGAGCCAAAGGCAGACACTTAACTGACTGAGCCACCCAGCCGCCCCTTATAAACATTTTAAAGACTTTTGCTACATATTCATTACATATTTCAAGGTATTATAATGCCTACTGAAAGAAAAAGTAAATTAACGTGATAAAAAGCTTTCTAGAAAATCTCATAATTGCAGTTTGGCAGCCATAATGTTTTTTTAAAAATTGGGGTCCATAAAGGCAAAATTAACAAAGGGTCATCTTTAGTGGTTAAAAATAAAAAGCTGAATATCATTCCCCTAGAGGAACTAATTTACTGGTATTAGCCCTCTTTTTGGATGTTGGAAAAATTTTTCTAGGTAAACATGTCCCTTATGTCTTGTCTTTGGGTTGCAATAGAGAGTAAAAATGAATCTTCCTTCTCAAATATTTTCTTCTTCCTCCTGGCAATATCCATATCAATTAAGTTTTAATAAAGGCATTCTATTTATTTTCTTAAAGATTTTATTTATTTATTTGACAGAGAGATAGAGAACACAAGTAGGCAGAGTGGCAGGCAGAGGGAGAGGGAGAAGCAGGCTCCCCGCTGAGCAGGGAGCCGGACCTGGGGCTCAATCCCAGGACCCTGAGATCATGACCTGAGCCGAAGGCAGCTGCTTAACCAACTGAGCCACAGTCGGTGGTGCCCCAATAAAGGCATTTTAAACATCATCCTCCACGGCAGCTAGTGCCTCTCATTTACCAGTAGCAACCTAGTTTTCCTCTTTCCCTCTTAAGAGTCATGATTTCTATGGTGCTGCCCCCCTCCTCCTGACTCCAGGGGAGGATGTGCCTATCAAGTCATTTAGACCCAATTCTAGATCATCTGTTGGTACTTTAAAAAGGAGCTACCATCTTTCCTCTAGCATTATGTGCATAATACAACACAGTAAGCTTTACACTAACAGTATGGTAGGCCAGATGTCAGAGAGTAGGCATTTCACATGTCTTGGGGGAGACTTGATGGAAGATGTATGTTTAAGTGAGACCTTAAGAAATAAGTAGCAATTTAACCAACAGAAAAGAGTAGAAAGGATACTACTTGCAAAGGGATGTGAACTCAAACACCCTCCATCGGAAGTATGTACAGAAGGAAAAGTGAGAGCCTGGATCGGTGTGGAAGGCATCATCCCACAAAGACGTGGTTGGTTTGATTTGACATGGCTCAGGATGGCTGTGTGGCTAATGGCAAGTGCTCTCAGCAAAAACTAAAGGAAGTAGGTAATAATAATAACAATAGCAATAATTTCATTGAATCCCATTCTCTTTTCTCCTGATGCAAAATTTTCAGTGCAAAATACTGGAATTGTGGGTCATATCTGATTCTACTGCATTCACCGAGGTATGGAGAGGGTAGCAGAAAGCATGTTCTTAAAATCTTTTGGAAAGGTCTGGCCCTGAAGACTTTCGAAATGGAAAAATTGACTTCATTTTCTGGTTAGGATGTTGAATGTTGCAGGAGATTGTCAC
Source organism: Zalophus californianus (assembly GCF_009762305.2). NCBI lineage: Eukaryota > Metazoa > Chordata > Mammalia > Carnivora > Otariidae > Zalophus > Zalophus californianus. The sequence goes on along the minus strand of NC_045598.1, from coordinate 169,626,153 downwards.
ACTCATCCTTACAATGAGTGTAAGTCGAATAAGTTACAATATCATGGAAATTTAAAGCCTGGCAGAGAGCTGCAGACGCAAAGAAATTTAAATGAGCTGAATCTTAGGAAGAGACAATCCATTCCCGAGAGAAGAGTATCCTGTGGTTGCTTTCATCCTAGCAACACCAGAACGTTATGCCATCAGAGAGTGGGGGAAGAAGAAACCAGTGAATTGCTAATGAACTTTTAGCGGCCATGTGTAGGCTGCCATGAGGGACTCAAATTCCTAGGTGACTCAGTCACATATTGATCCACACCTACCTGCCAATTCTTTCCCAGGACAGCCTCATGAAGTGGATGCAGCAGGAAACTGAGTGCAGACAAGAGAACTCAGAGAAATCCCCTTGAGACACACTGGGTCTTCACTGTTTGGAGGGCTGTGTCCACCAATATCTGAGGGAAGGGAAGGAAAGGAAAACAGAAAATCCTTCCCATCCCAACATGTACAGGACCATCACAGCGCAAGGCAGTGGCCCACTGAAGGTGGGGGGAAGATCCAGAAAGCTAAGATCCCCCAAAAGCACACAGGAGAGACCCCTTCAAGATTCACTAGGCTCCCACTGAGTGCATGACCATGACCAACCAAAGGCTGGGGGCAGGACAAGAAAGTTAAGACAAATCCCCCTGAGGTTCATGGGACCCTCACCAAATGCAGAGCAGAAACTCCTCAAATTTTGGAAACAGGACTGAAAGCTGAGAGGGTGCCTTCAAGGTACATAGGGCCTTTATCAAATGCAAGTTAGTGGCTTATGGGGGACTAGGGGCAGGAGAACAGAGTTAAATGCCCTTAAGTACATAGAACCATCCATTTGGCAAGAATGTGAAGAAAAGGGAACCCTTGTGCACGATTAGAACAAATGTAAATTGCCACAGCGACTATGGAAAACAATATGGAGGTTCCTCAAAATATTAAAAATAGAACTACCATATGATCTGGCAATCCCACTCACGAGTACATACCTGAAGGAAATGAGATCACTTTCTGGAAGAGATATCTACACCCCGCATGTTCACTGTAGCATTATTTACAAGAGCCAACATAGGGAAACAGTGTAAGTGTCCATCAATGCATGAATGGATAAAGAAAATGTAATATATATACATATAATATGTAATATTGTATATAATATTTTGTGTATAATATATATTACATATATGTAATAATTATATATATGATATCATCAGCCTTAAAAATAAAGACATTCTGTCATTTGCAACAACATGAATGGACTCTGAAGATGTTACACTAAGTGAAATAAGTCAAACACAGAAAGACAAACCCATATGTTCTCACTTATATGTGGAATCTAAAAAAAACCAAACTCATAGGAATAGAGAATTAGAATGGTGGTACCAGGGGTTGGGGGTTGGGGGGTAGGGAAATGGGTGAAGGTGGTCAAAGGTGAAAACTTCCGGTTATCAAATGAATAAATTCTGGGGATGTAATGCCCAGCATGATGACTATAGTTGACAATACTGTACTGTATATTTGAAAGTTGCTAAGAGAGATCTTAAAAGTTCTCACCACACACACACACACACAAATGTAATTATGTGGGGTGATGGATGTATTAACTAAATTTATTGTGGTAATAATTTTGCAATATACATATATATCAGTCACTACATTGTACTTACAATTACATTACATTACATCATACACCTTAAGCTTACACAATGTTATATGTTAATTATATCTCAGTAAAGCTGGAGAAAAAATAAGTTCAACATGTCAAAATCAGTGGCTTTTAAGAAAAGATTGGAAATGACCTTCTTGACCTTGGCCTTTGAGTAAGCAAAAATTTCTAAGTATTTAAAAAAAATGATCGTAAAGGAAAAAAAAATGACCTCCATTAAAATAATTTCTGTTTATAAGATATCATTAGGAAAATATTTTTATGAAGTTTGAAATAGGCAAAACTAATACACGGTGATATAAACAAGAAGAGTGGTTGCCTCTGGGTTGGGGTAGAAGTGAGAATACCTAGAAAGCAGTATGAGGGAACAGCCTAGGGTGATGAACATCTTTCTGTATCCTGAAATAGGAGATGATTATATCAGTGTGTATAATTTGCAAAACCTAAGGAATTGTACACCTAGTATCTGTGTATTTTATTATATGTTATTTATATACCTCAATTTAAAAAAATGTTAAAAATATATAAATTCACTAGCAATAAAATAAACACAATTTTGAAAAAAAAATTAAAATAGGTGTGAAGACTCCAACCGTGGTCAAATGGGGGCCTCAAATATTAGCCAATGAGAAGACAAAGTAAGACCTTTCCTAAAAGTAGAGTTGGTGCACCATAGTGAGACATTTGGAACTTAGGAATGTAGGTTTTATGCTACCATGAGATGGTAGAGCAATTGTTTTTCAACTTTTTTGGGTCTCAGACTCCTTTGAAATTCAATCAGATCTATGATCTCTGGCCCAGAGATACGCATAAGCTACACACACACACACAATATTTGACATGCTATAGAAGAGCTCCATGAACTCCCTGAAGGCTATCCATGAGCTCCCATGATTCCAGTGACACCAGGATAAGAAAGCATCCCTAACTCCTCAAAGCCATAGAAAGTTACAGCACAAAAAGACTACCTTTTACTAAAGAAGACAGTCATGTTTCCTAAGTGCTCTTTGCAAATACCGGTTGCAGTTTTGTAAGAACATTTCATCCTCCAGTTTATATGACATTTCCACTCAATATAACATGTCAAATCCCACCAAACCTTCTGTTACTATTTACTATCCAAACTGGTGGGAGCACCCAAGGTCAATGAAAATTATCAGTTACCTGTGGTCCTAAAATGGAATTGGATTCATTGGTCTGAGGATTCTTGCTGGGAAAATGAACCCAACTCTAAATGTGAGTCACTCTGAGTCAAAGGATCAACCAGTGAGAAGATAATACCAAGAATATGATTCACGACACACAGCCGCTCGGTAGAAGCAAATGCCTGCATGGCCATGATACGTAAAACTGCTCCCGGAGATGGGAGGAGAGGCCGGGGCTATGGGTTGGTAGACATTTGGCATTTTTGACAGATGTGGAAAATTATCTTTGCAAATTAATTTGTTTTTCTTAATGATCCCAAATGCTTGGACTAGCTCTGGTTTAGACGATTTATGAATGGATATTAGCTGACCCAGTTTTTCCAGTAAATGGGTATGATATTCCACCCCCTTCCTTAGGTGAGGAAGAGAACATTCAGATTTTTTAGAGTATCATATCTACAACCTGTTTCCAACTTTTTTGAAGAAAAAAATCTCTTAAGCCAAGCATATCTCAGAAGCATTTCACGCTAGTTTCTTCCTTTCACTCCCTAACTCCTTATTTATAGCTCCTAGATATTGGCAGGAACAAATTCCTACAGCTATTTTTTGCATAACATTGTCTAAATACTTTATTTTGAGGCCCCTTTTTTCCTCACCCATCAACTCATAGTGTCTGTAAAAATAAAGCGTTAGGCTGCTTAAAGGCAACAACTCTGCAGTATATCCCTGAATCTTTAATTACAAAAACAACTGTCCTCACGTTATTTAGGTGAATACCTTAGGCATTCTACGTGGATGCTAAAAACTACTCCCAAGATGGCCACCCAAAAGCCAACTACCCTTAGGTCATCCAGGTCATCTAGATCGTCTAGGAGATTCACCCACTACATTACTCCAGGTGGGTTGTGGAGGCTATTACATGAAAACTGATATAACCTTATTCAGTTATGATTATTCTATTGTAACCTTTGAGAGTAAAACCACATTCTTATGTGAAGTTAGGACTTTACTTGAGGGGTGAGGTCATTCATGATGTGAATAAATAAAAAGACACAGGAAATGGAAGTATGTGGGTGAGTCCTGGGGAGGCAAGAGTTAGGGCCTAGCCCTCTTGGTCCTGAATCTATCTGGCTATCAACTCTACCAAAGGAGATTTACAAAAGTACATAGATTTCTAAGCCCATGTCCAGAGTCTGATTCAATAAGCCTGAGGTGAGTTCTATCATCTAAATATTTTAAAATATGACCAGACATTTCTTTCTTTTTTAAAAAATATATTTATTTATTTGGGAGGGGGGAGGGGCAGAGGGAAAGGGAGAGAGAGAAATCCTCAAGCAGACTCCCCACTGAGCACAGAGCCTGACACAGGGCTCAATCCCAGGACTGTAAGATCATGGCCTGACCTAAAATCAAGAGTTGGACTCTCAACCAACTAAGCCACCCAGGCACCCCATCCCCAGACATTTCTGATACATGGTTACATTTACTATTACTTCCTATACCAGGGTCCATAATTCTTCTATGTCACTGATACCTTTCAGAATCTGATGAAAACTATGGGCCAATTTTGTAAAAGGAAAAAAAAAAAAGCATATGTACCCAAAAAAAGTATGTGGAGTGGTTCATCTAAATAACATGTCTGATCACATCTCTCTGCTGCCTACAAGCACTAGAGAATTCTCTATTCCTAGGATTTTCAGCTTCTCAGACTCCTTTACGTGGTTTTCTAGGTCTCCCATAATCTCACCACTGAAGCCTCTTGTGTCCTTCCTTTCCTGTTGGTTTGTTTGTTTGTTTGTTTGTTTTTAGCCTTGTGGCCTTTGCTCATGTGGTCCCTTCTGCCTGGGATCCTATTCTATCTTTCTCAAACCCAATTTTTTATGTGTTCTTTTTTTTTTAAAGATTTTATTTATTTTTTGACAGAGACACAGTGAGAGAGGGAACACAAGCAGGGGGAGTGGGAGAGGGAGAAGCAGGCTCCCCGCCGAGCAGGGAGCCCGATGCGGGGCCCGACCCCAGGACCCCGGGAACACGACCGGAGCCGAAGGCAGACACCCAACGACTGAGCCACCCAGGCGCCCCTTTTATGTGTTCTTTAAGAGTAAACTCAGCCAATACTTCCTCCAGAATTTCTGACCCTTTCTCCCCAGCCCCCTTTCCAAAGTCTATTAGGTCCCTTCACCTGTTTTACCTTAGCATCCTGTGCATATTTCTTTCACAGCACATACCACGTTATGCTGGAGTTTTCTGCTTAGGTGCCTGTCTGTCCCAGATGGGGAGATAAGTGAGGGCAAACAGGGTATCTTAGTCATTTGGTGTACCACTAAATAGAGAGTTGGGATTTGGGTTCTTGATTGGATCTGGAATTGCTTGTGGCACCTTTATCTTTTTCTAGGCTCTACCCCTTTTCCTTCCTGGGCCTCGATTCCTATGGAATCCCACACTTTTGAGTCTGACGTGATGTATTACCTGCTCAAGTGCGGTAGAGTGTGTATGAATTCTCTCGGTGGGCTCTTCTGGGCTGGGGCTCAAGCTTCAGTGAAGCCTAAGTATGGTTCTAATTTCATTTGGCTCAATTGCTTTCCTGCTGCAAAGCCTAAAGAGGATAATGATTCTCTGAGCCAAAGGATCAGGACCAACTGCCTGGAGGGCTGGGCTCAAAGAAAGCGGCCTCCAGGGCCAAGGTATCTGCTGGAAGGAGCTAGAGCTTCTCCAGAGTGCCCCCGCGTCGCCCCCAGGGAGGCTCTGCAGCTGAAAGCACAAGGTTGGCAATCATGATGGTTTCCTCTTGAGATGCTTGTCGATAACTTACTGAGCTTTTGTTAAGAGTAATGTATCTACTTTAATGAGCCGCGAAATACAGTTTGTAATGAAATAGTGGCTTGTAGTATTCCTGGAGTAGCCCCAGTTGTATTTAATGTACAGAAAGGGGGGGGGGAACAAGGGAGGGGATTTTTCTTTTAAAGATTTTCTTTATTTATCTGAGAGAGAGACTGTGCATGCATGTGCCTGAGTCAGGGGAGGGGAGGAGGAAGAGGGACAAGCTGACTCCCTGTTGAGCCCAACCGGCCAATCCCAGGACCCTGAGATCATGACCTGAGCTGAAGTCAGATGCTTACCTGACTGAGCCACCCAGGCGCCCCAAGGGGATGGTTTTTATACAGAAAGACCCTGCTTGTTGTTAGTAAGTTATTCTTGAAAGTTCTAGGAAAGTCAGAATTCCTATATTGTAGCCACTTTTAATTACTAGCAAGAATCTCACTACTTAAACTAAGCTACACTTGTGTAAGGAAAAAGTTGTTAATGTGGCTAACCATTTTCTCATTTACTTGGCTTGTAAGTTTTAAAGTTTCTTCAGATAGGAAATAGTGAGGTAGACAGGAAAGAGCCTGGGCATTAGTATGAGCAAGACCCAGTTCATGTTCTAGTTGGACCACCGCAGTAGGTATAGTTGATTGCTTATCTCGCATTTTCTGCCTTCCTCCTGAAGAGAGTAGCATTTTTGTGGTTCAGGAATATGACTGATTGGCTTTAGATACTTCTCTCTCCCTTTGCCAATGACTGGTTCATGAATGGGCATATGAACCCAAACTGGGCCTCTGAGAAATGAGGAGAGCTCTGCTGGGGTATTCTAAGAAAATTCTTGCTCACCTTTCAGGGACATCTTCTTAAAGTGGCTCTTACTACTAAATATGAAGTAGGAGCCACCATCCCATGGGTGTGAAAGGAACTGCCTTCAGGGTGACCCTGAACTGTGGATGTCTGGCACAAGGAACGTGAATCCTTGCACACACTTTGGAGCTTCTGGATAGAATAACCCTAAATTATGTACCATTTCTGGACTTGCAGGTTTGTAAGCCAGCAAATTTCCTAACTGTTTACAGCTGTTTGAATCCTTACTACTATTACTTGCTGCTGAAAGCAGCTTAATTGATAACAGCCACTAACCAGTTTGGGATTTAGGCAGGTTGCTGCACTAGGTTAGCCTCAGTATCCAAACCCAGAAAAGGAAAAAAGACAAGGAATGGAGAGTTTCGGGAAAGATGACAACAATCCACCTGTTGAGTTGTGGTGCCTGGGACCATCAAAGTTGACTTTTCTCATGTTGCATTTCCTCTCAAAGCCATGGATTCTTCTAACTAGGTTGAGAGGTTTCTTGTTGGGCAGGACTCCGTGGCATGACTGCCTAAGTGGCATCTTTTGCTTCAGAGATGAGAAGCAGCATCTTCTTTTTCTGTTCTTGATTCCGAAATGGCCCTGGTCCTGACTTTTTCTATGGATGTTAGACAAATTCTGTTGCTGGCCTATTGTTGCCTCTGCCTCAGTGACCTTTCACGCAGAACATCTTCTGAGCCTCACAGAGGACAGAGAGCTGGGAGTCCACTGAGCTTCCGGACCTGCTCATGTGATGAGCTTCTGTCTAGTCACAGTACACACATGGCTGGATGTGGTCTGAGACCTACTTTCGTCAAAACCTGGGTGTCAACTACCCACTGCACCATTTTTTTCTTGGATTCATTCAACAAACAATTACTGAACACCTACTGTGTGCCAGACACGGGGCTAGGCCTTGGGGACTGTATCAGTTTTTTAGAGCTGCCATAACAAAATACCGCAGCTTGGGTGGCTCAAACAACAGAACTTTATTTTCTCACAGTTCTGGAGGCAAGAAGGCTGAGACCAATACCAATTGGCAGGACCAACTCCTTCTTGAGGCCAATCTCCTTGCCATGTCGGTGCGCATCTTCCCTTTCTGTCATCACGTGGTCTTTCCTCTGTGTGGGCACATGTCTGTGTTCACATTTCCCATTCTTAGAAGGACACCATTTATATTGGATTAGGGCCTACTCTGCAAGACTCATACTGGAGCGCCTGGGTGGTTCAGTTAGTGGAACACGGACTCTTGATCTCAAGGTCTGTGAGTTCAAGCCCCATGTTGGTTGTAGAGAGCACTTAAAAATAAAATCTTAAAAAAAAAAAACTCACTTTGATTTCATACTTCTTTAAAGACCTTATCTCCAAATACATTTACATTCTGAGATACTGGGGTTTAAGGGCTTCAACAATGTGGACTTTGGGGGGCAAACACAATTCAGGCCACAACAGATGGGATACAGCTGGGCAGCAGAAATGCAAATCCTGAGAGGCAGCTTGTTTTGAGTGTGAGCAGTTTGCCCATAATGCTCTCTTAGTTTGTTTCCTGAGCCACCTCTTGGTGGAGTGATAGACTGCTGGGGAGCAACCAGAATAGCAAAGGAGCTCTCCTGGATGGGGTCTGACTCTCTCCTCTTCTTTGCAGGGAACTCTGATCCTCTACAAATATATGCCATTACTCACTGACAGTACATCCTATTACTGTTTTTGCTGATTCTATGCAAAGTGATAAATTTAGCTGAAGTCCTTCTGAATTATAGGTAAAACACAGTTAGAATTACAGATGAAGAAATAGCAAACTGTCTGCAAAAATGTATTCCGTGGCAGGACACCTATAACCCACGGAGGTCGTGTTTGCCTGTAGCTAGAACACAATTATAGATTGCCTTCATTAAATGTTTGTACTATTACAGGTTTGGTGCTCAATTGGTTATGTGTGCCACCTCGCTAATTCACAAACAATGCCTTGATATCATCACTCCCAGGTTTTAGATGGGAAAAATGAGCACTTCGGGAAGTGAGGTTACTGAACGCAGATTAGGGCCCTGGTCTAGCTGGTGCCAATAACCACCAAGCAGTATTGCTAAGGAAAAGCCTGACTGATTTTTGTTTAGGGAGGCATGGAGGAGAAAGTGATAGCTAGTGACACTTTCCTGAACTTGAAATTACATAACTAGAGCTGGAAGGGACTGATGAGATCATCCAGGCCTCCCTCCAAGATGTACCTTGGGTGAATGAAAAAGTTAGAACTATAATTCTGGTTTTCTGATTCCAAATCTAGGATTCTTTATCCCTATGATGTCCCTCTGGTTCTTTGTCTACCACATAATGATAACCCAAAACCATATTGCTATTTTTAGAGTGCTTTTGTGTTCTCATAATGTTTTCACTTACTTACATTTAAAACAAAACAAAACAATGGGCTTTATTTTTTTTTAAGATTTTTTTTTTATATTAGAGAGAGAGAGCATGAGAGCAGGGAGGGTCAGAGGGAGAAGCAGACTCCCTGCTAAGCAAGGGAGCCCGATGTGGGACTCGATCCCAAGACTCCACGATCATGACCGGAGCTGAAGGCAGTTGCTTAACCAACTGAGCCACCCAGGCACCCCAAAACAATGGGCTTTAATTGGCTAAGCGGGAAATGCCCTGGGCTCTTCCAGGCGACGAGAAATGTAACCAGGCTGAAGGGAGACGTCTCAGAAGTCCTGTTTCTCAACAATTTGGGGTTGTTTATTTTTTTGATCCTGGATCCCGGTTAGGAAGACTGACTCGAAGGAGCAGACTGTAAGTCTCTTGGTTGTCATGCTGAGGCAGAGAACAAAACTTTTCAGAATCGGGACCGCACAGGACTCAGCGTAAAGAGCAGAACTGCAGTCTGGAGCAAACACAAAGAGGAGACATTCCCAGGGTAAAGCGAGAAATGAATATATCATGAGTATATCCTTGGTAGCAAGCAACAGAATCCTCTGCTGGCTAAAATAGGGAAAAAAAAAAAAAAGATAAGAAATGCATTATCCTGCCCTAAGGTACCTCATGGGATGAAAAGGAAGGCTGAAGAAATCAGGCTTAGAACAGAGAGGAAGCAGGTAACTCCAGATTGTCTCAAAAACTAGAATGAATGAATAGAAACCGTATGTTCTGCCATAGTTTCATTTCATTCTAGAATTAAATCCCAGAAGAGGAATTACAGTTGGCCAAGCTGAGGTTATGTGCCTGCTGCCGACTAGGTGGTGTGGTTAACAAAAATACCTGTAGAGCTAGCTTCCCAGGACAGTTCCAGTTGCCCTGATAGAAGGCCCCTGGGCTTACCATCCTTCCCACTGGGATTACAAAATGATCTCAGGACGCTTTTATGCTCTTTAAAGTGACTGGGGACCCCAAGGAGCTTTTGGCTTATGTAGATAGCCTATTAGAAATTAAAACTGATAAATTTTAAAATATTTATTTACTAATTCATTTAAAAGAAACAATAAACCCATTTCATTTTTTTAAAAGATTTTATTTATATATTTGTCAAAGAGAGCACAAGCAGGGGGAGTGGCAGGCAGAGGGAGAAACAGGCTCCCCGCCGAGCAGGGAGCCCGATGCGGGGCTCGATCCCAGGACCCCGGGATCATGACCTGAGCCGAAGGCAGACGCTTAACCGACGGAGCCACCCAGGCACCCCAAACCCATTTCATTTTTAATGTAAATGGTATATTTTAAAAATAAAATATCTGTATTTTCTAGAGCCAGAAACAGTAAGGAGAGGAGTTTTGTCATATTTTTGCGAATTTCTTTATGTCTGGCTTAATAGAAGATAGCTGTTGCACTCAGTCTGTTGCGATATTTTATTCTGCTTAAAGTATTTGGGAAAAAAAGCTGTCTTCACACAGCTGTGAACTCAGTGAGCCAATAGCCTTTCACGTAATTGTGGAGATTCTTCTTCGATATTCTACCAAAACTCAACAAAGAGTAGCTTCTTAAAAATCTGAAACTTTGTTAGTAAACTTTTCTTGCCCAAATACTTTAAAATCCATTAGTATCTCTTGCACTTTGAATGGGTCTTTTGCCCACTCATGATTTTCTATCATCATGCATTGGTCATTTGGAAAATATTGGCTCACTGAGTTTATGCAGATGTTCCAAATATTGACACATTTTATTTACAATACACAAAATTACAGTGATTGATACACCACCAATCTCATGAGAAAAATACTTAAGCATCGGGACACTGTCAAACTCATGGTGGCAGATACTAACTTTTCTAATATTTTCTAGTTTTTTCATGAAATCTTAAGTGTTATTAGTAGCAAAAATACTGTCAGCTGTTTTCCTTGAAGTGACAGGCTCACGTCATTCATTTCTTGAGAAAGTGTCTGCCTAATCAGTACTTGGGTCTGAATAACCATAGTTTGTCTATAAGTCATCCTTTTGAGCCAAAATGGAATTCCAAGAGGGGGGGAAAAAACAGTTAATCCAGCTCTCACTCAAGCAATTGCACAAATGCTTTTTCTTGAGACAGTGATCATAATTTTGTCTGTAGTGGGAGTGCTTTATGGTGTACTTTCCATTTCACCATGAATATTAAAATGATGTGTACCCAGGGGCCGAGGCTTATTAGGTTAACAATTCTTATTGCAACATCAGTGATATTTTAAAATGAAAGTGGCTTGGGGCGCCTGGGTGGCTCAGTCAGTTAAGCGTCTGCCTTCAGCTCAGGTCATGATCCCCGGGTCCTGGGATCCAGCCCCAGGTAGGGCTCCCTGCTCAACGGGGGAGCCTGTTTCTCCCTCTCCCTCTGCCGGCTGCCGCCCCCTGCTTGTGCTCTCTCTCTCTCTTTGTCAAATAAATAAATAAAATCTTAAAAAATAAATAAATAAAATGAAAGTGGCTTTTAAAAAGTTGTTAGCATGCGGTGATGAAGAAAGCAATCCAGTGGCTGTTGGTGCTGTTTGGGGGCATCCCGGGAACGTGTGTGGAGGTATCAGTGATTTGACTCATTGTTTTTTCGTCACTTTTTATTTGGAAGTAATTTTCAACTTTAAAAATTTTCAAAAATAAGAGTAACACAAAGAACATCCGTATATTCTTTATTTTGAGTCACCATTTTAAACATTCCATTGGCTTTACTATTTGCCTTTTCTCCACCCCCCCAACTCTTTTTTGTTGTTGTTAAATCATTTGAGGGTGAGTTACATACATCGTCACCATTTACCCCTATATATTTCAGTTCCTATTTCCTAAGAAGAGGGGTGTTCTCTTCCATAACCACAACAGTTATGAATTTTATAAAGTTACATTAACAAAACTATTTTTTATTGCCCATTTTCCAGTTTTGTCAGTTGACCTAATGAGGTTATATGTACAAGATCCAGTGTGGAGTTGGGTATTGAATTTAGTTCTCTTGTCTCCTCAGCCTCCTTTAATCTGGAATATTTTTCCACAGCCTTTTTTTTTTTTTCTTTTAAGACATTGATTTTTTTTTTTTTTTAAGATTTTATTTATTTATTTGTCAGAGAGAGAGAGGCAGGCAGAGGGAGAAGCAGACTCCCTGCTGAGCAAGGAGCCTGATGTGGGACTCCATCTCAGGACCCTGAGATCATGATCTAAGCCAAAGGCAGATGCTTAACCCACTAAGCCCCCCAGGCGTCCCTAAGACACTGATGTTTTTGAGAGTAAAAGCCACACTTGTCCATGTCTTCATGGGAAAAAAAAGAAAAAGATAAAACAAACCCAAAAACAAAAACGTTCTTCATCTTGTGTTTGCCTAATGTTTCATTGTGATTAGATTCAGAGTATGTGTTCCAGGCCAGAATCCTGCAGAGTGTCTTTCTCAGGAACCACATCTGGAGGCCCGCCATTGCCATATGTCTTTTGTTGGTAATGCTGATGATGTTCATTGTGATCACCAGTCAAGGTGTGGTCCAAGCTCTTCTCCGTGTAATTACTATGCTTTATCTTTCTCCTTTACCACAGGAAGTAACCTGCGGGGAGACACTTGAAGACCATGCAAATATCCTACTTCTCATCCAAATTCTCTCTAGATTTGGTGTTTCTTGATGATTCTTGCCTGTGTTCTGATGGTTGCAAAATGATGCTCCAACTCCAGCACTCTCTCCATGTTTCCCCGTTGGCCCTGGCATTCTACTGTGAGCAAGAGCCCTCTTTTCTCCCCGTCTTTTGTACCTAGGTATATATGTCTCTCTATCTATTTCTCTGTTCATTCATCCATCTATCATCTTTTATTGATATGAACTCATGAATTCTTTCAATTGTTTATAATATATTCCTGTACTTAATTGTTTGGGTGATAAAATTGACCCAGATTTGGCCAAAGGAAGCCTTCTAAGCTGTTTCCTGTGTCTCTGTGACGTGTCCCAATCACTTTTTCTTTCTTGAGCCCTTTCTTACTTTCTGGCATAGGTGCTCCTGGCTCCCCTTGTGCCCACTGTACAGTCCCTGGCGCAGTTATTTCTTCAAGGAGGGCTGATTCCTTTCTGCTCCTACTGCATTTGCATCATCAGTGCAAATGTCAAGTGAAAGGGGCAAGTAGAGTCTTGATGTGATTACAAAACTAGTTTTGACCTCTTGGACATTCTGAAATTGTCTCAGGGACTCCCAGCAGTCTGTGGACACTTTGAGAATTATGGCTGAATATAAATTATGCTTAAGTTAGCCAAATGGTAAGGTATTCACAATTTGTCTTGTATAATGTGGGTTAAATTCATTTCATTGAGGAGCTAAAGATCCCCTTTTTGTAGCTGTGAGATTTTGATCACCTAGCTTCTCTGGGCTTTATTTTTATCATCTGGAATTAGAGATGATTTTACTTATCAGGACTGCCAAGGGTTAAATGAGATAACTCACCTAAATGCTTAGATTCGGGGCCTAATATACTGTTTAATAAACTATGTCTTTTTTTTTAAGCTTACTTACTTTTTTAAATGATCTCTCCACCCATCGTGGGGCTCGAACTCATGACCCTTTGCTGTGCCTCCTTCTCCTGTCCTGACTCGTCCTCCTTCCCTCAGAGCAGTTTGACTCAAAGTGAAGGAAGAGAACTTTGAATTTAAGCAGGCCTGGGTGTGACCCCCTTATTGATTACTTGACTTTGGGCAAGTTGTTTCCCTTCTCCCAGCCTCACTCCTGCATCAGTACATTGGAAGGAACCTCACACACAGAGAGTCACTGACGTTAAAAGCCCTCCTTGCGTTGCTAGGCACACAGAGGATCCACAGCCCCCAGTCCACGTTTGTTTGCTTCCCTCTCCCTGACCCACGGTCAGAGTTTTCTCCTTTGCTGACTCCAAAGCTCCTTGGCCTCTGTCTATAGGTTATCCCATTTCACAGATGCTGTTTTGTTTCCACTCGTGGTTTGCTCTGCCAAAGCCTCCAGCAGACCTACAAATTCCAGATGCTGAGAGAAAAGCCCTTGATGCAGGCTGAATGCAGGGATGATATTCGCTCAAATGCAGATGGCACATTAGGTACCTGTGGGAAGCTTGTGTATTGAATTGGAAACAGACAAAAACAAAATTTCTTGGCAAAATGGGCCCCCCATATAGGGCAGGTGGGAAGAAGCAGAGGCTCATGGCCGCTGACTGATGGTGACTGAAGCCAGGATCTCTCCCCAACAGCCCATGTACAAAGTAGAAGAGGGAGTGATCTATCTGAAGGGCATGAGAGGGAGCGCGGGGCCTCAGGGAGACGATATCTTGGAGAATAGAGCTGAAATCCACAGGGTGTTTGATTACCCACCTTGGTGTCAGATGGTTGTGTAGGTTAAATGGGCCTGATCCGGCAGGGAGTGCCCCAAGTCAGTGGGAGTTCTGAGGGCAGATCAAATACACCACTAGGAAGACTGTGGACTTTGGAGCCAAACATGGGCAGAGGCTGAGCCCAATGATATGATAGGACACTGCATACATCCAGACGTTTCTGAAGAACAAAAAATAGTCAAACAGGCAACTGTGTTCATAAAGGCTTTGTAATAACCACAAGGTGGGCTATACGACTCCAGGTTAGGGAGCAGGAGTTGTTTTTGTTCAAGGATCCTCTCTGACAGATAAATACTTGTATTTCTATGCAAATCTTTCCCTGTTGGCACTGGTTTCTATTTTCAAAACCTCAGTCCAAGTGCTCATATGCGCTCACAGACTGCTAGTGCTAAAGAGATCCTTCGAGATCATCTAGTTCTACCCTGCCATTTCCTGGCTAAGTTTACTAAAGCCCCAAGAGTTGTAATGAATTCTCCAAGGTCACATAGCTAGCCAGAAGCTTGGCTGCCTGACTTCCAGACCAGGGCTCCTTCCCACTCTTTTCTTCCTATCTTCTCAAAAATTACAGACTCTGTACTCCTTTACCAAACACCACTCATGAAAAATATTTCCTAGATGTCACCATTAACATTTTTGCTCTAAGTAAGGTCACTTCCCCCTTTGGGGAGGGTCCTACTCCTCTGAAAGACAGGTCATAGTTTAAATACAGGCTATGGTTCAGCAGAAACTAGTTCAAGGTTGTTTATACATTCATTCGACAGGTGTTTATTAATCACCTACTATGTGCCAGCTTACTGTGTTAATCGCCATGCTTTCAGTAAAGACCAAAGAAGCAAACAAAAAACACCTCACACAACTACAGAGAACAGAGAGACTGAACACATGTGTATACAGTAGAGAAAGGCCTGGCATTCATAGTTGGTCATACATTTAATACACTGTTGGGGAATAAAAGGAAGATGCTCTATGAGGGCTGGGAGATGATTATTGTTGCTATTAATTAGTCAGATCTTATAATGTCATATTTGCCTCATGAATTAAAATGACTCCCATACTTCTATGAGGACAAAAATAAATGAAAGTGAGGTATTTAAGTTAGAATTTAGAAACCTAAAGATGACTTGAAACTAACTCAAGTTATGTTACCTGGCCATGCTCTGTCTTCACAGAGAACTTTGCAAAAGAAAATGAACTTCAGGTACGGTGGAAGAGATTGTGGTTGGACCTTAAGGAAGAAACATTTCTTAACACTCAAGGTGAGAAACCTAGGCTCTGGGATCTGGGAAGAACCTGTAGAGGAGGGGAAGTCTCCTTTTCTTGTTGGTCAGTTCTCTCCTTCCAAATTCTTGATCAGAAACTGTTATGGTTAGATCTTTTCATTCTTTTCCCCAAGGTTTAGGCAGATCCGTGAGATCCCTGAGGGCTTGGGGTCCCTGAGTTCCTGGTCTGCCCCTCTGGGCCTGTCCACAAGCACGGACCCCGTGAGACTTCCTATAGTGAGAGCTGGCCCCCCAGGTCTTGGTGCCACGAGTCTATCTGATGACCACCCCCAACCATGTCCCCCTGCATAGGGGTTTAGGATCTTGAACTCAAAATATGGTTCTGGGCTCCGCAGGATCAGCATGACCCAAGATTGATTGAATCACAATCTAGAGTTTAATACAATCCCCAGTGATTTTTATGCATATTAAGTTTTGAGATGCTTTGTCCTAGAATCCTGGCCACCAAGCTAGCCAGACTTGACTTCCAAAGCTTGGCTCTGCTACTCTCTGACCCTGTGACCTTGGCTCAGTCACCTACTCTGAGACTCAGTGTCCTCATCTGGGGAATGAGTATAGCAGTTCTTACTTCTCAGGCTTTCAGAAAGACCCTGTCTGGCTACCTTATTTTACATGGATCCTTCCTATTATATTTACCTCAGTACTTTATTACTATTTTTTTTTTTCTGTGAGAGCAATTATTACAATTCTGAATTACTGGTGTCTATACGGGTTTGAATGTCATTTCCATGAAGGCAGGAACCAGGCCATCTCTTTTCTTCTGATATCCTTGGGGTCTCACACAGTGCCTGGCCCTAAAGGCTGGCCCAGTACTTATTGAATAACTGAATATTACAAGGATTAAATTAGATAATGTAAGAGAAACATTCGCTCAACGTTGACTTGGAGAAAATGCTCACTAATGGTAGCAAATGATAAAACTGGTTGCACAATTTGTGGGGCCCAGTGCCAAATGAAAACGCAGGGCCCCTTGTTAAAAAGTTACTAAGAATTTCAAGGTGGCGATGGCAGAACTCGAAACCAAGCACGAGGCCCTCCTCAGAACCAGACGCGTTGCATTTGTACACTTTGCACACCCAGCAAGCTGGCCCTGGGTATTGACCATCTTGCTATTCTTGTGGTGATTCTGTGGGAGATGTTGCCCCCACCTCAAGGATGGGGTGTCTCACCTTTCTCCCTGAGGCGTGACGTCCTGGCCAAGAGCCCCACAGGTTCACGTGACCTTCCTATGCTCGACTTTTTCCTCCTTCACCTCCTCAGATGAAGAGGCCGGGAGATAACTTGAAACTTGAGAAAGGACAAAATGGACCCTGTCAGGTTGGCCAGCCCCTCAGTATTCCGCACAGCAAAATGCTGACTTACACGTGATTGGTAATCATGGCAGTCCCTGGATCAGCGAAAGTTCTGCAGATGTGTGCTAAACAGAATTTTAAATGAGTTTCCATAACGCACATACACATAATGTATGGCTTTTAATTTACTTGATAATGTAAAAATACAGTCTGAAATGAGGAAGGAGGCAGACGGAGTCACTCAATTCTAATGTAACAACTTTTCTTTATGAGAGACTGAAAATAAGGGCAGGGCTCTGAATATATAAAACAGTCATGAGGAATTGAAGCTAAAAACAGGAGAGATGAGTTCACTAGAAAACAACCCGCCTGGCCTGGTTCCAGGATCTGCTGAACTGTGGGGATCTGGTTACTAAAAGCAGAAGCAAGATGTTTCCAGGGGTCCCGCCCTGCTGGGTTGAGAATGACAACCTTACTGGACTAAGTTTGTCCTTTCAGAGGCTCGGTGCCTCGCTGGGAAGTAGGGAACATCACCCACCTCCCGCCCATCTCACAGATGTTGAAAAGAGACAAAAGAACGCCGCTCGTGAGAGCGCTTTGTTTGACGTTATGGCACGCACAAACAAGGCGTTGTACTCCGTAGACAAGGGCACTATCCTGGCAGTCAAAACACCTGGTTTCTGATGCAAATTTTCTTATTAACTACCTATCATGTGTAAACTTGGGCAGGCTCTTTATGCTCTCTGAGCTGAAGTGTTCTCATCTGTCAAATGGGCTAGACTCGGTCCTGGGGAGTATTAGCACACCTGACATGTGGCAAGTCCTTAACAAATCTTTTTTGGTTTCACTTTTCTGCCGATTGGGATAATAATATTTAGAAAACTTCAAAGCACTCTCCTGCCATAGGATATTCCCGTGTGCTGAGTTCGAGCTGGGGAATCTGAATTTCCCCTGCAGCTCCTCTTCGACCTTCCACTGGCCCCAAATTTCCACTAGTTTTCTGGTTCTGGTGCGACAGTCTTTTGTTCAGAATTGTTACCTACTCTTCCCAAGGGGTTAACTTGTAGCTGTGGTGGTAGCTCCCTTAGAGGGGTTTGGGCTTGAATTGAAAGACTTCGCAGATGCCTCACCCTACTGCGTGTACCTTCAAAACGTACAGCTCAGGCACTACACAAGTCCAGCATCTTAAATACATATTTGGCTGGAAATGCAAGTATCTCTTGACATTTCTTTCAGCCTTAATGATTGTTCCATATTGATAATGACCCCACTTCTGTCATTTGTTATTTTATTGTGTGCAATTCTCAGCATTACACATAAGTGTTTGGTGGACACAAAATCCTTGTGGCTACACAGTTCATGATTTCCCTCGCAGCTGTGTATGTGATTCCCCAGCTCTTTTAGCAACAGACACTCCCAACTCTAGCCAGCCATGAAGACCCTGGACCGAGGTTGACCCAATAACCATAGCTTCCCTGTCAGAGTAAATGGGTCAAGAGGTGGCCATGTGACTCAAGGCAGGCCAATTTTGTCCCCCTTTCTCCGGATTTTCCCAACACACTGGTCAACACAAGGAAAAATGGGAGGCCAGAGTGGTCTCCACCTAGTTTCCTTCTTGGTATACAGTTACAGAAATGAGACAGATGGACAGTCATTCACAGCACCTGATGATGTTCTAGCCAGGTCCATTCCTGCCCTTCCCAAGGTTTGAGTATGTGAACCAGTATGCCCTCTCCCCGCCTTAAATCCTTGAGCAGTTTCAGTTGGTTCCTGTCACTTATAAACAGAAGTCCTCATTGTATAATGTAATACAAACATCCATATGGATAACCAACAAGAAGTCATTTCTCTTGGAGTTATAGTAACAGACATATTACAGAGGCAATAGAGTGAGGAGGTACAGTGATTAAACAGAGGCTGGTGGGGCGCCTGGGTGACTCAGATGGTTAAGCGTCTGCCTTCGGCTCAGGTCATGGCCCCAGGGTCCTGGGATCGAGCCCCGCATCGGGCTCCCTGCTCAGCAGGGAACCTGCTTTTCCCTCTCCTTCTCCTGCTCCCCCTGCTTGTGCTCTCTCTCTCTCTCGCTCTCTCTGTCAAATAAACAAATAAAATCTTTAAAAAAATAAATAAATAGAGTCTGGTGGGAAAAATTACTCTTACAAGAATGTTAGTGGAGAGAGGAAAAGAAAGAGATCAGACAGTAGTAGGTGTGATATTGTGATATAATAAGAAATATATATTTGGTCTTCCTCCCTGGTTCTTGGCGCAGAACTTCTAAAACCCTTGGAATTTCTGGAGTAATAGGGATGAGAGGAGTGTCTTATTATTCACAGTAAACCCTTTTCTACCTTACCTGATTTTATGCTAATGATGTGACTCTCAGTAGGCCCCTACATAGCTTCTGGCTGGGAGCTGGTTGCCAGAGAAACCAACCATGTGATTAGAGGGTTGGAACTTTTAGCCCCACCCTCTGACTTCTGGAAGGTGGAGTGGGGCTGGAAATTGATTTAATCACCAATGACCATTGATTTAATCAACCATCCCTACAGAATGGAACCTCTATACAAATGCTACATTGAAGGGGCTCTGAGAGCTTCTGGGTTGATGAACTCATCCACATGCCAGGAGAGTGGCACTCCCCAAAATCCAGAGGAACAGAAGCTTCTGCTCTCGAGACCCTTCTGAACCTTGCCCTATGTACCTTTTCATCTGGCTGTTCATTTGTGTCATTAAATTATCTTCTATAATAAACTAGTGCTAGTGAATAAAGTGTTTCCCTGAGTTCTAAGAGCTGTTCTAGCAGTTTATAGAGCCTGAGGAGGGGGTCATGGGCACCCCTGATTTATAACTGGTCAGACAGACATAGGGAGGCCGGGACCGGCATCTCAAGTATGAGTAGTCTTGTGGGTCTGTGCCTCTAACGTGTATGGTCTGACACCAACTCCAGGTAGTTAGTGTCAGGATTGAATTGAATTGTTGGACACCCAGTTGGTATCTGGAGAGTTGAAGAATTGGTTGTTGTTGTGGAAAAAAACCTACACATTTGGTGTCAGAAACATTCTGGTGTTGTAGAAACAGTAAATCTTCTTAGTAGGGTAGCAGACTCAAGGGAATGTATGTTTTTCAGGCTAGAGGAGAGCTTTAACTGCCTGAATTATCTCACTTCTCTTGTAGACAGGGAGAGGATAACCAATGGAGTACTATTCTAGGAGAAATGCAGAAATAACCAATTCTAGGAGAAATGCAGAACACCGTGCCAGAAGAGGCAATAACATTGGTCAGGAGGGAGACACTTCTCCTTTGAGAGCACTGTAAAGGAAGAGATGAAAATAGAGAAAATCTGAAAGTTGAAGAGAAGTCAAGGAAGCTCATGCTGGGGTAGCCACAATTTTCTCAGGGCCAGAGAAAATTTGCAGACTTAAATTGCTCTTTGGACAGGGGTGGGGTCCCTCTGGGGCTGGTGATATGCTCCTCCTCTGGAACACCCCAGGAGTCAAGGAAAGGAAAGAATGGGTAGTAGCAGCAACAGACCTAGGGAATGGTAAGGCCTTTGGGGCTGATGTCTATCTTGTAACTGATGGTTTGGCATGGACCGTCATATCTCAAACTCCCTCCCATGGCAAGGGCACCTGTTGAGGCTGTGGAGATGTCTATTGCACATAGCTATGGACAGAAGACAGGCTCTGTCAGAACAGAGGAAAACAATGGGCTGTTTGCCCATGTAATCTTCTTATATCTCCCAATCAACTGCTATAATATTACCGAGGGGAAATTTTCTGATATCCTGGTCCCACTGGGACTGTGGTAACTGTCCTGGCAATGTCCCATTGCTACGGCTCTTTATTATTATCTGGTCCCTGAGACAGCAGACTCATGTATCTAGTCAAGACAATATAAATGTAGAGGTTTAGAGGTCTGTTTGTAAAGTTAGGTGAACTTGCTTTTGAACTTCATTGCTATCTGATGACCTCACATGACCAAAGTTAATTAGCCCCTTTAATATTCTCTTCTTCATTGGTGAAAGGAGAAACTAAAAGTATCTACTTAGTGTGTTACGTGTATTCAATGAGATAACATATATAAAGTGCTTAGAATACAGCCTGGCACATAGCAGGTATTCACATAGCTAAATTTAATTAGATAGCTATTGAGAGAATCCAGGGTTCCTTATTCCTTCTTATATAATAAGGTTTTGGGGGGAGGGTTGGTTGGTTAGTTGGTTGTTTTTGTTTTTGTTTAATTTTTTATTGTTATGTATCACCATACATTACATCATTAGTTCTTGATGTAGTGTTCCATGATTCATTGTTTGTGCATAACACCCAGTGCTCCACGCAGAACGTGCCCTCTTTAATACCCATCACCAGGCTAACCCATCCCCCCACCCCTCTCCCCTCTAGAACCCGCAGTTTGTTTTTCAGAGTCCATCGTCTCTTATGGTTCGTCTCCCCCTCCGATTTACTCCCCTTCATTCTTCCCCTCCTGCTATCTTCTTCTTTTTTTTTTTTTCTTAACATATATTGCATTATTTGTTTCAGAGGTACAGATCTGTGATTCATCAGTCTTGGACAATTCACAGCACTCACCATAGCACATACCCTCCCCAGTGTCTATCACCCAGCCACCCCATCCCTCCCACCCCCCCACCACTCCAGCAACACTCAGTTTGTTTCCTGAGATTAAGAATTCCTCATATCAGTGAGGTCATATGATACATGTCTTTCTCTGATTGACTTATTTCACTCAGCATAACACCCTCCAGTTCCATCCACGTCGTTGCAAGTGGCAAAATCTCATTCCTTTTGATGGCTGCATAATATTCCATTGTGTATATATACCACCTCTTCTTTATCCATTCATCTGTCGATGGACATCTTGGCTCTTTCCACAGTTTGGCTATTGTGGACATTGCTGCTATAAACATTGGGGTGCACGTGCCCCTTCAGATCCCTACATTTGTATCTTTGTGGTAAATACCCAGTAGTGCAATTGCTGGATCGTATGGTAGCTCTATTTGCAACTGTTTGAGGAACCTCCATACTGTTTTCCAGAGTGGTTGCACCAGCTTGCATTCCCACCAACAGTGTAGGAGGGTTCCCCTTTCTCCGCATCCCCGCCAACATCTGTCATTTCCTGACTTGTTAATTTTAGCCATTCTGACTGGTGTGAGGTGGTATCTCATTGAGGTTTTGACTTGGATTTCCCTGATGCCGAGCGATGTTGAGCACTTTTTCATGTCTGTTGGCCATTTGGATGTCTTCTTTGGAAAAATGTCTGTTCATGTCATCTGCCCATTTCTTGATTGGATTATTTGTTCTTTGGGTGTTGAGTCTGATAAGTTCTTTATAGATTTTGGATACTAGCCCTTTATCTAATATGTCATTTGCAAATATTTTCTCCCATTCTGTCGGTTGTCTTTTGGTTTTGTGGACTGTTTCTTTTGCTGTGCGAAAGCTTTTTATCTTGATGAAATCCCAATAGTTCATTTTTGCCCTTGCTTCCCTTGCCTTTGGCGATGTTTCTAGGAAGAAGTTGCTGCGGCTGAGGTCGAAGAGGTTGCTGCCTGTGTTCTCCTTTAGGATTTTGATGGACTCCTGTCTCACGTTTAGGTCTTTCAACCATTTGGAGTCTCTTTTTGTGTGTGGTGTAAGGAAATGGTCCAGTTTCATTCTTCTGCATGTGGCTGTCCAGTTTTCCCAACACCATTTGTTGAAGAGACTGTCTTTTTTCCATTGGACATTCTTTCCTGCTTTGTTAAAGATTAGTTGACCATAGAGTTGAGGGTCCATTTCTGGGCTCTCTATTCTGTTCCATTGATCTATGTGTCTGTTTTTGTGCCAGTACCATACTGTCTTGATGATGACAGCTTTGTAATAGAGCTGGAAGTCCGGAATTGTGATGCCGCCAGCTTTGCTTTTCTTTTTCAACATTCCTCTGGCTATTCGGGGTCTCTTCTGGTTCCATACAAATTTTAGGATTATTTGTTCCATTTCTTTGAAAAAAGTGGTTGGTATTTTGATGGGGATTGCATTAAATGTGTAGATTGCTCTAGGTAGCTTTGACATCTTCACAGTGTTTGTTCTTCCAATCCATGAGCATGGAATGTTTTTCCATTTCTTTGTGTCTTCCTCAATTTCTTTCATGAGTATTTTATAGTTTTCTGAGTAGAGATCCTTTGCCTCTTTGGTTAGATTTATTCCTGGGTATCTTATGGTTTTGGGTGCAATTGTAAATGGGATCGACTCCTTAATTTGTCTCTCTTCTCTCTTGTTGTTTGTGTATAGAAATGCCACTGATTTCTGTGCATTTTATATCCTGACACTTTACTGAATTCCTGTATGGGTTCTAGCGGTTTTGGGGTGGAGTCTTTTGGGTTTTCCACATAAAGTATCATATCATCTGCAAAAAAGTGAGAGTTTGACTTCCTCTTTGCCGATTTGGCTGCCTTTGATTTCTTTTTGTTGTCTGATTGCTGTGGCTAGGACTTCTAATACTATGTTGAATAGCAGTGGTGAGAGTGGACATCCCTGCCACGTTCCTGACCTTAGGGGGAGAGCTCTCAGCTTTTCCCCATTGAGAATGATATTTGCTGTAGGTTTTCCATAGATGGCTTTTATGATATTGAGGTATGTACCCTCTATCCCTATACTCTGAAGAGTTTGATCAAGAAAGGATGCTGTACTTTGTCGAATGCTTTTTCTGCATCTATTGAGAGGATCATATGATTCTAGTTCTGTCTTTTGTTAATGTATTGTATCACATTGATTGATTTGCGGATGTTGAACCAGCCTTGCAGCCCAGGGATAAATCCCACTTGGTCGTGGTGAATAATCCTTTTAATGTACTGCTGGATCCTATTCACTAGTATTTTGGTGAGAATTTTTGCATCCATGTTCATCAAGGATATCGGTCTGTAATTCTCCTTTTTGATGGGGTCTTTGTCTGGTTTTGGGATCAAGGTAATGCTGGCCTCATAAAATGAGTTTGGAAGTTTTCCTTCCATTTCTATTTTTTGGAACAGTTTCAGGAGAATAGGTATTAATTCTTCTTTAAATGTGTGGTAGAATTCCCCTGGGAAGCCATCTGGCCCTGGACTTTTGTTTGTTGGGAGATTTTTGATGACTGCCTCAATTTCCTTAGTGGTTATAGGTCTGTTCAGGTTTTCTATTTCTTCCTGGTTCAATTTTGATAGTTGATACATCTCTAGGAATGCATCCATTTCTTCCAGGCTATCTAATTTGCTGGCATAGAGTTGCTCATAATATGTTCTTATAATTGTTTGTATTTCTTTGGTGTTGGTTGTGATCTCTCCTCTTTCATTCATGATTTTGTTGATTTGTGTCATTTCTCTTTTCTTTTTGATAAGTCTGGCCAGGGGTTTATCAATCTTGTTAATTCTTTCAAAGAAACAGCTCCTAGTTGCGTTGATCTGTTCTACTGTTCTTTTGGTTCCTATTTCATTGATTTCTGCTCTGATCTTTCTTATTTCTCTTCTCCTGCTGGGTTTAGGCTTTATTTGCTGTTTTTTCTCTAGCTCCTTTAGGTGTAGGGTTAGGTTGTGTATTTGAGACCTTTCTTGTTTCTTGAGAAAGGCTTGTATTGCTATATACTTTCCTCTTAGGACTGCCTTTGCTGTATCCCAAAGATTTTGGAACAGTTGTGTTTTCATTTTCATTGGTTTCCATGAATTTTTTAAATTCTTCTTTAATTTTCTGGTTGACCCATTCATTCTTTAGTAGGATGTTCTTTAGCCTCCATGTATTTGAGTTCTTTCTGACTTTCCTCTTGTGATTGAGTTCTAGTTTCAAAGCATTATGGTCTGAAAATATGCAGGGAATAATCCCAATCTTTTGGTAGCGGTTGAGACCTGATTTGTGACCTGGGATGTGATCTATTCTGGAGAATGTTCCATGGGCACTAGAGAAGAATGTGTATTCCGTTGCTTTGGGATGGAATGTTCTGAATATGTCTGTGAAGTCCATTTGGTCCAGTGTGTCATTTAAAGTCTTTATTTCCTTGTTGATCTTTTGCTTAGATGATCTGTCCATTTCAGTGAGCGGGGTGTTAAAGTCCCCCACTATTATTGTATTGTTGTCAATGTGTTTCTTCACTTTTGTTATTAATTGCCTTATATAATTGGCTGCTCCCATGTTAGGGGCATAGATATTTACAATTGTTAGATCTTCTTTGTGGATAGACCCTCTAAGTAGGATATAGTGTCCTTCCTCATCTCTTATTACAGTCTTTGTTTTAAAATCTAATTTGTCTGATATAAGGATTGCCACCCCAGCTTTCTTTTGGCGTCCATTAGCATGGTAAATGGTTTTCCACCCCTTCACTTTCAATGTGGGGGTGGCTTTGGGTCTAAAATGAGTCTCTTGCAGACAGCATATTGATGGGTCTTGTTTTTTAATCCAACCTGATAGCCTGTGTCTTTTGATTGGGGCATTTAGCCCATTTACATTCAGGGTAACTATTGAAAGGTATGAATTTAGTGCCATTGTATTGCCTGTAAGGTGACTGTTACTGTATATTGTCTGTGTTCCTTTCTGGCCTATGCTGCTTTTAGGCTCTCTCTTTGCTTAGAGGACCCCTTTCAATATTTCTTGGAGGGCTGGTTTCGTGTTTGCAAATTCCTTTAGTTTTTGTTTGTCCTGGAAGCTTTTAATCTCTCCTTCAATTTTCAATGAGAGCCTAGCTGGATATAGTATTCTTGGCTGCATATTTTTCTCGTATAGTGCTCTGAAGATATCCTGACAGTCCTTTCTGGCCTGCCAGGTCTCTGCGATTGGTGTGTTGCCAATCTAATGTTTCTACCTTTATAGGTTACATATCTCTTCTCCTGAGCTGTTTTCAAGATTTTCTCTTTGTCTCTGAGACTCGTAAGTTTTACTATTAGATGTCGTGGTGTTGACCTATTTTTGTTGATTTTGAGGGGGGTTATCTGTGCCTCCTGGATTTTGATGCCTGTTTCCTTACCCACATTAGGCAAGTTCTCTGCTAGAATTTGCTCCAGTATACCTTCTGCCCCTCTCTCTCTTTCTTCTTCTTCTGGGATCCCAATTATTCTAATGTTGTTTCGTCTTATGGTATCGCTTATCTCTCGAATTCTGCCCTCGTGATCCAGTAGTTGTTCATCTCTCTTTTTCTTAGCTTCTTTATTTTCCATCATTTGGTCTTCTATTTCACTAATTCTCTCTTCTGCCTCACTTATCCTAGCAGTTAGTGCCCCCATTTTTGATTGCACCTCATTAATAGCCTTTTTGATTTCAATTTGGTTAGATTTTAGTTCTTTTATTTCTCCAGGAAGGGTGTCTCTAATAACTTCCATGCTTTTTTCAAGCCCAGCTAGTATCTTTAAAATCATGATTCTGAACTCTAGGTCCAACATCGTACTAATGTCCGTATTGAGTAGGTCCCTGGCAGACGGTACTACCTCTTGTTCTTTTTGCTGAGGTGATTTCTTTCGTCTTGTCATTTTGTCCAGAGGAGAATAGATGAATGAGAGAACAAAATGCTAACAGGTTAACAACGTTCCCAGCAAATGTACTCTAAACAAATCAGAAAAGACCTGAAACCAGGGGGAAAGAAAGGGAAAGAAAGAAAAAAGAAACAGAAAAAAAAAAGAAAAAGATTAAAACAAACAAAAACAGAACAAAACAACAAAAAAAGAGAATATGATCAAATATGATCAGGCTAGTGCATAGATCAATGCCACACACTAGATTCTGGGTGTATTTTGGTCTGTTAGAAGATAGTGCCTCCTAAAATTGTAAAGAAAGAAAGACTTATATGTGTACAAAATAAGGGTTGATACAATGAAGGGATGGAAGATGACTGTAAAGATGAAAATTATAAAAGATTTTATGAAAGGAATTGATAAGAAGTTGTTTGAAAAAAGAAAGAAGAAGATTTAAAAAAAAAAAGGAGAGAATGTGATCTGGCAGGAGACTAAAACAAGGCCATACACTAGAGATTTAGGGTATATTTTGATCTGTTAGAAGAAACTGTATCTCAAAATTTTAAAGAGAGAACAACATATATATATATATGCCAAAAATAAGGGTAAGTACTATGAAGGGATAGAATATTACTCTAAAAATGAAAAATAAAAAAAAATTTTTAAAAGGGATTGATAAGATGTTGGTTGAAAGGGGGAAAAAGAAAAATTAAAAAAAAAACAGTTAAAAAAATAACTTTGAGAAACTAATGAATCATGGTAAAAAAAGCCATGAATTCTATGTGCAGTATTCCCCTAGCGCTGGAGTTCTCCCGTTCTCCTTGATCGGTAAACTTGGTCTTGGCTGGCTGTTCGTGCTGATCTTCTGGGGGAGGGACCTGTTGCCGTGGTTCCCAAATGTCTTTGCCGGAGGCAGAATTGCCCCGCCCTTGTGAGTCCGGGCTAAGCAATCTGCGCGGGTTTGCTCACGGGAGCTTTTTTTCCCTGCAAGCTCTTGGTACAACTTTGGAGGATGAGAATGAAAATGGTGGCCTCCCAATCTCCGCCTGGAGGAGCCAAGAACTCGGGGCCCCGCTCCTCAGTGCGCCGCCAGAGAAAAGCAGTCAGTCACTATCGTCTCCCTGGTCTCCGGCCGCACTCCGTGCTCACCGGGCCTGTGACCGAGCATTTCTATCTCTGGCACCCGACCCCGTGTGGAGTCTCCAAACCCAGCAGATCCCTGTGGTGCACTCTCCTGCTGCTCCTCGCAGAGAAGGAAGGGGAGTCTCCCCGGCTCTGCTGCTTGTTGGGTCCCTGCTGGAGGAGCAGTGGCCCGACTGGGCCGCGGACCACAGTTTATGGCCACCCCGAGCTGAAAGCCTGCGCCTCGGCTCCGTCTCTGCAGCCGGCTTCCCTGCTCCGATACCTGGGAGCTCTGCTGCACTCAGGCACCCCCAGTCTTTCTGTGACCCCGAGGGTCCTGAGACCACACTGTCCCACGAGGGCTCCACCCCCCGCTTAGTCACTGGAGTGATGTCCCTCAGCGGAGCCGACTTCTAAATGTTCCGATTTTGTGCTCCGCGGCTCTGGCACTTGCCAGAAGCGGCAGACGCCCCCTCCCCCGCCATCTATCCTCCCGAATATCGCCTCGGATTCACTTCTCCGCACGTCCTACCTTCCAGTAAGTGGTCGCTTTTCTGTTCAGAGAGTTGTTGCTACTCTCTTCGATCTTCTGTTGAGTTCGTAGGTGTTCAGAATGGTTTGATCCCTATTCAGCTGAATTCCTGAGACCAGACGAAATCCAGGTCTCCTACTCCTCCGCCATCTTGCTCCACCCTTGGGAATCAGTTGTTTTTGTTCTTAACTTCACAAAATTCCAATGTATTTGGATATTTCTTTATACAGTTAACCAAGGAGGTCAATTTAAAGCATCCAGTATTTGCTTTATTTTTAATTCAGTGACTTGTTGAAAGGTAAATCACTAGCTTTCTCTGGTCAGTAAGTTTTATTATCTGCAAAATCTAATCCTTTGGTGGTGACCACCTGGGACGTGGTCATGGGGATTTTCTTGGCCAGATTGAAAGGAACGGTGTGGTTGATTAGTGATGTCTGCCATGGACATGGTTAAGGGTAGTGACTTCACCAGTTCCCTATATGTGTTGACTCTGCATAAACCCTGGGGTCATAGGTCACAGGTGCAAGTTATAGGCCAAGGAGTGTTACTCCATAACTTCCAGAATTGCCAATTCTCATGGTGAAGGTACTGGCCAGTTTGAAGAGGCTAGAGAAGCAGCTGTCATTAAACCCAAGGTGACGGAACAGTGGTTAGCAATAATGAGAAAGAAACATTGCATTCTGCAGTCTTGTACTTGGGGAATGACAGTGCAGTGTGCATGTGTAAATCTGGAGCCTCTAGAATTGACAGGTTTAAGACTGTGTCTACACAATCTCAGGGAAACTGTTTGCAAAGTTAAAAAAAAAATGTGCCAATGAACTGGTTGCTGATGTCAGGACTTGCCTGCTTCTCATCTATTCCTTTCCACGGCTAGATCTACCTGAGTCCCACCTGCAGCTCAGCTGGTGTCACCCTAAACCCTGAGCCTAATCCTTCCTGCTGTCAACAGGGATTTTAAGAACTCTAGAAGGCTTCCAAGTAAGCTAGCGCCACCCACCCTGGTATCTAAGCCAGTTCTGCTCTGAGTCTGGCCATGTTGCCTTGAGGTTGGGATCCACCTTTCTGATGTCCTTGAATGCAGCTGGTTGTCTCCCTGAAGGGATTTTTCTTTCTGGATTCTACATACTCAGGATGTCCTGGCACCTCTTGCTTTCAAAGGTCAAAGCCTTTCTTAGATTATAGCTGACATCTTATGAATGAGCCTTTTCACTTCCACAGGGTCAGGATAGGCAGTGGAGATAATACACACTTGGTAATCAGCTAGACCTCGGTTCGTTTCAGCTTGCCTTTTTCTTAACAATGTGGCTTTGGACATCTGGGTCATTTTTCTCATCTGTAAAATGGGGATGTTAATAAATAAGGCAGGGCATTATATCTGGGAGGAAAATAGACAGCTGTGTTGGAAGACCTAACACATAGTAGCTGCTAACACTGAACAACAACAGAGAATAACACTAACAATAGTTCTAATTTATTGAGAACTTGGCATGTATGAGGCATTGAACCAAGTGCTTTATTTATTCTTCTTCCCATAATGAAATTATACTGTGATCCACATTTCATAGACAATATAAGGTTTAGCTAGGTCAGTAACTTACCCAAGATTACCCAGCAAAGAAAGGGCAGAGCCTAGATTTGAGCCAAGATCTGTTTGTCCAACTCTAAAGCTTGACCTCCTTCTATCACACTTCCCTGTCAACAAATAATATAAGCATCTTCCACTCATTTGGATGAATTTTTCCCTGTTCTCTGAAGCTAGGTTTGTCCCAGGCATTTACTAGACCCCTCTAGACATAAATGATTGCAATTTTCCTCTTCCCACTTCTCCTGTTCCCATGGAGCATTTTATGACTGGCCATGTCACGAGTTATGACATCTTCCAGTCTATTATACCAAACAAATTTGAGTTTTAAAATATTGAATTGGTTTTAGATACAGCCATGGGAGTAATTTAAAAATCTGGGCTCCCAACCAACAAAGTAATTTCCCTTTATTAATGGGAAAATAAACATCTCCTGTAAAGACTGTTTTTTTCCTTCCATGGCCCTTGTCCTCAGAAATACAGGGCTACATAAGTATCAGTCATGCCTGAGGATATCACATGAGACTAGGTAAGCAGGTTTTGGACCCAGAGCAAACCTTACATATGTGTCTATTTGACCTTGCCCATTGAGTGTGCTTCCTGCTCCCTCAGCTCCTGCTGAATATTAGCTCTGTCTTCTCATTCAGGATCAGACTGGAGTCATGGAGGGACCCCTTTCTGGGGTGTTTTTAGCAAGCAAATGAATTGTGAGGAAGTTATTAAAATTTAGCCCCTTGAGGTACCAATGACTATCAGGGTGATCTGGCAACAGAGAAGAGGAAAAACTGTAACTTACTGATCCAAATATTGTTCCAAGTACTTTGTATACATTATCTTATTTAATTATCCAATAATCCTATAAAAGAGTCATTAGTATTTCCATTTTTGCAACACTGTGGCTCAGAGAAATTAAATAACCTGTTGTAGATTAAACAGTTACTAAATAATGGTACAACACAACACATTTTATTATAAAGGCACATCTTTTGAATCCAAGGTTCAAATAGTGAATAGTATGTTAACTCTCAAAACTGGTGTCAGAATTTCTCATTGATTCAATACCTATTATATTAGATGCATAATTAGAATCTACCCAAAACTGATGTGAGTTTACAGCCAGAGCCTGAAATTGAGAGATGCCGTTCAGCTATTTGCATACAAATAGACTACAATTATTATGAAGTATGGTCCATTATGGAATTTGGTGTAGCTTGCATTTTAGCTGAAACCATAAAGTCAGCTAGGAAAGAGTTAGCTTTATCAATTACATTTTTGTGAACCCGGTTTTGTTTTTTAAGGTTTCTAAATCGATATGCTCAAGGAAAAAATACCCATGGGCTAAAATTATGTAATCAGCATTATGGGGAATGAGATTGAAGTTTTTGAAAGTCTGAATCTCTTTCTAAGGAATATGCCCCAAATCTCAACTACAGTGTTGCTTTTGGCTCCGATCTCAATGTTATTTCAGCGCTTGACTGTCTACTCATGAGACAAATTTTAGGTAGCATGATTTCCCTGGGTCATCAGAAGATTCCTGGACCCCAAACTCATAGTTCTGGTTCTTTCTCTTTTTATTTTTGGACAAAAAATGGAGCCATTCTGCTCCAAGGCAACCATAAGAGATAATGTATGGGATTTGGTTAAACAGACATAGGTCTGAGAAACAACTCAATCATTACTTACCTGTCTGTCCATGAGCAATTGCTTTCACCCATCTATATTCTACAGCCATCTATATTCTATTCATCCAAACAATGAGGACTATAATTGATATCTCAAAGAGGTGCTGTAAGAATTAAATAAGATAGGGGGCTCCTGGTTGGTTCAGTCAGTTAAGCATCTGAGTCTTAGTTTCGGCTCAGGTCATGATCTCAGGGTCCTGGGATTGAGCCCCATGTTGGGCTCTGCGATCAGCATGGAGTCTGCTTGGGATCCTTTCCGCTCCTCCCTCTGCCTCCCCTCTCTACTCCTCCCCCACTCACATTCTCTTTCTCTCTCTCTCAAATAAATAAATCAATAAATAACATATTTTAAAAAAAGAATCAAATAAGATAATAAATGTAAAATCTTTAGTACAGTTCATGGTACATAGTAAGTCACTCTGAACACAAATCATTATAATTGTTATAGGATTATTTTTAGGGGCGCCTGGGTGGCTCAGTCATTAAGCGTCTGCCTTCGGCTCAGGTCATGATCCCAGGGTCCTGGGGTCGAGCCCCCGCATCGGGCTCCCTGCTCATCAGGAAGCCTGCTTCTCCTTCTCCCACTCCCCCTGCTTGTGTTCCCTCTCTCGCTGTGTCTCTCTGTCAAATAAATAAATAAAATATTTGAAAAAAATTGTTACAGGATTATTTTTAATGTTCATAACCTAATAAATTCAGTGACCCATATGGTCCAATCACAAGAGTGGTATGTCACATTCAAGGAAACAATCTAACAACTAAAGGCAGTTAAAAGCAATGGAAATCTTCTATTTGCATTTCTTGGAGAACATCAAAGAGAATCCCATTACTAAGCCACCTTGGCACTTTGTAACATGGCTTTTCCTTTTTTCTTCCAATTCCCTTACAACCTGTAGCCACTCCAGTATCTCTTTCTTATAAAACTCAGTTCCAAAAAACTCTTCTTCTGTAATAGGCTACAAAGTTTTTTGATCTTTCTTCTCCTTACCCCTCTTTCTATCACTTTATTATGTGGGTTGACTTAGCTTCTCTCTGTAAGCAAAAATCCTTCCTTAGCAGGACTAGGAAGGAGTGGGAACCGAGCAGGCAATGCAGGATTATTTTTATTGGACTGGAGGTGGAGTGGGGGTGGCTGTGAGCTCTCAAAGACTAATAACTTTAGTTCCATCACATAGATTTAATCTCCAGAGCAAGGAAAGTTCTGGCTTCTAAGATGCTCACCCTACACCTGAAGCCCTACTTGATGAGGAAATTTGATACATTTGACTACAGGAGAGGGAGAGATTGGCAAGAAAATCCTATGTCAGTGAAAGATCATTCCATATGAGAAGTAATTGAAGGACCTGGCAAAAGGGAAGCTCAGGGATGATCTGACAGCTGCTTTGTAGATATCCATAAATGGCAAAACTAGAATCAAGAGAATTTAGAGAGTGGACTGTTAGCTCAGTGTAATGAAGAATGTTCTTATGGTCAAAGCTGTTGGAAGGCAAAATGAGCTTCCCTGAGAGGCAGTGAGTCTTTCTCACTGGAGATATTTAAAATAAGACTGATGACTTCTAGGCAGACATATTGTAAATGGTGTCAAACATCTGAGGAGGGTTGCAGAAACCACAGAGGTCTCTTTCCATGCTGAGATTTTTGAATTCTATTAATCAGAATGGACTTCAATACATACTTCCAATGTCAACAACTGGTAACTGCTAATCTGAGGTCCCATTCACTTATGGCAGCGGGGGAGTATATATTTTGGTGGGATTCTGTGTCCTAGTGCTTTCTCTGGTCCCGTCTTTTCTTCCCTTGGTTGTAGTAGCATAGTTCTCACCCTTATCCCAGTCGTTGTGTAACTTGTATGAAGTGGTTGGTGTGATTTCAAACATCATTGCTCTCTTCTTGCCAATCTAGAGGGTCAGAAGAGGCATGGGTCCAACAGAACAATATTAAAGCATGGGTCATGTAATGACCACTTGCCTGAACCTTAGGAGTTTTGGGCTCTTGGCCAGGCTCTGACACTAAATTCCGTAAGCCTCGTCACATCCCTGGGTCTCCATCTCCTTATCTTTAAATGAGGTATGATAAAGCTTCTTTCTAAGGTTTGCATGTTTCTTTGAACTCATGACACTAAGGGCCTAAATCCCCCTCCAGTGCTAGTGCTTGGAGAAAGTTGGAAATTAATCTGGGGGGTCTGAACTTCAATTAAACAAAACTTCCGTACTATGGCTCCTCCTAACCACAAACATAGCAAGACTTTAATTTTATTTCTAAAATCTGGTTTAGAAGTCTCCAATGTTATAGGCACACAGTGAATGTAAAATAAACGATTACATGTCGCATCAAGGGGTATCTGCTTTTTAAACTGACAGCAAACATTTTTTTCTGTAGAGAAAAGTGGCTGAAAGTGTAGTTTCAACCATCTAATGAAATCAAAGAGAGAAAAATTTTTTTCTTCCATGCACATAATTACCAAGATCTATGCACACTGGGTAATGTGTTCTGATTTTCTATAATTCTGCAGCCAGTTGCATCTTCAGAGATCAAAAATAGCCTTTAAAAGAGAAACTTTCAGGCTGATTCCAGGAACAGGAATCAAGCTGAAGGAACGTTGTTTAGTACCTTAGCTTTTACTTCTAGGAAGGTGTCTTTCTTTCTTTCATTTGAGATGTCTGGAGTAATGACAAAAATTGATGAAGACATAAGAATTAAGCCAAGTCCTATAGTGATAGTTTGGGGATATTGCTAATTTCTCACTGTTTTACCATCAGTCACTGACTGTCCTTCAAGGACTAAATTAGTGAAGCTACCTCTATTACATTTTTGCCAACTTCTCCTTCTTCTGATCTAGTTTTATTTCTGGAAACATTCTCTATTGTACTTAACTAATCCTAAAAAAAAAAAAATGCAATGGTATATGATTCTATATTTGCCGACATTAGGCTGTAAGTTCCTTGAGAGTTGATCATCTTTCAATGATCTTCATATGTTCTATGAGGATGTATATGGTTGCAAGTAACAGGAAAAACTCAAGTTAATGTAAACAATAAGGAAATGTATGAGATTATATAACTGGAAACTCAGACACAGAGCAGTGTTATAAGCTGAGTTAATCTGGTAGTACTGATCCTGTTTCCCTATAGTTCTCTTGGCCCTTGATTCTCTATCTTCAAACTGGTGGCAGGATGTGAGTAGCAGTTAGGGACTTCACATCCATACAAGGCCATAACCAGAGGGAAAGGGATGTGTTTTCCTGTGATGGTTTCTTCAGACCAAGGAGGACCTTTCCCGGAAGCCCCCAGCCAACTCTTCTTAATCTCAATGACCATGGGGAAATAAGTCACTGGCAAGATGAATGAGGGTGTCAAGATTGGCTTAGGTGAATCAGTTCCCCTAACCATATGGCTGTTATCCCAGGGAAGACTGCAGGGAAGAATGGGGGACAATAGGGAAGAAGTCACGATGCTCCCCAATGCTATGTCCAATACCTAGCACAGGATGTGGTACTTAGATAATGCTCAAAATGTGTTTGTGGAATGAAAAAGTGAATTATCATGGCCCTCTATCTAATATGCCCTTTTCAGCAATACTGTCTTTATAATCAGCACCCTTTAATTATTTATATACTTTCTATTGCTCTTTGATAACTTCCTATGTGTTAGTCTTGTCTTAAGAGATATCAACTACCTAAAGGCGAGATCCATGGCAAGTAAGTGTTAGTTGAATGAATGAATAATGCTTTCTTGGTGTCCTTTGCAGTGTGGAGACAAGGAATGGACATGTAATACATGTAGTGAGTTATTTGTGAATTTTACTCTCTAGTGAAGAGCAAGGCCTGTGTTTCTTTGATAGGAAACCGGTTAAAAAGGGGAAAAGTAATTTTTGTGTTTAATTTAACGAAGGCTCTGTGAAGCTCAGTTTAAATAATCTGGAGTCAACAAGATATTAATCGCTGGATCAGAAATTCTTAGCTCTTACTATAATGCTTCCCTCTTCATTAGGCATGGTGTGTCTGCATAACTGAAATAAGTGCTCTTTTCTCTGTCTGCTGGAGTGAACTTGGCATGGGTTTTCAGGTGTGAAGTACCTGGAAGATAAGCAGCAGTGAGAGGATGAGCTGTGCCAGGTTGACTAAAGTGTCCACATGCCATGGAAGTGGTAGAAAAATGCCTTGCAACTGCTAACATTTACTAAGCCGTTCTATGATGCCAGGCATTGTTTTAATTGCTTTTCATATAAGCCATTTTATCTTCTCAACAATCCCAGGATGTAGGTGCTATCATGAGCACCATTTTGCAGTTGAGAAAATTAAGGTTTAGAGAATTAAAATAGCCTTTCCAAGGTCATACTGTTAATAAATGGCCATGTCAAGATTTGAATTCAGGTAGGCTGGTTTAGAGTCTGTGCTCTTACCTACTACTGAAGAATGTCTCAAATTCAAGGCTAAATACAAGGAACAAGGAGAAGTTATCTATAAGAAGAAAGACTAGAAGGTTAAAACCAGGAAAAAAGAGTTCAGGAAGCAAGAAATGAAATGAATTAGAGCAAATGGTTCAGGACTCAGTTGTGAATAATGCAAAACATTGAATGAAGTCCTTCTTACAGATGAAGCCAAGTGTATGATATGTTAGGAGAGTGAGTTCTAATGGCTTAAATAGTTCAGGAACTGGATAGTCTCTTCCCTCATACAACTTATGATCTAGCTGAGAAGATAAGAATTATATATGGAAAATACTAGTAAATTACATAAGAATGTAGATACTTGAGGGCAACTGAATGGGCATTGTGGATTGTGCAGAGATTGTGTGAGAGGTCTCTCAGCTGTCATCATTCTGTGTTTAATATAGATTGGATTCACAGGCAAAAACTGGGCATTGTTGTCCCTGGAATGGGGACTTCCAAGTGCCAGGGGCATCTTTCCCTGCAGTCTATGGAACTATCTTTCTGAACAGTACTTTGAGAAGGCAGGAGCAGAACAGCTCTGGCTTGCCTGGCTGAAGCACGTCCAGGGGTGCTGTATCATGGAAGCCTTCTCAGCCTGACTGCTTGTTGGATGCTGTTCATGGGGGCCTTCTGTGAGAAGGCTCGTTTCCTTTACTGTGTTTGGCTAAGACAGCACTTCTGTGGGTGGCTTCAGTATTAAGTTTGGAACAGAGGAAGTATTACAACACATGCCAAGAATTGAATTTTATTTTTAAAAGCTGCTTTTTACAGAATTGAATATATCTGTGACCCTCCCTGGTTACTTACAGCAGACCCACACATGGGAATTGGTGTGAGGTGGGTGACTCGGGTATCTTCTAGTAACAGGTATGCACTCAAGGACTAATCTCAAGAGGCACCACTTCCTTTTGAGAGCCCTTACAAACTCTCGGGCTCTTTCTTGTGGCTCTTCTTCCTGTCTGTTTCTACCGCTGTATTTTAACATCATGACAAGTGTTGTGACTGAGGTATATTGCTTCGCTTTATGAAAGAGAAGGTGTATTTTGTTGTTTCACACTTGAGTGTCCTGTTCCTCTATCTGAGCGCCAGGATGGAATAGTTCAAACATAAATCTGGGAAGTGGGATTGATGGAGCAAATCAGGACCTCCAACAGCTTGCCCTGTGGCCTTGGGAAAAGCATTATCTTATCCTCTGCTTTAGGTGGTCCCTGGTAACCTAAGATGGCAGTGTTCCCTGAGAGATCTGATGAGAGAAATGATGGAGCGTATGAAACACTGGAGAAGACTGAGAAATACCAGTAGCACCGTTACCCTCCTACCCCTCCAATCCTCAGTCTTCTCCCTTAATTTTTTTTAGCTGTGACAGTGCCCTGATTTTGGGGAGTGCACCGGTGACTTAGTGGCCCATGGGTGGGAATTCCAGATATCAGGAATTCAAAGGCAAAGCTGACCTACTGACTTTGAGAGGAAAACATGTATCTGCTTCCTTAATGGTAGCATGGGGATTTTGATCTACTTTCATGAAGGCTGTGGGCAAGATCAACATGCTAGTGTTGGTGCGGCATTAGGGAAGTATGACAAACTGTTATTGCTTATGGGTGGCCTACCCACCCCTTCTTGAGCTCTGGCTCCTGGAACTGGGGGTGTCTCTTTCCAACAAAACGGTGGACTGCCAAGCTGACTGCTTAGAAGGACTTTGGAAGCATTACAGAGTAGTGTCTTCGTCAGACACCTGCCGGGACAAGCTTTGCTCAGGATTGCTCTCCGGTTGGCTGTGTCCTCCTTTGAAATGTGCTTTTAGTTAAGTGATTGATGTATTTGATTTTTGACTTAGCTTAACATTGGGTATTAACTCAATGCTCAGTCTTGTCAGCTGTTAGTCAGTGCTCTGGGGAGAGGATTGAAGCGGCTTTGGAGGGAGGTCCTCATGGTAAAGACTGTAGCTCAACACTTTAAACACCAGTTTAAAGTCTGTCCTTACCTAACTACTTGAAATGGGAGGGGTGTGAGGTGTAAGGAGACGCACCTCTGCTTCTTCCCTTGAAGGCTTAAATCTTTCAAAAGTCTCAAGTGATTTCAAGGGTACTTGAAGTTGATATAAAAATTACCACACA
Source organism: Zalophus californianus (assembly GCF_009762305.2). Lineage (NCBI taxonomy): Eukaryota > Metazoa > Chordata > Mammalia > Carnivora > Otariidae > Zalophus > Zalophus californianus. Next base: position 169,588,419 of record NC_045598.1, on the reverse strand, counting down.
CACACAAAATACCACAAAAAGAGCCTAAGAGAGCAGTATGCTTGGAGTCCAAAAATCATACTTATCAACTAAAGACAAAAGGATATGTGTAGGTTTTATTATTATTTGTATATGTATGTATTTCCTGATTGATATCCAAGCTCCAGGAAGGAAAACATATGAGGTTTTCATGCCAACACATGGCACATTCTTGACATGTCGTGTGATCTAGCCTATCTCACCTAGAGTGATTACTGGCACCTGGGACGCAAGCCTCACTGAGTAAGGACCCTTCCTTTTCCTGGCCCTGTCTCCTGTGAACATAAAGGACTATGGCTATGATAGGATAGGGTGGTGTTTACCACGGTGATTCCAGCTCTCTAATGAGGCTGAGGTGGGTGTGTGGTGGCTGAATACAAACCAGGGGCGAGAATTCCTCTGCCGTACGTTGTGTTGAAGAGAATAGGTTTCTTTTTATTTCCCTCCCAGAAGACAGAAGTTGTCTGATATTTGGCGTCTACATCTCAAAAAAATGAATGAATGAATGAATGAATAAGAAAAAAGAAAAATGCTTGGGCAGTTGGCAGGACAATGGCTAGAGACAATGAAAAGCTTAGTAGAATCCCCTTATGGCTGCTGGTAAAGAAATGCGAGGCCCAATCTAAAGGCATAAAATTTCAGTGAAGCAAGTTGAATAAGTTCTAGAGATCTGCTGTGCAACATTTTAGCTCTAGCCAACAATAATGTCTGTACACTTAAAATTTTGTTAAGGGGTAGATCTCATGTTACATGTTCTTCCCATAATAAAATAAAATTTAGAATAAATAAATGCATAAAGACAAAGGGGGGGGGGAAAGGGAATGCAAGGCCCAGGTTCTGGAGGTGGGTCAGCATTGCCCTCCTGGTGTAGAGGCAGTGAATCCTGGAGGGATGCATTGGTAGTAGAGGATTGATGGGATGCGACGGGATGGGATGCTACCACTTATTGGCTGGAACCTCTTGGGCAAGTGACTTAACTTCTCAAAGTCTCCATTTCCTCATCTGTTACATGGAGTTCTTTTCTCATAGAGCTATTACGGGCACAGAATGATATTCCATACAGGCATACCTTAGAGACATTGTGGATTTAGCTCTAGACCACTGCAATAAAGCGAATATCGCCATGGAGTGAACCAAATGAATTTTTTTTTTTGGTTTCCTAGCATATATAAAAGATGTTTATACTATACTGCAGCTTGTTAAGTGTGCAGTAGAATTATATCTAAAAAAACAATACACATACCCTAATGAAAAAATACTTTCTTGCTAAAAAACGCTAACCATCCGCTGAGCTTTCAGTGAGTCATAATCACTGATCACAGATCACCATAACAAATATAATAATAATGAGAAAGTTTGAAATATTTCAAGGATTACCAAAATGGGACATAGAAACATGAAGTGAGCAAAGGCTATTGGAAAAATGGTGCCACAGGGTTGCCACAAACCTTCATTTTGTAAAAAATGCAGTTATCTGTGCAGAGCAATAAAGTGAAGACAATAAAAGGAGGTATGCCTGTGTATCTATGCAGATATAGCCCTTGGCACAGTCCCTGGCCCTTAGAGCTAAATAAATGATGCTTTTGCCATTGTGGCTAAAGGATAGCCTTTTGGGGGAACAGCAGGGCATGAGCCAGTCTTCCTGAACTCTCAGCTTATGTCAGAGGCAGACTGTCTTCCTCTTGATGGTTCAGAAAGGTGGATATTGGACTGAAAAAGCAGAGTTCACTCACATCCTTTTTGGTGCTATGTCCCAATCACTATTTTGATTATCTAAAGCTATATAACAAAGTACCCCCAAACAGTAGCTTAACATGGCAACATTTATTTATTTAGTCATGATTCTGCAATTTGGATGGGATTTAGCAGAACCAGCTCATCTCTGCTCCATGTAGCAGTGGCTAGCATGGCTCATCTGTAGAGGGTCAACACGGACTGGAGGATCTTCGCTCACTGTGGTTCACTCAGCAAGATGGCTAGTGAGTTGATGCTGGCTATTGATGGAGAGCTTAGCTGGGACTCTCAGTAAGGGCCTTAATTCTCCTCCATGTGGTTAATTTGAGCTGCTCACAACATGGTGGCTGGAATTTGAGAGGGTGTGTCTCCAAAGCGAGCATTCCAAGAGACAAGTCTCTCTTTACATCATGCTTGCTAATGTCCCGTTGGCCAAAGTCAGTCCTGTGGCCATGCCCCGATCAAAGTGGGGAATAGAGGGTGGTGAAAGTAGGGAATGATGCAAGTCATGGATGTCAGCATGCATGGTTTGTTAGTGGCCACCAAGGTGAGGTTTATGAAAAAAAGTGAGAAGTCAGAATTTATCCGCAAAATTTGGTGAGTTCAAACAGATTCTCTATCTACTAGCTTCTGTTCTTCATTATAATAGATTCCTATGAATTATTCTTTCAATCAATGCACACAATCTTCAAATAGCCCTGGAAGGTGCCAAGGAGGCTTTGTTAATGTGTTGCATCCCTCACCCTCCATTTCCCAAAATATAAACATTTTAGATTAATGTGCAAGGAGTCCAGGGCTGAGTGGATCAATGATTTTAGGTCTAATATGTGCAGTTTCTTGAGCCTGAGGTGAACCATCTAAAAATGTCCTCAGATCGGCTCACGTCCCTCTGTTCACCCTGAATGAACAACTTTTTAAAAAATATTTTATTGACAAGGAATGAATTCTCAGAAACCAGGAGCAGAACCATTGTATTTTAATGATAGGTGCACATTACCTGAATAAATGAATAAAAGCCTTTATTTGCAAGGGGAAAAAAATCCATTTAGTGATTGAAACAACTTGCTCTTTTATAGCTTGTAATATTAATTAGCCTCCCCTTTTATCTCCCCCTTTAAAAAGAGCATGTTTTAATTGTTGCCTTTTCCATACCCCTTGTTTTATGTCTGCCTTTTCCAAATTGATACAGGGCCTGCTAGTAAGATCTTAAAAATAGGCTTGCATTACTTTTGAGAAAGACAATTTTCAATTAATTATAAATGATTTCATTTCAAAACTCAGAAACCTACTGCAAAGCCTGAACCTAATACTTATCTCCTCTAATTGCATGAAGGAGAATGTAGAAATAAATGTAGTTGAATATGTAATTGGCATGCTCGTATTAAGGTTATTGTTTTAGCCCAGTTAGGCTTCTCAGAGAATGTACTGAAGTCTACACTCCCACCAAAAGCTTTTGAATTCTTTGGCATAAAATAGGTTTAGGGGTGGAAGCATACAGATGACAAAAGGGGCACCCGCAGGCGCACCAAAGGAAGGGAGGACAGAGCCGCTGTCCCTGGAGTCCTTCTCCGGATGTCTTTGTGTGGATCATGTCATGCTTGCAAATGGTCGAAGGTGCTGATTTCTCCTAGAGCAAGAAGCAGGAAAATAGCCTCAACAGTCCCACACAATTACAATTTTGTTGCTTTTTCTCCCTCCTTCTTCCTCAACCTCCTTCTTGTCCTAGACTTGCCTCAAAACGTACAACCCCATAGAATGGGGTCAGTAATGTGCCTGGCACCGAGCAATGCCGTTGACTTGCAATACCTCTCAACTCTAAGAAGTAGATGTCGTTAATCTTCTTTTATAAATGAGGAAACCAGGGTGTAGAATGTTTAAGTGATTTGTCTAAAGTCACTGTGCTTGGTCCTGAGCTTCAATCGAAAGTTCACTTTTCAATTATGATTTTATTGCCTTCCATGGAAGTAAGGAGAATGTTACCAGGACACATGAGGCTGATTTCCCTGTGGGTGACTTCTCCAGGGAAAGACACTTTGGAGGCAGTAAGGGTTTTGAGAACCTGGCGTTGTGGACAGCAGATGCCAGATCCATATTTGACTGTCTGTGTGACCTTGGGCAATTGATTGCCCTTCAGTGAACCTCAGTTTTCTTATGTATAGAATGAAAATAAGAATACCAGCCTCAGAGAGGAACACAGTGTCATGGTTAAGATTATGGCCTATTTGGTAATAAAAGAAATGAAATACTAACACAAGCTACCACATGGGTGAACCTTGAAAACCTCATGCTAAGTGAAAGAAACCAGTCATAAAAGACCATATATTATATGATCCTATTTCTATTAAAAGTCCAGATGAGGCAAATCTATAGAAATAAGAAGTAGATTAGTGATTGCCTAGAGCTGTGGAGATTAGGGGATGGGGAGATACAGTTGAAGGATACGGGGTTTCTTTTGGGGATGATAAAAATGTTCTACATTTGATTGTGATGGTTGCAAACTCTGTGAATATACTAAAAACCATTGAATTGTGCACTTTAAATGGTTGAATTGTATGGTATATGAATTATATGTCAACAAAGCTGCCTTAAAAAAAAAAAAAGTGTGGTCTAAGAGACAGAATCCTTGTCCACGTTCCTATCCGAACTCCCCCAGTCAAATACCCATGTGCCGGCGGCCCCAGTAAATAACTCTATGCTCCACTTCCTCACTGGTAAGATTGGGATCATAGTACCTACTCTATGGGGCTGTGGAGAGGACATAATGCCTTAAAATATATAAAGAGCATGGAACAGTGCCTGACACCCGCAAGTTCTTAATAAACGTCTTTATTCTTGTTCTCAATATTATTATCATTCTTGAATGAGTGCAGCACCTGGCCTATGAGAAAAGCCTAATAAGTGGTAGCTTCTGCTACTAGCAATGGGGGTTGTAAGGAGTTCACTGTTTAAGGGAATTACCTGGCTTTTAGGAATTCCGTGATGGGTCTGCTTTTGAAAAGTCAGGCATAAAGAACCTAAAACACACTGCTCATCCTGCCCTTCCCGAGAGGCCAAGTTGTGGGTTCTAGTGCTTCTCTCTTGTCTCCATGACCTCTGTCACGTCATGAGAAACCGGTGTTTTAATCAGGAGAGTCCGGGTGTGACCTCTTCTGCTCAGGCCCCCACGGCTTGGCGTCGGGTGGGAGCTCCCACTCCCAGGCTGGGCTGGAGAGTGTTCCTGCTGCCCCTGGAGCTCCCTCAGGAGAGAGATGCTGAAGCCTGCCTCCCAGCTTCTCCATATTCAAATTCCTCCATGCTGACTTGCACACACTTCCAATCTGTTCCTTTTCTCTGGCTTCGCTTCAGGAAAACTTTAAGGCAACATTTTGCCCAAGAATGATAATCCACTCAGTTGAGGCTACGCATAACACTTACTGCTTCTGTTTCCTTCAGATGAACTCTTCTGTTTTATTCTTAAATGGTTAGCATTGTTTCTCAAATCCTATCAGGAGCAGCGGGTGCTAGAAACCTTCCCTCAATAAACAAACTTAATCTTAACTAAGTAATACTTTGTAACTCAAAAGGATGTAAGCGGGACTATTTTTTAATGCCGAACATGAAGTTCATCTAGAACCCATATGCATCAATCAAAACCAAAGAAATTTGAAGGATGAGGAAGAAAGAGGAGGATTAGATTCATGAGCCCAGTTTCTCCACTGTGTTCGTGAAACTTCTGGGAGATTTGCACATCAGAGTCAAGGGAGGAAGTGGACATCCTTAGCTACTTAAGAGCAGAAAGATGGGGAGCCACTGGAAGACCATGCCTTTGGCAAAGCTCATCACCTGTTATCTGCCAGGGGGAGAAGTTGAGTGCCACACGCATGACTGACAGAGCTGAACCTTTTACTGGACTGCATTTTCTTCTTTTTTTAAAGGGGCGAGTTTGTGCGAAAGCCTCCATTCCTCACATGGCGGCTATGAATCATCCCTGGAGCCGGATCCGTCATGGAACGCCAAGAGCCTAATACAGGCTGATGTGTTGTCTTGGCCAAGAAATCTGGGAAAGCGGCATTGTGATAAAGTTGCTTCTTATTTGACTGCCTTTCTTTTAAAATAGAAACTTCTGTTACTCACAGGAAGGTGCCAGAGGCTGTTTGCGTCTCCTTTTTCTGTGCAAAAGTGCTTGATTTTTAAGCAGCCTATTTTTATCATCCTTTCCCACACTTACCAGGACTTCATATTGTTGTTTGGAGGACACTGGAGTAATGCCTTCTGAACGTGAACATTAGCGGTGGGCTATGAGGCTGAGGGCAAAGGGATGGACCGTGTGGTTTGCTTGACGTTTATTCCATTTGGAAACTGGAGAAGAAAGTCACATTTACAGTGAGAATTCAAGTAGCTGGGTGTACAACCACTGCTGCTCTAGATTTCCCCTGAAAATGCATTCATTTCCAACACTTGTATTGAGTGCTGACTGAGGACTAGGTGCTATGCTAGGTAAGCTCCTGGGAAACTAAAAATAATTAGACATGGTCTCTGAGCTCCAATGAGGAGCTCATGAGGAGGTTGTAAAGGAGAAGAGCATGTAATCAATAATGGCAATGAAACTGTTATAGTTCCCATGCTAGCATGATGTGTAAGTCATGGCTGGGGTACAAAAGAAAGGGTGGTCGGTTCTTCCTGGGAGGTGTCAGGGAAGTCTTCATATTGGAAGTGACACTTCGGAGCTTTAAAGAAGAATAGGTGTTCACCTACCGGATATGGGTGGAGGGCATCTTTGCTCCAGTGATTCATCCTAAAATGACATCAGGGAATTTGTGTAATGTGACAAGGATACTCCACAATATACAAGAGTAAGGACAGTGCTTAACTATCATTGGATCCCTGCCATATCCGAGGATGGGAATCAAAGAGAGACAATAGGGTTTGTACATGGTAACATGATAGGACTGTGGCACTCTCAGCATTTGGGGTGGGATGATTTGTTTTGGAGCGGCTGCCCTGTGCATTGTAGGATGTTTAGCAATAACCCTGGTCTCTACCCGCTATATGCCAGTAGTACCCCACCTCCGCCAGTTGTCACAACTTGAAATGTCTCCAGAGATTGCCAAATGTCCCCCAAGGGACAGAATTACCCCCAGTTGCAAAACAATGGCTAGAAAAACAGGGCGGTCAATTGTGGACCTGAAAAATGGTAAAGTCGTTAATAGAACTTTAGAAATCTTAGACACTTGCAGGCCTACATAGGGTTGCCTGGGAGAATTGTTGATTATTATTATTATTATTATATATATAACTCTCTGGAGCTACTCACCTGGGGAGTAACTTAAAGTATGAGAAGCAGCTTGACAATACATTAACACCCATGATTCAAACATCTGAAAATCATCAGTAAATGACTTCCCATTTGGAACTCATAATTGAAACCAGAGTTGATTTCCTCAGTCTATGGAGTTAATGCATAGAATAGATGGCTCCCAATCGGCAGGCGAACCAGCTTTGCATTGCATTCCGTACCAACTTCTCTGAAAGATACCAGCCTTTCTTTGTGCGGTGACCCCAGAGTCTCACCAAATAAATTTGACTTCTAAGCTGGACCATCACAAACATACTCAGCAATTGTGTTCAAATTCATCTGGCCATTTTTGCATGATTTGGTAAGATACGTGCAGAAGGCACTTGCATTTTATTACACAAATGTGTTAAGGTCTATTTAAAGCACTGAGATAGAGGCTCTTTATTAGAGCCCCGCCATTATGAAGCACACAACTATGAGGGACACATCGTCCCTCTTATGCCAGAGCTCAGGGAACAAAGATTAGAATTCATAGCGATCTTAATTAACACCTCTGTGTCTCAATTTTTTTCCTTTGTAAAATGAGGTAATATAAATACATACATCTTACAGTGTTGGTGAGAACCAAAAAGAGCTCAACCAAGTAAGCCATCAGCACCGTGCCTGACCTTCAGCAAGTACTTTATACATGTTAACTGCAATTTATTATCATCAATATTTTAAATGCTATCACAATATGCCTGCATGCTCTGAGAGCATTGAGATAGGATCCTTAATTGAGAATTGGCAATGGGAGCAGGAAAGGTGGGAGACACCCAGTAGGAGTTCTGCAAAAGGAGAAGTTAGAAGCTTGGCAGAGTGAGAGGGACAAGGAGGGGTTTTCAACTCTGCTGTTCCCTCTGCTAGAACGACCTTCCTCAGATATCTGTAAGACTTCCTCCAGCAGAATTTTGGTCATTGAGGTCTTCCATCCACATTCTATTTAAAATTGAACTCATTCTTTTACATCCTATTTTCCCTCTTGCTCTATTTTTCCCCTTGGCACATGTCACCATCTGACATCTTACTTGCTGATTTTGTTTCTTGCCTGCTCCTAGGTAGGGTCTACAAAGACAGAATTTCTCTTACATTACACAGCTATATAACCACCATCTAGATTCTAGAACAGTGACTGGCACAGGGCTGGAGTTCAATAAATATTTGTTAAATAAATGAATTCCAGGCATGTGGGCAGAAGCACGGAAGTGAAAGAGAACATTTGTTTAGGAAAATGACAGTAATTTGATATGGCTTAAATGTAGACTATATGCTTTGAAGAAATAAGGAATTATGCTGGAGAAGTAAGCAGGGACTTTATCACAGAAGGCCTTCTTTGATCTTGGCCTTTGTCCTAAAGAACTGCAGAAGGTTTTAAGGGACTGGTCGTATTCTCATTCTGTTAAGCTCATTCTAGCATGGGTATGAGGAATGCAAAGGAGAGGAAATGGATTAAGGACAACTAGAGCAGTCGCTTGACTCTTGACTGTTAGGGTTAAAAGAGATGGGTTCCTGAACCAGACACAGATGATATGGACAAGGAGACGTCTTTGAAACGAGGAGGTTGAAGTGGCGAGGTGTAATGATCAGTGGATGAGGAATGTAAAGGGACAGCAAGGAATCCAAGGTTATTTCAAGATTTCAGATCTGGGCCTTTAGACAACCAAAAAGCAGGTATGCGCCCAAGGCTTTGTCCATCTGATGCTCTAGTCTGAGACTTTGGATCTGGAGTGAGGCATGCAAAGACAATGCAATTCTGGAATATTTTAAGCCCCCTGGTCAGCAGTAACGCCCCACAGAAAAGCCACATTGATGCCATGTTTCTGAGTGATTTCCTTTGCCCTCTTATTGTTTATTTGCCTTCTGGCTCTGCCTTTGTCTTGGTTTGGATTAGTCCCAGAAGCTGATGTTGAGCCTAGGATTTGAGTGCAAGTGGTCTGTTAGGGAGATGATCCCTGAAAACACTGGTAGAAGAATGGGAACATCAAACAGGGAAGGGAAAGAAGGCAGAAAAAGTGTCCTATTTGAGCAGATTACCACTGTGAGCAACTGGGGCTCCATTCCGCAGGGATTCCTGGGAGATTGAGTAGAAAGTAATTCGTAAAATAGGCTCCTAAGGCCAGCAAAGCCAGCATTGCCTACGAACATGTTGGGAGTACAATTCACAGGCTCCACTCTGACCTCCTGAATTAGAATTTCTGAGGCCGGCACCCATTAAACTATTTATGCTTTAGTGTTAGCCCCCACGAACAGGAAAATATTGGGTGTGGTTTCCTACTAACTCATTTCTTTGGGGCCATTAAAAAAAAAAAAAGAAAGTAAATGGGAAATGGATGGTTATACTATAACCTTGAGTGAATTGATTTGGCATTTTAGGTATAGAATAATTCTGTGCAATGAAGTGCTTTCCACAATTATGCCTAAATTTGGCTTATAAGGTAATGTTTCCAGAGCACTGTGGGAAACTTTGAAATTGGCCTTATTCTATTTTTTTCTCACTGGGACCCTACTTCACCAGCTGTCACGTATTTCTTCTCACACTGAGACCTCTTTTCCTTGTGCTTGACCTGTGGTGAGTTGGGCACCATTTATGAGAATCATAGAAAAAAAGAAAACAAGAAGAAGTGTATATTAAAGTTGGCCTACTTGAAACAAGCTGAGTGACAAAGACCCACTGGCTCTTGATGTGAAGTTTTTCGTACACTTGGTTAGGTTTCAGAAAACTTCATAGACTCAGAGGTCTTGAAGACGGGGGTTGTTGCCTAAATACCAACCTAGGGGCTGGTATGGGAAGATTACTCTTTGGTGTTTGGCTCCTTCCTTTTGTGATCTACTCACTGAATTTCTGTAAAGCATCTGCATGGTAGGATTTGGTAGGAGAGCTGCTCTCGGGCTCCTCATACGGAGATTTCACTTGGTTAACAGGGCTAGTGAGAATGTTAACACTACAGATTTGCAGATGGCCCTTGTGTAGAGAAAACCTAATCCCCAGAAGTAAATAACACACATCTGAGAGAGTATTTCTCTACTCTCACTTAACAGGGCTTCTTACATCCCAAAGTGCTGTACTTTTACAGATGAATTTAGGAATCAGGAGAGGGAGGAGATACCAGCTACTGGGGTGGCCTAGAAAAGTCATAGGCGTTTTCTCTTCCCCACATCCTAATCCTATCATTTTAATTGAAAGAAAATCTGTCCATTATTCTTTGAGCACTCAAAGCCAAGCTCTCCCCAGTGACGGTTAACAGTAGTTAATTCTGTTGGTAACTGGATCTCACTCCCTCAATCTCCTCTCTTTTTCATTTTCACTCTCCCTGGGGGATCTCCTCACTCACAGGGCTTTAAATACCATCTATATGTTGACAAATTCTAAATTTATATCTTCATTTCAGTCATCTTTTTTTGTGCTGCAGACTCAGATATCCAACTGACTGCTGACAGCTTGTGTGGACATCTCCTAAAACTCAACTTATCTAGAAGGAAAGTCTTGATCCTTCTCTGAGGTCCTGAAGGGGCTGCTTCTACTGTTTCCCATTTTAAAAAATGGCACCTGTATCCATGCAGTTGCTCAAGCCAGAAATTTAGAAATCATCTACGTCAGTTTCCTTTCCCTCCTCCTTTGTAATCTCCAATTACTTAGGGTTGTTGATTCTGCCTCTAAGGTGTATCTTGAATCCATCCACTTTTCTCCATCTCTACTGCCCCCCAAGTGGGTCAAGCAGTGGCCTCTGGATTGGTCTCTCAGCAGCCTCTCTGCAATCCATGCATTACATGGCTGCCAGGGTACTCTTTAAAGTCACGGAACCGATCACGAACTCTCTCCTGCTTAAAATCCTCCAGTGATTTCCCATTGCTTTTAAGATCAAGTTCTAAAGATCAAGAAGACCCTCTATGATATAGCTCTCCAATCTCATCCCCTTTTCTCTGTCACTCAAATTCTTTCTTCGTTCAAGGTCGTTATCTTCCCTACTCTCAATCTGGGTAATTCATAGCTCACTCCAAATGTGACTTTTCTGAAGGAGGCCGTCCATCATTCCACTGACCCGGTTAAAATTGTCTTGCTCATAATCTATTGTTTACTCAACTTTTCTTTCACAGCATATATCAAAAGTGCAGTTATAAATTATCCACATAGTTATTTATTTACTATCTATTGCCCAGGCCAGGCTCTAAGTTCATAAGGACAGAGGCCATATCTCTTTTGTTTACTGCTGAATCCCTAGGACATTTCACAGAACCAGACACTGAACACTCAAATATCTGGTGAATGAGTGAATGAATCCTATTGGCAATAGTTAAATTTCAGGATGTAAATGATGGTAAGACAATTAGGGTGTCCAGGAAGACTCAGGAGAGAGAAGTGGCATGGTGAGGCAGCATAAAATGTTGGAGATAGAGAGGCTAAGACTCTTCCCTCTTCTATTCTGTATACCAAACTATAGAGAAGAGACAATAAGGATCACTAGTCATATAGGACTGAAGTGTCTACCTAATAATGCTGAGCAAGAGTTATTCTTCTCCTATAATTCAGAGCTCCTGGTAACCTTGCTGGAGAAGCTTACCCACCTAGAATCTTGGGCCTAATTCACACACCCAGTCACTGGTACAAGATGGAGGCAGAGATGAAGAAGGAGATGGAGGAAGAGGTAGCGTTGGAGGTGGGGGTGGAGATGGAGATAAACACATAAAAAGATAAGGACAGAGGAAGAGAGAGATCCTGTATGGCAAGGAGGCCCTTCCCACACTGAGACAAGAAGCAGAAAAGAAAGACCCTTTCTGCCTATAAGCCCAAATGTCCAAGTGAGCAAGAAGCCACTTTGAGGGGCTCCATGAATGGCAACTGACTAATTAGCCTGAGGAGAGAGTAAAACAGTAGCTGGTAGAATAAGGGAGCTAAATGCTTGTACTCATATGGCCCCCCTTATTGGCAGGAAGCAAAAGTTCTTTTAGTGAAGATAAAAAATAAGGTTTCTCACCTTATGGCCAGGAGATTGAATGCTATGAGCACCTATGGAGAGAATCCTAAGAATTTTCTCCTTGTGTGATGATTTTCCACCATACCTTGTATTTGCATTCTTTATATCCCTTATATTATTAGCTATAGATATATTAGATTATTATTATTAGATTATTATCTCCTTATGAATCAATGTCTCCCAACAGTTTGAGCTTTTGGAGGAAAGACCATCTTTTCATTGTTGTAACTCCTAGGTCTATGCAGATTTTGGCACATTTTATTCTCAATAGTATTTGTTAAATGAATATGCATGTAAAAGAAAAATGGTCAGGATCTGAAGATGCTGAGGTGGTATTTGTATTATCCCATATTTTAGGAGGCTTCCTGTCTTTGCTGGTACTTATGTAGCTCCCATACTGTTCTGAATCACTACGGTTAGTCCCTGATCATTATAATTTGGTAATTCTCCAAATAATTCAGGAAAAGTATATATTTTCATAACTTTTTTCCCCTAAATAATCCAGGAAGAGACAATAGGCAATCATGATTCTAGACATGCACTGTCCATATAGATTTGCAGAACCATTCTAAGCTTACAAAAAAAATCTCTGGGGCTTGTTGCATTATTTACAAATAATGAACCAAAGTGACTAAACTTCCTTGTGTGTGTCTGAATAAGAGTATGCTTTTTATTTTTTAACCAAGGTTTTGTGTGTGAGAGTGCAAGGAGACACTTTGAAATGAGAATAACTAGTACCTTGCTTTTAATAAGGACCCAGAAATAATAAGATCATAGAACCAGCATGAATTTGATGCTACACAGCTAATTTAGTCCAAGAATTTCTATGCTACATAACAAGACAAAGGGGTTAAGCTCTACTGAAGTCTCTCTCTTTCTCTCTCTAATGATGGATTTTCCAAAACACGGGGACGTATGACACAGCTTCTCATGTTTTAAACTAAGAACTATGTTTTTCTCTTTTCTGTGTAATCAGCGAGATGCATCAGTCCCCAAGACAGGATCAACTGTGTCAAAGCAGGAGTGAAAATGTACATGTTTTCCGCATAACACTTCTTAAAGCCAACAGGAGACTATTCGGATATTTGAGACCAAACATGATAGTAGTAAGATTTCTAATATGGGAACTTAGTTGTTATGAGAGTCACATCTATATGTTTGGAAAGTGGAGAATTGTTGCATGTAGAGCAAAGAGAGAGAAAAAGTATATTAAGTTACTCGATGAAGGGTTCTCACTTTTAGGGATTTATTGAAGATTGCTTTTAGATATTTTATTAGATATTAGATATTTAAATATCTTTCTATCTATAGATAGATAGATAGATATTAGCTATTTTTGGGTACTTAGATACCTTAGAGATTAAATAAAACAGGATTGGGGGGAGATTTGTGACACTGAGCTTTATGAGCCTAGATTCTATACTTTTGTGTGTAGGGTGAGGGATGAAGGTCTCAGATGAGCCTAAAAGAAATTCAGGATATTTTAGCATATTTATAAAGTGGTGGGAGCAATAGCCTTCAGCTATCTATTTATCTGAAGTGACTTATATGAAGTTAGGAGAGCTTCTTTTAAAAAAAGAGATTGATGCCAGGGTGCCTGGGTGGCTCAGTCCGTTAAGCATCTGCCTTTGGCTCAGGTCATGATCCCAGAGTCCTGGAATCGAGTCCTGCATCAGGCTCCTTGCTTAGTGGGAAGCCTGCTTCTCCCTCTCCCTCAGCTGCTACCCCTGCTTGTGCACGCTCTCTCTCTCTCTCTCTCTCTCTCTCTCTCTCTCTGTTAAATAAGTAAATAAAATCTTAGGGAAACAAAAAAGAGAGACAGATTGATGCCTTAGTCCATGAAAGGAAAGAGGGTTGGGGGACATTAGGTAAATATCTGGGTGTCTGAACCCAGACCCATGGATTCATATTGGTGAGGGTGGTGGGTGTACGAGGGTTACTTACTGTTAGAAGTTAGAGGTCCCATTTCGATCAGTGAGACTTGAGAAGAAAGTGATCCTGTTTGGAGAAATCTGGGATAATATGATGGTGACCGTGAAAAAGAGGTTTATGTCCATACTTCTGAAGGACACTACTTTGACATCATAAAGATTTGCTCATGGATCACAAGGAATTAAAACTTGGTATGGACATCACTGTTGACGTGACCTCAGATCACTTGTTTAAGTTGGAAAAAGGAAGAACTTAATAGAAACCTGATAGTCTTGGAACTCTATGGCAAATGAATGGCCTATAGTCAAAACTCCATCCCAGGACCAGGACTATTTGGACTGAGGTCCACACTTAGCATGTCACTATGAACATTCTTTCATGGAAGCTCTTCATTTGTCTCTCTAAGGTTGAAAACCACCATAATCAATGCAATTTAGGATGGTCATTGCTGGTGATGCTGGAGGGAAAACATTAATCATCAAAGTTGAACAAGTGTTCACAGATTAAGAGTATGTCACAATACTGAGAAGGACCTCAGCCTTCTTTAGTCCTGCTCCTCCTTCACCATCCTGTCCAAACAAGAGGATGTTGATGTGACTATTAAAAAGGAGGGCAGTTAATGGACCACAGTGCTGGGCACACAACCTCATTCTCCTTTCAGGTTCCTTCTAACATGCAGTACTCCTGAGAGAAGTAACCTATCTAGTCATTAATACTGACAACGTAGAATGATATGAAAAAAAAAATGACTTAAGGAAAGGGAACTCTTGATGAAGAAGAAAGGTGCAGGAAGAGAAAGGATTGGATGGATCACAAATTTCATTGACATCACAAGTTGGCACAGGGCAAGCTTTGCTCACAACCATCTTGTTTTCAGTGTGCTATACCCATCTTTGGTGTTCCACCTCAAAATGCAATTTTACCTTCTCTGACCTCATGAATTCAGAGTAAAAGTATTCCTGCAAAACTTGAAAGCAATATATTACAACACAGTGTGGATTTCACAACATGATTAGGTCAGGGTTTGCGCTGGCAATTACATAGGCTCTGTTATCCAAAAATGACAAGGTGCTTTATACCCAGTCTATATTCTTCTCTACTTTTTCCAATTAATGGAGAGAAAGGTAGAGATGGCTGGCTGGTTAGAAAACAGAGCCAGAGCCAGAAATAGAACCTAGAAGTCTTCTTTTTTTCTTCACACTTTTTCTAAAATTATGGAACTGTTTCCTTCCTTCTCCTTGTCCCGTTGCTCTGCCCACTTGTGACTGTTGTTCACACCAATGCTTCACGGAAGTGACTTCCCTGGAAGTAAAAAAGACAGAATTGTGAAAGCAAAGTCTGGAATTTTCAACAGACTGTATTCTCGGAATGCCAGAGTAGGCTATTTCTTGTCATCTAGACAGATGTTCAGAACTCATTATGAACGTGTTACCAGGAGGGTGATACTCATATCTAAGTCAGTTATCACCGGACTTTGTTTCCTTATGTTAAAATTTGGTGTTATGACCTGGAGAAGTGGAGGTAAAGTTACATTTGTGGTAGGGTTTTATTAGGATTAAATGAGATGATTTACATAAAGTGCTTTAGCTATTTTTTATTTTATGGCTGTAGACTAAAGGGAAAAAAGGTACCACACTGCAAACTTCAATTTAACACAATTGAAATAACTTCAGTGTCATAAATATTTCCTGTGTAACTATTTAAAGAAGTGCCCTCAATTCCTGGGAAGAGGAGCTGATATTAGTTGAGTTGTGTCAAGTTTTGATTCTATGTGGGTAATTATGGGAACCACTGTGGAGGAAAACAATATACCAGTGACAGTGTTAGTACCATCTTTATCGGATATTTCTTTAACTAGTGTCTCAGAACATGGATTCTAGAACTAAAACTACTTTGGATCAAATCCTGCCTCTGGCTCTTTCTGGCTATGTGATCTTGGCAAGTTTCTTAATCTCTCCGTGTTGTAGCTATTGCATAGAGTTTTTGTAGTGATTTAAAACGCTCAATTCATGTAAGACATTCAGAGTTATACCTGGTTTGGTGGTAAGTGCTCATTTACTGTTACCTCATATCCTTATTTGTGGTAGTTTGACCAGTCAGGATGTATTTTCTCTAGAAGATTTCATTGGCTATCCATCACGGCCTCACAGGAGGAAGAATCTTGCTGGGTCACTGTGTTCTAGAATCTAGTTCTCCATTTACATGTTCAGACTCGCAGTTATATCAATGCACTGAAACTTAAACATCTGAAGGCAAGGGATGCCTGGGTGGCTCAGCTGGTTAAACATCCAAGTCTTGATTTCAGCTCAGATCATGATCTCAGGGTTGTGGGATCAAGCCCTGCATCGGGCTCTGGGATCAGGGTTAGTCTGCTTGAGGTTCTTTGCCTCTGCCCCGCCCCTGCTCTCTCTCTCTTTCTCTCAAATAAATAAATCTTTAAAAAAATCTGAAGGCCAATTTATTAATTTGTCACGATAAATAGAACTATTATGTATTGTAGTGTAAAAGTATGGATGCTCGAGATGTATTCTAACCTTGCTTTTGTTCAGAAGTAGTTGCCCATTCTAGGGCAACTTATCCTAGCTGTGCTTGTTTCCTCTCCTGTAAGATTAAGATAATATGAGTACTCCCTTTTAAGGAATGGGATGAGGATTATATACTATAATTCAGGTAAAGAACTTAGTAGATGGGGAAGAAACCATTTGGATCTGTCGGTTAGTACATTCTCCTTTCTGAGTACTCAAAGACATTTCTCAACTTCCCTCGTAGTTAGATGTGACCATGTGCCTGAATTCTGGCCATTTGAATGTGGACACATGTGATGTGCATCAGTTGCAGACTGGCTCAACAAACCCGCTATGTGCTATCTTCGCTGTCTTTCTCCATGCACCAACTGAATTAATAAGTTTCTGAGGATGTGGGGGACAATGGTGCCAGTGATATGAGGGCCTGGGTTTCTGACTGAACGCCTAGATTAAAGCCTCCCAGAGAGTTAAGGGTCCATATCTGGGCTCTCTATTCTGTTCCATTGGTCTATGTATCTGTTTTTGTGCCAGTACCATACTGTCTTGGTGATCACAGCTTTGTAATAGAGCTTGAAATTGGGCAACATGATGCCCCCAGCTTTGTTTTTCTTTTTCAACATTTCCTTGGTGATTTGGGGTCTTTTCTGATTCCATACAAATTTTAGGATTGTTTCTTCTAGCACTTTGAAAAATGCCATTGGTATTTTGATCGGGATGGTGTTGAAAGTATAGATTGTTCTGGGCAGCATAGACATTTTAACAATGTTTATTCTTCCGATCCATGAGCATGGAATGCTTTTCCATCTTTTTGTGTCTTCAGTTTCTTTCATGAGTGTTCTGTAGTTCCTAGAGTATAGATCCTTTACCTCTTTGGTTAAGTTTATTCCAAGGTATCTTATGGTTTTTGGTGCTATTGTAAATGGAATCGATTCTCTAATTTCTCTTTCTACAGTTACATTGTTCATGTATAAGAAAGCAACTGATTTCTGTGCATTGATTTTGTATCCTGCCACATTACTGAATTGCTGTATGACCTCAACGCTATGGTCAAATAATCTTTGACAAAGCAGGAAAAAATATGCAATGGAAAAAAGACAGTCTCTTCAATAAATGGTGCTGGGAAAATTGGACAGCTATATACAGAAGAATGAAACTCGACCATTCTCTTACACCATACACAGAGATAAACTCAAAATGGATGAAAGACCACAGTGTGAGACAGGAATCCATCAGAATCCTAGAGGAGAACATGGGCAGTAACCTCTTCGACATTGGCCACAGCAACTTCTTTCAAGACACGTCTCCAAAGGCAAGGGAAACAAAAGCAAAAGTGAACTTTTGGGACTTCATCAAGATAAAAAGCTTCTGCACAGCAAAGGAAACAGTCAACAAAACAAAGAGGCAACGCACAGAATGGGAGAAGATATTTGCAAATGACACTACAGACAAAGGGCTGATATCTAAGATCTATAAAGAACTTCTCAAACTCGACACCCAAGGAACAAATAATCGAGTAAAAAATGGGCAGAAGGCATGAACAGACACTTCTCAAAAGAAAATACAGAAATGGCTAACAGACACATGAAAAAATGTTCATCATCATTAGCTATCAGGGAAATTCAAAACAAAACCACACTGAGATACCACCTTACACAAGTTAGAATGGCAAAAATTGACAAGGCAAGAAACAACAAATGTTGGAGAGGTTGTGAAGAAAAGGGAACCCTCTTACACTGTTGGTGGGAATGCAAGTTGGTACAGCCACTTTGGAAAAGAGTGTGGAGGTGCCTCAAAAAATTAAAAATAGAGCTACCCTATGACCCAGCAATTGCACTACTGGGTATTTATCCCAATGACACAGATGTAGTGAAAAGAAGGGCCACATGCACCCCAATGTTCATAGCAGCAATGTCCGCAATAGCCAAACTGTGGAAAGAGCCCAGATGCCCTTTAACAGATGAATGGATAAAGAAGATGTGGTCCATATATACAATGGAATATTACTCAGCCATCAGAAAGGATGAATACCCAACTTGTACATCAACATGGATGGGACTGGAGGAGACTATGCTAAATGAAATAAGTCAAGCAGAGAAAGTCAATTATCCTATGGTTTCACTTATTTATGGAACATAAGGAATAGCAGGGAGGACACTAGGAGAAGGAAGGGAAAAATGGGGGGGTGGGAATTGGAGGGGGAGATGAACCATGAGTCATCTGAGAAACAAACTGAGGGTTTTGGAGGGGAGGGGGTGGGGGGATGGGTTAGCCTGGTGATGGGTATTAAGGAGGGCACGTACTGCATGGAGCACTGGGTGTTATACACAAACAATGAATCATGGAACACTACATCAAAAACTAATGATGTAATGTATGGTGACTAATATAACATAAAAAAAAAAAAAAAGCCTCCCTGCTCTTTCTTACCCAAGACCCATACTTGACAATGAGTGAGGTGGAAATTTTTAAACTTTTATTGGGTTAATCCACTGAGATTCAGGGTTTTGGAAGTAGCACTTTTAGCCTATCCTGAGAAATATAGCACTGTAACTGATCAAAATGATTAACAAACATTAGTTAATAATGATTGCCAGCAATCAGACCGTGATGCTCAAGGCGCCATTCTCTCTCCATATGTGGTTCCACATGGGAAATTAAATAAGGCCTCTTTATATTTCTCAAAACATTTATGAGCAAAGGCATCAGAGGAAAGGAGTGTTTATACCCCAAAGCAGTTTTATCCAGGCAGCAGTGATACAAACTCCATTTCTCCCTCAATAATGAACTCCTTTCTACTGACCATGATACTTCTGCTTCTGATTCAGAGTCAAGACACAGCTGGGTAAATGTTGAAACATTGCTCCCTTTAAAATAGCCTTTTATAGAAGGCATGTCCTTTAGCCCAATTTTGCTTGCATATCCTTTCTTCCAACAAGATTCAATGCATCTGATGAGATAAAAGCTTTGACCAAGTTACCAAGAATCATTTTTTTTCCTAAGTTGGTTTGAGATACACTCATATAACTTGTACTTCCTTGACACTATTCTCTAGTGAGCTTGATTGGAATTACTCTTTAAGAACTGACTGGTCAATGTTGACAGATGTCTTAGGTCATATTTTAGGCATCAATTTTAGTAATGTTATTTTCAGAGTAACCTCATTTTTAAGTTCTTAAAGTCACCTCACTTTTGTCCATACTATTGCCTGACTGTGTTGAATTTCATTTATATTTGTGCCCTTCAAGCTTTCACCGAGGCCATTTAACATCAATGGACATTATTTTACATCTCAGCATTGCTAGGTATCTGCCAGCTCCCGGGCTTATTTGGGGCTGATGCTTTCAGAACCTTGACTATCTCCATGTGGTAGCTGGCATGATTTGTTGGCCCAACACAGTGGAAACAATGGATTCCTAGAGATTTACCATCTGGACTACACCATTAGATGAGTTAGAGAAAGCACTCTAAAAGGGGAAACATGATAAATTTATGCCCTCTCATTACTGTAATTCTGTATAATTCAACAATTACATATTAAACACCTATGAGGTGCCAGGAAGTAAGAATATAATTTTGAATAAGTTTCTGTTTTGTCTGGGGGAACCCATAGGCTTGTGGGGAAGGAAAAGGCTTATTATTATTATATTATTATTGTTATTACATGACTTGTTTTTAATACCTAACTTGTTTTTCTTTGCTTAAAGAATGACTAATTAATGCACAACTTTTGTACCTTTTAACTGAGGTACAGTTCATATATAGTGAAGTACACGAATCTCAATTTGTATAATGCTCAATACATTTTTACATATATACACACTCATGAAACTATCAGTCAATTCAAACTATAGAACATTCCAAGCACCCCAGAAGGCTGATTTATTGGTGCCTCTTATTAAACAAGACATACCATTCAAAAGGATACCTCTGACATCATAGTTTAGTTTTGTGGTTTTAAATCTCATTGAAATGGACTTATATGAATCTGCTTGTGTCCAGCTTCTTTGGTTTAAAATTATCTGTAAGATTCATGCTATTCAATGAGATTCACCCATCCTGCTCTGGGATATTTTTGCTATTTCTAGTTTGGGGATTTTATGATTGAGAACAGTGAACATTCTCGTACGGACATTTGCTGTCTATAAGCACTCATTTTGGAAGGCTGTATACATGGGATTAGAATTGCTGGGTCATATGGACACATAGGTTTGCTTTAGTAGATACTGGTAAGCAGCCATCCAAGGTGTATCAATATTTCCTTTAGCAGTATTTGAGAATTCAAGTTATTTTCTGTCCTCACCAAAGCTTGCTTTTTTTAAAAGCAAATTATTTTTTATATTTATATTTTATAATTTATATATAATTTATAATTTATATATATAAAATTTATATTTTAAAAGCAAATTATTATTTATTTGACAGAGAGAGACACAGCGAGGAAAGGAACACAAGCCGGGGGAGAGGGAGAGGAAGAAGCAGTCTCCCCGCCGAGCAGGGAGCCAGATGTGGGGCTTGATCCCAGGACCCCGGGATCATGACCTGAGCCAAAGGCAGAAGCTTAATGACTGAGCCACCCAGGCATGCACCAAAGCTTGGTTTTGTTAGCTCTTTAGTTTTACTCATTCTCATGCAGGTGTGATGGCATCTTATTGTGGCTTTAATTTTCATTCCCTTGGTGACTAATATATTTATTTGTTTGTTGACATTTGTATATTCTCTTATGTGAACTGCCTTTTAATGATTTTGCCTTTTAAAAAGTTGGATTATTTGTTTCTTTTTCTTATTTGTAGGAATTCTTTACCTATTTGGACTATGAGTATTTTGTAGGATTTATCTATTATATTACCCTTATAATGTCTGTAGGAACTATAGTGGTGGCTCTCTTTTTCCCTTAATATTGTGTCTTCTCTCTCTTTATTGATCAGTATTGTTTGGGGTTTATAAATTTTGTTGATCTTTAAGAAAACATTTTCTTTGACTTGGTCAGTTTTCTCAATTGCCTTTCTGTTTTCTATTTAATGTCTATTTTTGTTGTTACTCACTTTTTTCTACTTCAGGTTTAATTTTTCTTCATTTTTCAGCTTCTTGAAATGAAAACATAGAGCATTGGTTTTAAACCTCTTTTTCTTTTCTAATATATGCATTGTTTTAGCTTTAGATCACACACTTTAACATGTAGTATTCTTATTGCCATTCAGTTCAAAATAATTTCTTATTTTCCTTATGACTTTTCTTTGACTTTACATATGGTTGCAGGTTTGCCTATTTCTTCTTTTATTTCTGTCAACATTGCTGTATATATATGGAAGCTATGTTAATTGTATAAAAATTTCAGAATGCTATATCTTTCTACCGAGTTGTCCCTTCTATTATTAAGAAATATTCTTATTTTTTTTTTTTTGCCTTGAAGTCTACTTTATCTGATACTAATGTAGCATCAGCTTCTTTTGCTTGGGTTTGCATTGTATAGCTTTTATTATTCTTTTACTTTCACATTTTTTGTGGGCTTTTATATAAGTTCTGTTTCTTACATACAACATGTAGATTTTTGTTTAATCTAGTTTGAAAATATATGCCTTTTAATTTAATTTTTAAAAATCATTTACATTAAATGTAATTCTGATACGGGTTTCATGCTTACCATCCTATTTTTTTTTATTACATCTGGGGTTTTATTTCCCTTATTTCTTTTTCTTGTCTTCTTTTGGATTAATCAAGTATATATTTTGTAAGTATGTTACATCTTATAGACTCTATAAGATATTAATATTGTTGTTACTTGAAGTAGTTATTACTTATTTTTATATTAATAGTTGTTACCAGAATTCTTTTGAAAAGCTTGGGGTCAGGATGAGGCCAGAATTAATTTGCTGCTAGCAAAAGTTTCTGCTTAATGCTTGATGAAGGGGGACATGAAGGAGAATGGGGGGAAGGAGGAGTAGAGCAAGGGCTAGTGTTATGGCAGAAGGCCAAGAACTCTCTGTTATTGTTGCCGAGTGGACCAAGGAGACTCCCTGGCCCTGAGGCCTCCACCCAGCCTATCCCCAGGATGTTTCTGGAGCTTCTTGGTCTCCTAGCAAGAAAGAATTCAAGGAGAGACCAGACATAGCAGTTGAGCAGTGGAAGTGGGAAAGTTTACTAAAGTGAGAGTATACTCTTGAGATGTGAAAGCAGGAGAGCTCGAGAAAGAGTTACATGTGCCGGGATTTGGGTTTCTATCTTTTATTGACAGTTCTTAACTAGGGGTGGAATATTTATTTCTTGGGGAAGGCATTTCTTGGGAGCCGGATTTCGTACCTTTTCTCCCTTACTTGGTCAGGGTTTCTGGCCTTCTTTGTCTTGGGCCTGTCTGGCTTGATCCATCTTCTTGTGGCTTTGTTTTTGGAGTGCTGTCAGGACAGGTCTCTAACTTTGCTGATAGTTGATTCTGACTCCCCCTTTGCTGGCCTCCTCCAAGCATCCTGTTAAAGCCTAATTAACTACTTACTGTAACAATAGGCTTTCTCCTTGAAATTCCTCATTGCCAGATCTTCTGTAAATAATGCAGAAATATCAAAGTGCTTGCTAAGTATATATCTTTTCATAGAATTATTTATTTATCTAATAAACGATTGTTCATTCATCTATAAAACAACTGACTGTGTATCTAGGTACTGGGCTGGTTGCCTAGTATAAAATGATGAAAATAACATAGATACAGTTTCTGTTTTCAAGGAACTTATAATCTAGGAGATAAAACATGTGTAAATAGATATAAAGAAGTTCTTGTTTTGTTCAGACAAATAGATTGGTAATTTAATTAGGTCACCGGCATCTCCAAAATCTCCAATAGATTTCCATTAAACTTAGCAAAAAGATCTAAACCTTTTACACAATCTGCTACTACTACCTCTCTCTGTCATTGTCCTTTATGGTCACACTCTCACTTACCTTTTATTTCAGGATGCACAAAATTTGTTGTTAACTCAGAGTTTTTGTCTTTATAGTTTTTTCAGTTTATAACATTTGTCTCAAGCTCATCACAAGGCTGATTCTGTTACATCTTCAACTCTCAGTTCAAATAGCACTTCCACAGACAGTCCATGCCTGACCACTCTGTCCTAATTTGTCACTGTCTACCCCACCGAGTAAATTTCATATCACCAGAACTTGAAATCATCTCATTTATTCATTTGTTTTGTGTCCCCTCTACTAGGATGTAAGTTTTGTAACAGTAGAGCTCTTACCTGTTTTCCTTCATCTCTATATCCCAATTTCCGCCCATACAGTGGGTGCTCAATAAATAATTGTTGAATACATGAGGGCTTGGAGTAGGATGTGACCCTCCACCCTCAATACTCTATGCCTACTTCCTTGCAGTTCCTTCATTCCAAAACCTTGTTGGTAGTTGGTGCCAGGATTCTGGGGGAAATTGCTCTGCATAGATCATATGAAGAATTTGAGGAATTATTTTGCTTATATGAGAGGAGGAAAGGTGTAAGGGTTGGAGTTAAGAAGACAGTGAAAGGCAGAGTACTGCACTACCTGACTCTTTTTGATGCCCTCTCTCCCAAATTATGAGATGCATGAGTACCTGGTATTGATTTTAGAAATCAAAGAAGATGTTGAGTTTCATCTCAAAGTGGTAAGATGATAGACACACACAATAACAGAGAAAGGTGAAGCTTGACAGAGAGAGCAAATCAGGAGATGCAAAACCCTTGGGAATTAGCAAAAATATTGAGGGAGTACTTCCTGTGATCACAGAATGGGGGATTCCAGGCAATTTTGCCTAGCTGTCATGGGTAGGGAGAGAATTAAAATCTTTGATACATAAAGAATTGTGCCATAATAGGGATATGTGGAAGTGTGAAGGAAATGATTAAGAAAAGATTAAGACTATCCACTAGATGCGGGCTGGGGGGTTTCTCTAAAATCTTGTCATACTGTACATAATAACTAAGCTAAATCTTGAAGAACCATTTGATGTTTTGTAGGTAGACAAAGTAGTTGTGAATGAAGAGTGTTTTGAGAAGAGAAAGTAATATGTATAAAAGCATAGTGGTATGAATCAATCTTCATATTAAAAAATAATCGTTCAGCCGAACTTCACTGAGTGTGCACTAACCGCCAGGCTTTGGTCCAGCAGGGAACTGCAGGGGTTCAGAAAGGCTGGCTTGCAGGCAGCAGCCTGGGGTAGAAATTCAGACCGTAGGCTCTGGTGTCTGCCAGACTCCAGCACAAATCTTGTCTCTTCTGAGTTGTGCAAGCTTGGGCAAGTTATTCAATCTCTCTGTGCCTTGGGTTTCCTCACCCATCAATACTTGCTGTTGCGTATCCATGAGAAAATGTATGTAGAGCACTTTGCCCAGTGCCCTGTATGTGATCAGATGATGTGGAATAAATGAGTACATATTAGTTGTGCAAGTGTATGAGATAACAAACTTTTTGTAAGCCTTGAGAGATCTTTCAGTGAATCGGTATGAGGAAAGCAAGAAGCTTTTTCAAACTCCTCTCCTGGGAGCAAGGGTGGGGATCCTTGATCTCATTCCATTGGTTACAGGAGAGTTTTCACAGAGACGGCACACATTTGCCTCTCTCCTGCGGTGTGGGGATTGTTGCTGGGTGGATACATCTGCATCACAGCTTTCTGGGGTAAAGTGGTCACTCCCTACTGATTTGTTAGCATGCTAAATGTGTCTCCTCCCTTCCTTTCTGGAGCTTTTGCAGCTGTTCCTGGAAGGAGACCCAGTTGAAAGGGGTTGTTATGGATCAGGAACAGCTGGGATCTTTAATGATCCATCAGCAGCTCCTAGCAAAGTTCCAGGACCCTGAGGAAATGGTGTGGATGGGGAAACCATTTATAGGAAGAGCTGATTATGCAACACGCTGAAAGCCCCTTTGAAATCAGGTGACACAGCTATTGAGAGGCTAGCACTGGAGTAGGACCTGGGGAAGGCTGATGAGAGAAGTTCCTCTCAGGGGATGACCTGCGGCAAACAAATGAGATCCTGTGGGAGATTCCAGTGTGAGCAGTGGGGGAGAAATCCTAGGGTCAGGAAATTACAGGCTCATAATTAGCTGGTCAGAGCAATCAATAGTCATGTCGATTGTCATTTGCTTGCAAATTGCACACCTGGTGTCCCTCAGAAAACCTTGGCCACTAGACTTACTGGTTCTGAAGGTTAGAACAGTAATTACTCTGTGTCCCATCAGTCATCACAGTATCATCCCTAAGATCCTTGCGATCTGGATTCCAAAACAGAGTACAAAGGACCCAGTATGTTAGTTTGGAGATGCTAGAGGCAGAGGGATACTTTCCCTTGCATTGTCTGATGGTCCCATTTGTTTGTTTTCAGGAAGACTGATAAAGAGCTAAGAGATCTCAGGCCCTGAGGGTTAGTCCTTGAAGGAGGGTTGTTCTTTAAAAATTTTCCCAATGCAGTGCCTGGGTGGCTCAGTGGGTTGAGAGTCTGCCTGGGATTGAGGCCCGCATCGGGCTTCCCTGCTCAGTGGGGAGTCTGCTTCTTCCTCTGCCTCTGCCTGCCGCTCCCCCTGTTTGTACACTCTCTCTCTCTCTGTCAAATAAATAAATAAAATCTAAAACAAATAAAAATAAAAATTTTCTCAAGACCTGAGATTACCACCCTAAGTTTTCAGCAACCTGCACTCACCTTTTTTTGTTGTTGTTGCAAGGGACAAAAAAAACTCAGATTAATAAATGAGAAAATTTTTGTGTCATTGGAAATTTAAGTCCAAGGAGATTTTGTTTATTGGTAAATTCCAGAGGATGACAAGCCTCGGCCATGGCTCAATCCAGAGACTCATGATGTCTTCAAGACTCAGTATTTCTCTATTGTCATCTCTTAGCTTTACATTTTTCTATCTTGTTCATTATGTGGGAGGTTTCCCCCAAAAGATGGCAGAGAGAGCTGTCTAAGCCTTTATTCTACTAGCTGCACAAATGCAATGTAAAGGGGGGAACTCCTTTTCCACAGGTTTCAGTGTAAGAGTGCTAAGGGACTCTCATTAGCTGAATTGCACTGTGTCCATTTTGGAATCAATCCTGGTTCTTCTTCCTAGCAAAGCCTGAGTCATGTCCTTGAAAGGGGTAATAGGGTTATTCCCATATGAACCACATGAATGGAAGTGGGTGTTTGGTGGTTCCCTAATGGCAAATTGGGGTGCAGTAAACAGAATGTTAATGAATGTGTGCTGGGGGGGTAAAAATTACAGATATTCTACTCCATACCTAAACTAGGTTTCAGGTCTGTGTTGTTCTAATCACAAGTCTCTCAACAGAGGATAGAACGTCTAGTACAATTCAACAAACATTCAGCAAGTACTTATGTGTCAAGATCCACGGGAGGCTCTGGAAAAGCAAAGATGAATGGAACTTTTGCTGTCAGAGATCTCACAGTCTGGTGACTAAGACTCTACTAGTCTGGGAGGTTCTGGAGTGGTGGGATGGACAAAGTGCCATGAAAACACAGAGAAGAGAGTATTGAACATTAATTGAGGAGTGGCGAGGTGCTGAGAAGACCCCCTTAGAGGTCACTTAAGACTTTGAGTCTTGAAGTTTGAGGAGGATTTTGCTGAAGGAATGGAAAGCAAGGGAAGTATTCCTAGCAGAGACACTGGCATATGCAAAGGAATAGAAGTGCATCATATGGTTAAACACAGATGAGACAGGACAGGGAAAGAGCACTTGTTAGATTGTAGCAAAAGTTCATGTGAAGTTATAAATTCCCAAATTAAGCAGGGGTATGAGGTAGGCAGATTCTAAGATGATACCCAATGATTAATATCCTTGTATAATCTTCTTTTTGAGTGTGAATGGAATCTATGAATATGATGACATATTACTTAGTGATTAGGTCATTTTATATAGCACAGCTGACTATTAAAAAGTTAGGTCTGGTGGGCCTGGCCTAAGCACATGAACCCTTTAGGAGCAGAAAGTTTTCTCCAGCTGGTAGCAAAAGCTAAAGATGGATGTGGTCACATGGGAAAGGCTTGAGGGTGGCTGCTAGCATCTGAGAGCAACCCCCAGTTGGCAGCCATGAAGAAATCAGGGACCTGAATCCTACAACCACAAGGAACTAGATTCTACCTACAACCAGAAATGAGCTTCAAGGTGGATTCTTTTCCAGAGCCTTCAGATAATAGCTCAGCCTAGCTAGCACCTTGATTTTGGCCTTGCAAGACCTTCAGCAGAGAACTCAGTTGAATTTGCCTGTTTTTTTGAAATAGCATTGTGAGTTAATAAGTGGGTGTTTTTCTTAACTGCTAAGTTTGTAGTTACTTGTTCTGCATCAACAGAAAACTAACACAGCAAAGAATAATATAGAGTTCATCTTTAGATTGTACCTATTTGATTCTAAGACTCTCCCAGAGGTATAAGCTCCTCAGGGCTGGGGTTGTGTCTGTTTTATTTACCAGGGTATAGCCAGCACCTCTCACTCTGCCTGGTACCTTTCTATGTACAGAAAACAAGAATCAGTTGAATGAATGGATACATGAATAATTAATTCTAACCACTATTAGATGAAGCCTTCACTTTGTACATCCTCCAGATGCTAGTGAGCATATAGCCTGTCTATGGGTACGCTACCCTGCCTGCCAGGTTGAATTCCCAAAATGACCCAGCTCACAGCAGCCAGGTGCCCATTGCTTCAGCCAACAAATTATCTTGGAATCCCAATCCTATACATGGTACTGTGCTGGGCTTTCTGCAGGTAGAACATAGAGGCAAAAAGACCTGCATCCTACCTTCAAGAAGATTGCTGACTTGCTGGGGAGACAAGATCATCAAAGAGAATATAATTAGAGGCGGTGTGTTATGGGAAGGAAAGCAAGGGATCTGTAATGAGAGGCCCTGGGTTGAGGAGCTGGCTTTGCCACTTACCAGCCATGTGACCTTAAGTTATTACATTTTCCTTTTGGGCCTCAGTTTCCTCGTCTCTCAGGACACAACAGTAATATTTATCTCTCATAGCTGTTGTGACACTCATACAAAATGCTTGGGAAAGTGGTTTGCAAACTGTGAAGTTATTACACCACGTTAGTAATGAAAGGCAATCACAGGAATGTTAAAGATACCCTGGGACATGCTGGAGAGAAACCAGAGGAAGGCACTGACTTCTAGGAACACTTAGGCAAGGCAAAGCACTCCAGGAAGTTTTGCACAAAGTCTAGCTTGGGTTGAGATTTCAAAGAAGTCATGGGTGTGGTTCTGTAGGAGGAAGCAAGGGCATGGAAAAAGGTGGGGTGACTCTGGGGCAGAGTTATATCCCGAATTCATTTTCCGAACCACTCAGTGCTCAACCTTAAAAGGCTCTTCTCCTGCTGGGATCCAACTGTGTTCAACAAGTGCTACAAAATTTGGCAAATTAAGAACAGAGACTTTGAGATTCTTGTACTATTCAAGGATTCCTTTTTTTTTTTTTTTTCCACAGTGGTGGAGCAATCCAGTACCTTCTGAAGAATTTGGAGAATAAATCTGATCACAGTAAAAAAGCAAATTGTTTCATTAGATTACCAAGTATTTTCTTGACAGGCTGCTGGGACCAGTCAATAAGGTCAAAATGAATTTCTTTCCTGCCAGAAAGGGATGCCTAGATGCAGAGTCCCCTCGTGTGACATCACCGGGGACTTGCTCCAATTACCCCAGACCCTCGGTTTGAGGTAGTCAGGAGGTGAAGCAGAGTCCTAAGTCTTGGGGTGCCTACTCCCTTTCTTTTTGATAAATTACTAACTATACTTTGACAGTGCAAGGGGTGGGCAAGAGGGAGATACTGAAGAAATGTTTAGGTGACTGCAGTATAATAACAGTGGCAAGAAGATGGCAAGGAGAAATCCAGAATGGTGTGGATCCCAGACAATAGCTTTGGGCAGACAATCTAGGAAGGGCCACCAGCTCCAGGATGGTGATGTACATCTGTTGGTTTGACTGTTTTATATTCCTTCCCTCTTCTTCTGGTAATATAACCCTTCTCTTCATTGGGTCTTTCATGAGACTTAACTAGCTATCCCTCTCTTGTAGCCGCAGAGGTGGCCATGTGACCTAGTGTGTTCAGGAAAATACCCAAACTTTTTAGCCATAGTGACTCAAGAATGGACACATATTCCCAGGCTGGACCAATCAATCAAAACACTCTCTGATCTCCTTTTGACATAGATATTAGGGAATGTATTTTTTGTTAGACTGCTGGGGTTGCTAGGGTAGGTCTTGGGCTACTAGAAACCATCACGAAGATGCACCATAGAGAGACACATCTAAGACAAGGAAAGAAACAGGGCACTGATGATTTATTTTGAACCTCTGGGTCTAGCACTATCTGACATCACTTACTTGACTTCCCTGTTACATGAGACTAAAATTTCTGTTTTGCAGAAGTCACTATCAAGCATCTACTGCTTGCAATTGAAAATGTCTTAAGTCATGTAAGTACCAAATCTTGGCATCACCCATATTAACTCGTTAACCTAGAGCCATGCAAGCATTAAGTATAAGACAGTGTTCTAAATGTTAGCAGGCTACCAAAATTCATTTATTCATCTATTAATAAGTAGTACTGAAGTACATGCATGAATCAGGTGCTGTGGATGCAGGGGTTATTATAAAAGATTTTTTTTCCTTTTGAGGACATCACAGTTTAAGATGATATGTAAGCCAATCACTGAAGTCCACATATGTTTTGAAAGTTCAGAGCATGATGCTTCATGGGTAAAGATAACTTCCAAAATCAGATAAAGATATAAAATTTTGATTAAAATATCTAAAACACAGTTGTAGCTGTTAATGAGTTTGCTGTCAAAATAAGGAGGAAGGGCTTTCAACAAAACAAAATGAAAATTCAGGGCCTAGAAAACCGTCTGGAGTTGAGCCCCAGTGACAGTGGTATGGTCAGCCATTAGGGAGCTCAGACAAGGGAGAGATCCAAGAGGGCTACCATTCACTGAGGAAGGCTTCATAAACAAGGCTGACCTTGGAAGAGGCTTTCAAGACTAGGTTGGATTCTGATTGGTTGCCCATGATGCAGCTGGGGACTTTAAATCTGTGGGGAAGCAAGCCAGGAAGAAGATGGGCAGGCAGCAGCCCCCAAGCCGATCAGCCTTGCCTGGTGCCTGGGAGCACTTCAAGGGAGGCTGAAAATGCCTGAGGTGAAGATTTGTCACTAACAAGACTGGGATGGTCACAGATCTCCTGATACACCTGCGTTAGATCAGATTTACTTTCATCTGCAATAACAGAGACTGAAAATATCTGTGATTTAAACAAGAGAGATGTTCATTTCTCTCTCATCATTTGGGGGCTAACATGGTTTCTCTAGGGTTCAGGGACTTACGACACTATTCTCTTGATGTCAGCTTTCCGGAGGGTAGTGCCCTTGCCTCTTGTCCAGGATGGCTCACCATTATATCTGAGTCTCACACAGGGACTGGGAAAGAGAAAGGGGAGGAAACACACCCTATAAAGGCAGGCCCTAGAAATACATTTATATTCCACTGGATAGAACTCAGTCATATGGCCACAGCTAGTGACAAGAGGGGCTGGGAAATGTAGTTTTCTTCTCAGCATCCATGTGTTGAAACCCAGGGATTCTAGCCTTGAGGAAAAGAGAAGCATACATTTTAGGGTACAACCGGTCTCTGTTACACTCTCCTTTCCAGGAGGCCCTTGAAGAAACACAGGCATTGAGATTCCTGACTTTCTTTCTTCCAGCCCCACTTCAGCCTCCTGATGAGATTGGGGAAGGTGGAAGGAGAAGACAGAGTATTTGTTGAGCACTCTTCTAGGAACTTTCTGCAGCACATTAATCTTCCACCACCATTATGAAATAAGCATCATCACCTGCACTTTATTTATTTGTTTGTTTTGTTTTTCCTGGGGTGAGGAGCAGAGGGAGAGGGAGGGAGAGAATCTTAAGCAGGCTCCATTCCCAGCGCAGAGCCCAGTGGGGGCTTGATTTCACAATGCTGAGATCATGACCTGATCTGAAATCAAGAGTTGGATGCTCAATCAACTGAGCCACCCAAGCACCCCTGTTTTCTTTTACATATGGGGAAATCAAAATTGGTAAGATAAGCATGGAATCTGCATTCAGGTCTAACTTCAAAAGCCCAAAATATTTCCATTGTACAAACATACTTTTTCCCACTACTGTCTGCTACAACCTTTTTTTTTGGTGTGGATTGATTACTTTAGTCACACACTAATTAATTAATCAACCCATCACTTCAACAAAAGTTTTTTAAGCACCCAGGATATGTCAAGATCAAGTCCCTGACTTCTTAGAGCTCACATTCTAATTGGGGAAATATTCATCCATTGAAACAAATACTTATTGTATGCTTATTATGATTAAGACTGGTGTTACAAAGACAAATATGCACAATGCTTGGCAAATAGTAGTATATAATAAATATTGAATTAATTAAAGACATAACCCTCAGGGACCTCACAGTCCTTTAGTTCAGTTTCAGAACAATGTCAATTTGGGAAAGGATGTTCTGAACATCATTTTCTTGGCTACAGCTGCAAACCAAAAGGCCATCTTTGGATGTGCTGGCTGTGGAAAACTGTTGGAGCCAGGTCTGTCTTCTCAGTGTCTCTCATGTACATTCTCTTTCCCTGAGCTCCCTGTGAGTAGGATCTGCTCTGAAAACAGAAAACATACAGAACCCAGGCAGGAAATAGTACCTGAACTTCAAGCCAATGACTAGCAGATGAGTTCATTTCTTGGGCCTGTAAGAGTTGCCTTTTGTACTAAAAAACCTGGTCATGATTTCAGGGTGACTAAGGGCAACCTAGAGGAAAAAAGACAAGAACCCCTTAAATACATCTGTATTAAATCATCGCTGGGTTTGGTATTGAACATGAGGCATTCCTGAATCAGATGGGCCCAACATGGGGGAAATGTTGCTGAATACTTCTGTATATTACTCTTTGTTTTCCATCCACTGCCTGTCTCCCTCTAGGGAACTTTGAACCACATATGTAAGACTTATCTATGCTAGAGGCAAAGATAATGATGGTTTGTGATGGAGATTTCTTAAAGGAAGATATGAATTTTAATGTCTGGATGGGTGCCCAAATGGAAAAAAAAAGTATGAAAAGGAGAAGAGAGCACTGAAATAGAATGCCTCTAGAATGGAAAATGAAGTGGGAGAGTGTGTGGGATTCTCATTATTCCAGGCACCTCTATGGGGCCGCTGGCTTTTTTGTGGGATGATCACCATCTCTACTCCTATTTGATGGTTGGGCTGTTGACAGTTGGCAAGAGAATCTCTGATTCTGAAAGAGGAAAAATGGAAGATGATAGCAATTTTTGTGGAACTTGAGGCCATCTAGGACCCCATCCTCTAATGAGATTATGCTTTGAGCTGGAGGAATGACTGTATGTTATTTCTTTGAGGACAGAGACATTTAGTCACAATGTGGGTGCACACCTATGTATGGGTGCACATAATGGTATCAAGCTTGGAATATCTACAGAAGAAGAAGAAAAGATTTAAATCAAGCAAGTAAAGCCATCAATCCAGATGTTTACACCTAAAATCAATGTTAACATTAACTTAGTCACCTCAGAAAGTTACCTGTAAAGCAAAAACATTTTTAGAATCTCTTTCTCATTTTTTAAAAGATTTTATTTATTTACTTAATTTGAGAGAGAAAGAGTATGTGGGAGGAGGGGCAAAGGGAGAGGGAGAGAAGAGAATCTCAAGCAGACTCCCTATTCAGCATGGAGCCCAACTGAGGGCTCCATCTCACATCCCTGAGATCATGACCTGAGCCAAAATCAAGCATTGGACGTGCTTAACTGGCTGAGCCACCCAGATGCCCCCTTTTCTCATTTTTTTTAATGCCCTCATAGCCATAGCCTGTGCCCTTCAATAAGGTAAATCTCTTTGCTTTCTAGTTATTCTTTGTTTTAAAAATACATTGGCATATTAGGAACAGTGGTGAGAAAATTAGAAAAAAGAAATATAGTTGATGTGTTGGCATGGAAAAAATTACTTGCATTCTTTTAAATAATAAAATGACCTATATTAATTGTAGAAAATTGAGAAAATTATAATAAATACAAAGAAGAATATAAGAATTTTCCTATAATCCCAGTACTCAATGAAAAACACTTTTAATATCTTTTTGTTTTGTTTTGTTTTAATTGAAGTATAGTTGACATCTTTCAGGCTCTTTAATGCGTGCATATGTGGCCAGTTTGATTACTTGTTCTCACTGTTTAGTTGAAAGGGGATAAAAATATAATTAATTCCCCCACTTCTCCCATTCCATCCCTTCAATTTTTTTTTAAAGATTTCATTTATTTATTTGACAGAGAGAGACATAGCGAGAGAGGGAACACAAGCAGGGGGAGCGGGAGAGGGAGAAGTTGGCTTCCCATGGAGCAGGGAGCCCAACGCGGGCCTCGATTCCAGGACCCCGGGATCATGACCTGAGCCGAAGGCAGACGCTTAACGACTGAGCCACCCAGGTGCCCCCATCCCTTCCATTTTTATCCTCTTCTCTCAACACACACACACAAACTTCTGAGGAGAAATATAAAAACCACTCTTCCCTTTTTATTCTAAGGTTTAAGCTCATCCGTGTGTGGGCTTATGTGTGGGTTTGAGTGTAAGTGTGCATGTGTATGTGGATTGAGTTTAAGGGATGGAGAGTGATAGTTTATTTGGGTCTCAGGGGTCATTGAAGAAATAATCAACCAAGGCCTTCCTTAGTTTGGAAGGTTAGGCTTATCGTGGAATTAAGGCAGAATTTCCCTATAAGGAGAGGACAATATAATGGAGCTTGAAGAGTGGAGTCGTCCTAGAAAAGAGCTGGAGTCCCTAAGAGAGATAGAGAGGAGAGCACAGGTGCCTTCAGGGTCAGAGATCTGTGCCCCTCCCACCCAGCACCCCCAGAGCGGCAAAGCCACTATGATCTATCCCTGGGGACAGAACACTGAACATCACTCTTTTGAGATCATCAGTACAAGCCTCCCAAAGCCAATCCAATCACAAATCCATTGCTACAAGCTTCCCCCCTTCTCCCACCTCCAGAACTGCAGCCCTTGTCAATATCAAGGGGTACTTTGAAGACTTGTGGTTGGACAGAGGCACTGACCATGGTCTAAAGATGGACACCTCTTCCATTTCTTGGTACCACATAAGCCCTAGGATAGTAGGAAGATCCAGAGGAAGGTGTGTGAGTCTGTGTGTGTGTGTGTGTGTGTGTGTGTGTGTGTGTGTGTGTGTGTGTGTGTGTGTTTGAGGGTGGGCAACAGTCCCTGACACAGTTCTTCCTTTCAGCCCGGCAGGATGGGACTCTTAGCCAGATTTCATTCCATTTAGGGAAATAAGGAAATGTGATAGTTCTTGCACCTGTATGGAAGCAGAAAATTCATGCCTGATATAGATGTGTTTTTAAAACACAGTAAGAATGGAATCACACTGTATAATGTATCATGATCATTCCATGCTGTTAAATATTCTTTTGGAATGTAATTTAAAATAGCTGCCTAGTAACTCACTGTGTAGCCAAAGTAGAATTTGTCCACTTCCCTATAACTATTTATGTGGTTTCCACTAGTCTTATAAAAATTTCTGACATTGACAATACTTTTGCTATATATCTGTACTCATATCTCTTATTTCATTAGGATAGCTTCCCCAATTCCTAGGTCAAGGATTTTACAGAATTCTGAAGTTTATGGACTTGCAATACATGTTGATAAACTACCACAGAAAGGGAGCATCAACTTACTCTTCACCAGCAGGGTAGGAAATGGCCCATTTCCTGGCACTCTGTTCAGTCCTTTTCAAATGTTGGCAGTTGAATTGGTGACAAATGATATTGCTATATTTTAACACCATTTTTTAAATTAAAAGGGCAATTATTTCTGCTAATCACTCACCTTTAGTTTCAGACTTTTGACTAATTTGTAGATCTGATCCTCCTTAATATATCAGCGTTTGCCCTGTGGACAAATTGTGTTGTCACAGGATGTGTTGTATGCCTTCTAGTAGGATGGCTCCTCCTGGATGCAAAGTTGGGGGTGGGGGGTGAGGGCCCTGGGGAATAGTCCTGGGTTCAAAGCTACTTCCCAGCCATGATTTTCTCTCACAGAAGAGAAGGCATGCATCTTGGGGGGGCAGCTAGCCATCTTTGTGACAACTACTTGCAACCTGTATGAACCTGGAGGGGTTACTTCACCTCTCTAGTTCCCCATGTTCTCATCCATTAAATGAGAAGACAATCATATCTACTTAACTTGATTATTGCAGTGCTACATGGGATAGTTCTTGTAATGCACTGAGCACAGTGCTGACACAGAGTAAGATTTCAGGAAGTGTCAGATGTTATTATAAATATCAAAGTCTATTTTTTTAATAAATATCAAAGTCTTTATTTTGGGATTCCTATATTGGGAATAACCTTTTTAAAATTGCAGGCATTGTCTGCTTCACTCATCTATACACATATGAATGATGTGTTTATCCTAATAAAATTTTAGTGTTTTAAGAAATGTACACTACAAAAATGTTAAAAATTTGAAATAGAGAAAAAGGAAGAGAAAAGTAACTCTTAAAATTGAGATTCTTTTCTGTATTCTTTCTAGTTTTTCTTTATTTGCATGGGTTTGCATAACTATAGTCATTATGCATATGTAATATTATACCCTAACATAGGCATTTATATTAACTTTGTATTGATATCTTGTCTTAATATTTGTCCTTTTTGGTGTCTCTATATTATTCCCTTGAGTGACTGTGCTGTAGTTGCTATGACAATTCCTTTAATACTGGACATTTGGAAGTATTTCTAATTTTTGATTATCATAAATACCATGTTTATAAACATTGTCTTTCATATGATGTTTTCCATAGTTTGACTTATTTTTTAGAGTTTAGGAAAAGAGATGCTTTGCCAAATTGTATTTACCAACTGATAATGCCACCAACAAACTAAAAATACATTTTACTGAACTCCAAGTAGCAAGGCTTTCTAGCTTTTGGTTATGTATATTATGGAAACGTGCAAAAAATAATCTCATTGTCTTTTGATTTGCATTTCTTTCATGACTTGTGATGAACAGTTTTCTTTTTTACTTACTAGAGCTGGTTATTCTTCCTCTCTGTGAATTTTTTTAGGACCGTTATGATAGCTTCTTGAATTGAATTATCTTAAAACTAGTTTTTTTCTCTACCTCAGAACACTATTAAATTGTCACCAATGGTTATTAAGTACGAACCTGTGCACAGAACTGTCCAGGCACTTGGTGTGGGTATAATAATGGGGGAGAGCTGGAATGGGCAACAACATGCAGAGGACTGGTAGAGAGACCAGGCTTGGACTTAGTATAAAGGATGCAGCCCAAAATGAGGACATAATGAGGCTGAACATCTTCTCAGATATTTATTGGCATTTGGTTTATTTTTTGTGAGTTGTCCATTTAAGTCCTTTGTCCATTTTCCTATTTTTTTCTTGAATGCTCTTTGTATATATTTAAGTTTTATTTTATTTATTTATTTTTTTAAGTAATCTCTATGCCCAATGTGGGGCTTGACCTCATGACCCTGAGATCAAGATTCGCATCTTATACTGACGCAGCTAGCCAACCACCCCTCTTTTTTTATAGTTTGATTATGTTTTGGAATGTTTTTTGTATATGTGTATGAGAAAGACAAAGATATCTATATGTCTCTATATAGATTGGATTAGTTTTCTAGGGCTCCCATAATTAAATACCACAGTCTGGGGGGCTTGAGCAACAGAAATGTATTTTCTCACAGTTCTGGAGGCTCAAAGTCCAAGGTCAAGATATCTATAGGTTTGTTTTTTTCCTGAAGCCTCTCTCTCTTTGGCTTGTAGATGGCCTCTGTGAAATAATAGGAACCCCCATCCCCCATATTTTGGCCCCTGGTTTCTGACACAGAGCTCCTAAACCCCTTGTAGTTTCCTAAGTGATAAGAGCACTAGGAACATCTTTTGTTCTAACATTTGGTCTTTGACCCTGGTTCCTGGCACAAGTCCCTATATCCCTTGGAATTTCCTGGGTGATAAGGGTATCTTCTGTTATAATGAAATGACTCTTGGTGGGTTCCTGGACAGTTTCAAGATGAGGGTTGATCAGCAAATCATGATTAGAAGCTTGGAAATTTCAGCTCTACTTCCATCCTCTGAGAAGGAGAGAGGGGCTGGAAACTGACTTATTGATTGCTTATATCTACATGATGAAGACTCCATAAACACTCCAAAAGTAGAGAATTTGAAGAGCTTCTAGGATGGTGAACATATCAATGCACTAGGAGGATGGGGTACCCCCAACTCCACAGGGACAGAAGCCCTTGAACTTGGGGACTCTTTAAGCATTGCCCTATGTATCTCTTCAACTGACCGTTCATCTATATCTTTTATCGTATCTTTTAGTGTATAATAAAATAGTAAATGTAAGTGTTTTTCTGAGTTCTGTGAGCTGTTCTAGCAAACAACCGAATTAAAGGAGGGTATAGTGGGAACCTCTAATTTGTAGCCAAGTCAACAGAAGTTGTGGGCAACCTGGGGACCAACTACTTGCAATCTGAGGTTGAGGGTAGGGGAAAAAAAAACCTACACATCTGGTGTCAGAAGTATTTTGTGTGTGAGTAAAGGAAAAACACAGAGTTTTTCCTAGACAGCTGCCTTTTCACTGTGTCTTTAGATGGTCCTCCCAATGTGCAATTATGCCCCTGGCATCTCTCTGTGTGTCCAATTCCTTTCTATAAGGAGATGAGTCAAATTGGATTAGAGCCCACTCTAATGACCTCATTTTAAACTAATCACCTCTCTTAAGACCTTATCTTCAAATACAGTCACATTCTTAGATACTGGGCATTAGAACTTCAATATATAAATTTTGGGGCACACAATTACACCCATAACATAGATATATATCTACATACATATATGTATACATCTGTAAAATATCTTTTCAAGTTTATTCATGATATCTTTCCACATAACACTTACTTACATTTTTATTTAGTTATATCAGGTACCATAGTTGAGGTACCTAGAAACAGAGGCTGAAATGGAGATTTGTCTACAAATGATTTGTTGGAGAAATACTCTTGGGAGAAAAGTGTAAATGAATGGAGGGAATGAGGATGGGATGGGGAAGAAGCAAGGATATAGTTTTGGGTTAGGTCCAACCTCAGCTTCAAGAAGGTGAGGAAAGAAGCTCACAGCAACTTTGCCTTAAATTGACAATGGACAGTTCTCCCGAGAATCTATTGTAGCAGCACCTGCAGAAGCTAGGCTATGGCACTCCCAAGAGAAAAAAGATTGGGGCGCCTGGGTGGCTCAGTTGGTTGGGTGACTGCCTTCGGCTCAGGTCATGATCCTGGAGTCCTGGGATCGAGTCCCGCATCGGGCTCCCTGCTCAGTGGAGAGTCTGCTTCTCCCTCTGACCCTCTGACCCTCTGACCCTCTTCCCTCTCATGCTCTCTATCTCTCATTCTCTCTCTCTCTCAAATAAATAAAATCTTTAAAAAAAAAGAGAGAGAGAAAAGATCGCAGGGGACTCAGACCAGTTACCAACGGCATCTACAACACATCTTTTGCTTCATTCTTCCTAACACTTGGCTCATAAGTAGAAGAATGGTCGCCAACATTAGCTCATATTTTCTTCTAATATCTTTATGGTTTAAAAAAGTCTACCTGGAATTATTTTTTTTTTATCTGGCGTGAGATAGAGATATAAAATGATCTTTTCCTAATGAGTCTTCTTAATACCAGTCACTGAAATAGGCCATCGGGGCCTAATAGGGCCAGAAAAAGCTGGAAATTGCTGTTTGGTACCAACCTGGGTGTAGAAGTTGAGAGCACAAGCTTTTGGTAAAGTTGTTATTTCTAGCTCCCTTACTAGTTCTCCTTGGTCTAAGACCAAGTGTTCGTATCAGCTCTACCCCCAGAATGAGCAGGAAATGGAGAGAGGAGTGATGAAATTTGGCAGTAAGGAAGGGGGTTCATGCCTAGCCTTGACTTTCAGCTCAAGCAGTGAGGTCCTAGCACCATGTCTGAGGTTTGCTGAGAGAGGGAATGCCTGATCTCTGGACTTCTGGAATTGAGACTCTGAAAATATGGAAAACTAAGCCTCTCTCACTGGGCTTGTGCTCATAACTGTTTCTCTTCCTCTTCAGGAGCACCAGGGATTTCTAACTTGAGCATTTCCAAATGGACTTCCAGACTCTCTCTACCTTGGAGATGTCCTTGCCCCAGTGGTTGTCACTACTATATTTTCTTCCTTAAAGGAAAACTCTCTGCCTTGGCTCCCCATGAATTTTCCTCCCTGGAGAGTGCTGAAAAGACACATTCATCCATCTTTTCTGTAATGTCTAACTCCTCTGACAAGTGGCCTTCCTTCCAATCTTGGCAAACCCTGCTGAGTCCTTAGTTGGCCTCTTATTCTGTTTATAGTTGAAAAAGAGTTGTTCTATTATTTATCTCAACTTCTCATAAAATCTTCATTTCATTCTTGACTTCACTTTTCTTATCATTGTGGTACACTCCCTTCACCTCCAGTAAACTTCCCTTTCCTCCTCAGCAGGGATACCTGATGTGTGTATTTTTATAACTCCTGTGGCTTTTTCTTATCTGTGATTACTTCATGTTAAATTAGCTCAGCCTGGCTGGGGGCACTCACACACATGATTGCTTTAGTGGTACAGCGACCTTGCTGGAAAGGTCTCCTAGCATTGCTGATGAACTATCTGAAAAATGCTGACTTCAGCTTAGTGTGTGAACATGTCAGGGACTGGAGTGGGACATATCCCTGACTTCAGTCCTATAATTTGCTTGCTCAGTTGAGTCTCTCAGAGGCTAATGTCACAGAGAACAAGTCCTACTATTGTAAAGAAGGAAGAAGGGTTACTTTCCATGGTAAATTATAGCATATGACCATTAAGTAGGAAAATGGCCAGAGGTTGATGAATTTCCAAACTGAGGCTGAGGTTCTTTCAAATCAGCCTACAAATGACTTTGTCAAGGTCATAAATCAAGGGACGAGGCAGGGTCAATGATCTTTGGGTCCAGCCATGGGTCCTGAATACCAGTGGAGCATATATGGGGAAGCAGGCAGGCATCCTTCCTGAAGCTGCCTGTCAGGCAGCTCCAGTAGGTTAGAAATGTTTGAAGATGAGACCAGTATAGCCTGTTTGATCCAGTCTCTAACGATTTAGATCTGTTTTACCCATTCATTCATCTTTCATTTATTCATCCTTATGTAACAGGTCTAGGCTAGCTCTGGGCCCAAACTGTGAAGTCAGTAATATCTCCTGTGCCTCTCACCTCCTCCTTAATCGAGGTGCTCTGCTTCTCCCTTCCATCCTCAGGTGTTAAGGGCCACCATATTTGCTCTCCCTTTTACTAAATGACCCCCTCTCCTTCCTCCTAAGCATGCCTTGCTTCTCTCTACTCTTGCTACTTCTCCAAAACATACCCTTCCTTGGGTTTATTCTCACAGAGCTCTGATGAGTGACTAGCAGGACAATCTGGTTAACCATTCACCTAAGGTGATTTACAGATTCAACTCAACTGTGAATAACCTATATGGGAATTTACAGCATCAGGGGAGCTGTTTGGAGAAGCTTTTTAGAGTGCCAACATGGCAGGCAAGTTAAGGGGGTTGGTGAAGAGTATACAAGAGTCTGAATACTGTCAAAGCATAATTTTTTAAAAGTTGAAAAAAGGAGTTTCATACAAAATACCATGAATTTATGTCAAAATGTATTTAGTTCATTAATGAGGGAACCAATAATATGACAAAACTAATTCAAGGAAAAATAGAGGAACTAGATATTTATAGACAATGAACAAAGACGGTTAGAATAAGATTGATATGTTAGAAATAGGTTGCTAGGTAAGATACAAAACTGCGTAGTGTCCTATAGGGCAATATAAGCATAAGCTCAGGCATTATCTTTACTGCTGGACAAAGATTGTTTTTGCATGTGGACTGGATAAAAACCATACATGTTAACTAGTAAAAGTGCTGAGCTCTAATCAATAGCAAGGAAGAGGTCAAACAGAGGTATATTCCCCTAGGTAATTAAATGATTTTTGGGTAGGCCTGTGAAATAATATTGTAGTATGACACTGGAAAGGACATACTTTCTTTTTTCCAAGTGTTGGAAAATGGATTTTTTATATCCATGTATGTGTATATATGTGTATATGTACGTACTGTATATATGATATATATCCAAACTACATATGTAATATATAGTATACACATATATATTTACATATAATAATATATACAGTCTATGTTTATATATATAGACATACACGTATGTACTTATATTTCTATTTTATAGATGTATACATAAATCTCCCTAACTTCTTTTGTTTTAAAGATTTATTTATTTTAGAGAGAGAGAGAGTATGCATGAGTAGGGGGAGGGGCAAAGGGAGAAGAGAGAATCTCAAGCCGACTCCTTGCTGAGCAAGGAGCCCAACACAGGGCTTGATCTCACCACCTTGAGATCATGACCTGAGCCGAAACCAAGAGTCAGACGCTCAACCAACTGAGCCACCCAGGTGCCCCAAACCTCCCTAACTTTTAAAGCAGCAATATTGCAGCTTGGTAGTGCACTGCGACCGGTACCTAGATACTGCCTCCAGAGATTCTGCTTTAAGTGTTTTGGGATGTAACATGGGCATCAGAATTTTCCAAAATCTGCCCTGATAATGACCTTTATCCCTTCTCCTAGGGGAGACTTTCTGTAAATGCAGAGAGATTCTTTTAAGTCATGGTGAAGGAATCCTGTACCATCTTCCTGGATTCTTCAGGTTTTATGCTATCCAGATTCTCCTTGGTCTCATTACTCTTCATTATAAGAGCAGGACATCCAAACAGCTCCTTAACTGGCTGGCTAAAATAGCAGAACTCCAAACCCATGCAGAATCAGTATTTTCTGTTGGGAATCTGGTAGCCTATGAAGATGGCACAGCCAGTCTGTAAAGGGTGTGTGGAGGTGCAAGCTTCTGTAAGCAGGAGAA
Source organism: Zalophus californianus (assembly GCF_009762305.2). Classification (NCBI taxonomy): domain Eukaryota; kingdom Metazoa; phylum Chordata; class Mammalia; order Carnivora; family Otariidae; genus Zalophus; species Zalophus californianus. The sequence continues at coordinate 169,545,897 of NC_045598.1, read as the reverse complement.
AGATCTTGCGTGTGCTGCTGGGGGCAGAAAGGGCAGCATATCAAACATTGGATTTCCCAGGCATGCTCTTTGCATAGATGGTTCCACTGTTGGCCGTGTCCTTTATGAAGAACTTCGGCTGGCTTTCTTCTTGGGAGCCTTTGGCTACCTCAAGCCACTTATCCTGTAATTTCTCAGCTAAGGATGTTATTTTCACCTCCCTACTGTACTATTCCCTTTTCCGTCCTGCTCTTCAATCCCTTAGTAGGTGACCAGCTTTGTAGGTGACCAGCAGGGACTGTTATGCATTGAATGCTGTCCCTCAAAATTTATATGTTGAGGTCCTAATTTTCAGTATTTCAGAATTTGACCTTATTTGCAAACCAAGTCATTGTAGATGTAATTAGTTAAGATGTGGTCATTAGTGTGGACTCTAATCCAATATAACTGATGTCCTTATAAAAAGGGGAATTTGGACGCAGAGACAGACAGACACACAGAACTCCATGAGAACATGAAGGTAGAGGTTAGGGTGATGCTTCTACAGGCCAAGGAACACGAATGATTGCCTGCAAACCACCTGCAGCTAAGAGAGAGGCACAGAACAGATTCTCCCTCCTCTCTCTCAGGAGGAGACAACAACCCTGACAACACCTTGATTTTGGACTTCTAGCCTCTTGAACCATGAGACTATCTACTGGTTAAGCCACTCGGTTTATACACTTTGTAATGGCAGCCCTAAGAAACTCATACTGGGGTCCAAAGAGGAGGGACCATGCTTCTTCTGTCTGTCCCTCAGGCACTAGAGCAGTTTCCTCCCAACAGGTTCCTCAGAGATGGAAGCTGCTCTGAGTTGCCTCAGGGCCAGGGGAGGCCAAGCCAAGGGGGCCTACAGGCTCCTCTTTCAACAGAGCAGCTCTGCATCTCATGTTTTTATACCCTGAGTTTCCATGTTAAATTTCATTTGCCAAAACAATTCATTTGTCAATAAAGTTAGAAACCCCAGCAGGTACTCTAACAATGAGGACCTCTTTCTCCAACATTTTGTGACCCTTCCAAATGTTCTCGTTCTAAGTGTTTTCTTAGTCTGTGCTGTGCTCCAATAAGTCCCTCTTACGATCAACTGTTTGTAAGGCCGAACAATGGACCTGCTTCGGAAAACGTGGAGTCAGGAAGGGGAAGTCCGCAGACGCTGAGATAACAGGCCTGTTTTTCCATGTTATAGAAGGCCGGGTTTCCATCAGACCCTTCCCAGAGAGCAGGGCCCGCGAGCAGCATGCTGTGTGGGGTGGTTCCATGGGGCAAGAGGAGAATGACAATGGAGAGGAGCCTCATTATGGAGATGATGCAGCCCAACCCCATGTTGGTTTCTTAGCTGGCTTGGGGCTCTGCCTCACCCGTCTGGTCTAGGGTCATGCTTACCACCTTTGTTGTCACCCGGTGACTGCACTCCTTCCTCCAGAAGCAGGGGTTCCTTTGCTCCATCACGTGGTGGGTGCTTAGGGCCACGGCCACTGTGGGTTGCTTTGGACTTTGATTCATACTCTGACCTTCCTGCTGGCCTCTCAGAAATCTTAACTCTTCTTATCGCTCCCATGCTCTAACTACTCTGCATTACCTGCTTAGGGAGCAGTTTGTCAGGCCTTACAATTCAAGGGCACTTCCATAACTATACCTGTGACCAGGGGAGCAGGCAGTAAAGAGCTGAGAAGTAATGAGATCAAAATTAGCACTTGTGCTCTGCATGATTCTATGTGCTCTTATAACAACCCTATTCGGTGGGCACTAATATCCTCAACTCACAGATGATGAAATCGAGGTTCAGAGAGGTTAAGTAAGTTGCTTAATGTTGCATGGTCAATGAATCACAGAATAGGAATCCAACCCAGGCAGCCTGGCCCCAGAGCCCGTTCTGAAGTACCATGTTATACACCCTTAGTGAATATTCACAGTAAGAAGGCTAAGTTATGAGCCCAGGAGACTGTATGTTTGCATGGGTTTCTGAGGTCTAAGGGAAAGCACGGAAAACTGCAGAAGGTGCAGGTTAATAGTAATTCACAAATTAACAGGAATGTTGCCTGTTACATAAAGAGCATAATAAAGACTACAGTAAGTACTGAACTAAATTGCCATCGTAAAATTTTTTACCGAACACAAATAAGTGGCAGATAATTACAGCTTCCCCTTGGGCCTTAGTCCAACCTAAAGGAAATGTTAAAGTATCAGTAAGAACCTTGGTCTCAGCCATAGTAAAGTGGTTCTACATCTTTAAAAAGGTGATAAATATCGGGGCATCTGGGTGGCTCGGTTGGTTAAGTGTCTGCCTTTGGTTCAGGTCATGATCCCAGGGTCCTGGTCCTGGGATCGAGCCCCACATTGGGCTCCCTGCTCATCGGGGATTCTGCTTCTCCTTCTGCCTCTCCCCTCCCCTCCCCGGGGCTTGTGCTCTCTCACTTACTTTCTCTTTCTCTCAAATAAATAAATAAAATCTTTAAAAAAGATGATAAATATCCAATATGTTTAATTGTCATTTCTGTATCTAATTTCCCTGGGAAGGTAGGGCCTTTGCCAAGAATTTCCTAGGAATGAATACAAACAGAATATTATTTCCTATACATAGGGCATATTTTTAGTATCATACTGGTTATATGGTCCTTCCTTTCCAGATTGTGGGATTGAACTACTTTGCTGGAATGATAGCCTTTGCCATTTGCAGGGTTGGCTGTCCTGGTTCCTCCTCTGGAAAGAGGTTTTCGGTGTGATTTCTATGGCAGGATCCAGGCTCTACCTACATGCTGGGAACCCAGGGCACACTTGATTGATGGCCACAGCTGCCTGGCTAATTGGTGTGTGGGGCCTTCCTGCTTCCCTGCCATGCTGGGCTGTAGCTTAGGCTTTATTGAATGCCATTCTTTGCTTGTCCCTGCGTTGGTGGAAAGTGCAATTTCCAGTTTCGACACAGGGTACCGTGGGCTCCCGTCTAGCCAGGCTGTATGTTGGTGAAGTCACTGGACCTGGAGCCTCTGCTGGACTCCCACTGCCAGGCAGACTGGGAGGTTAGAAGACACAGCTGCTAATAGGCACTGAAAGCTGTGGTGTCTCCCTGGAGGCATGAGGGGCTCACAAAGGAAATCGATACGGCAAAGATTATCCTGCGTCTACCGTGGTCACTTTTCACCAAGACTGGATAATAGGAGGGATGTCCCCAGGGGACACTACATGAAGAACTGGAGGTGAGACCAGAGAAGGCAATAGCCCCTCTTTCAAAGTGCTTTTTGCTGTGGACTTTTGATTATAGAACTATTGACCAGCCTGTTCTTCCTCACAGGAGATCTTCTCTTAAAAAAATATCCCACGTGGAAATTCAATATATGAAACAGAGAGGAGTAGATGTAGAGGAGCCTTGCTCCATGTTGCATTGGCCTGGCTTGAGTTAGCCAGCCGGGACAGGCAGATGGTGTCCTTGCTTCTCTGCCCAAGAGTTTTCTTCTGTATCCTCTATAGAGGATCCCTCAGCTGGCCTGCAGGCGTGTGGGGAACTGAGGGGTTTGAGACCCCCTTGGGGCCACCCTCAACCAACGTGGTTCGAAACATGGTGGAAAAATACTCTAGTTTCCTGCCGCTCTGTGGGAAATATTTGCGGTGAGCTCCACACAAATCTTCAGAGGCTCTCCGACAGACTCTGCTGTCCTCAGAGAAAATCTATTCATGAATACACACTTTGTGGCTCTTTCTTCCTTTCCAGCTTCACTATCTGCACCTGTGCTTCCTGGGATCCTCTTTTAATATTACCTGTGCCTTAATCCTTTCCTCAGAGTTTGAAAGACAGTCAGACTTGCTCTGGTATAAAAAGATGAGGAGCCCTGGGTGAGACCACTTGGCTTTCTCATGTCCTTTCCTCATGGCCCCAGCCCCATCCTCCTCATGCAGTTGGTCCCTGAAACTCCTATGGAGCTCCAGGCATGCTACTCAAGAGCTACCTATCTCCTTTTCAAACTGAAAACACCCAAGGCCGAATTGATATATCCTTCCAAGTCCTGCTCTTTTCCTTTCTTTCCTTATCTTTGAAAATGGCCCCACCACGCCTTCCTTAGGGCCAGCAAACTAAGTATGGTCTTGTACTTCTTAGGGTCCATCAGCGAAACTCTCCTTACCCCTCCATAGTCAATTAGCTGTATATCCTCCTAATTCTACTATCTAAACAGTTGCTGGATGCCTCCCATCCTAACTAACTCCACTACCACACTTACTTCAGACACCACGTGTCCTGGGTTCTCTGTGGTAGATACTGTTGGTGCCAGATGAGTCGATAAACAATGTAGAATTGGTTTAAATTATTCCTTAAACATTTGGTAGAATTCACGAATAAAGCCATTTGGGCCTAGAATTTCCTTTGACTTCTTTTTCTTTCTCTTTTCCCCCTTATAGTTCATGAGTCAGTTCTGCCCACTTGCCACTCTGTCTAGCTTCGGCCTTAGGGTATGAAACTTTCTTAGCCCCTGGATGCCAGGGGCTATGCTGTCCTTCTTCCAGAGGGACAGGGACATTACTTTTCCACTCCCACAGTGCTCCATATGTGAGTCCCTCTCAAATACTCTGTAGAGCAAATAATGGTAAGCATATAGAACTTTCTACTCTGGATACCCAACACTCTTTCACTGTCACTGCCTTGAGGTTTCCACAGCCGTGCTTGAAGATGACAATGGGGTACTAATGTGGCCCATGATAAGCTGCCCCTGTCAGCTCTGGGCGCTCTGTGTGTAGCCACAGCTGAGGTGGGTTTAAGATCTGGGCCCAGGAAATCTGGGGCTACCAGCACTCCTGCTCAGTAAAGAAACTCTTCAGAGACTATAGCACCCTGTTCCTCTCCAATATCAGAAAATACTAAAATTTAGTCCTCTCTATTTCATTCTTGGTCTTAGTGGAGAAGGCAGTGAGGTGATGGTAATGACCCTGGCAGTTTGAAGACAATCTACTATTTTGGGGAGAGGCAAGAAATACTTGGCTACCTCTTCAGGTACAAGGACTATTTTCCTTTACTTTGGTCTAGGACCTACTACTGGAATATTGGTATTTCCTGCCCAGGGTGAAATACTTCCTAAGGTGTGGTCTACAGTGTCAAAATCCTGGTTTTAACCCCTGTATATCTGGCTTTGCCATTCCCACCTTTTTTCCCTTCCCAGCGTCCAGCCTTTCTCCCAATCCAGAATGTTGCCTTCTGTGGCCATGGTGTAATACTCTGGGACTTATTTTCCACATTTATAAAGTGATAGTGTTAAAATATATAGATTCCAAAGTCCCTTGCTGTGCTAGCATTCTGTATTTCTAAGACTGACTTGCATGCGCCTTACATTGTTACCTATTTAAAGAGGGGGGTTTTCCATTCTCCTTGGTGACCGAGAGTCTTGTTATTTCCTTGATTGATACAGCAGACTATGCAGACACATGGCAAGTATGTAAACATGAAACAAATATGCATTTCTAATGAATTATTTACATCATGTATAAGCAATTAGTGCAAGTGGTTTTGTTGAAATGGAATTATAAGTCAAAACTCAGTGGTAGATGAAGGGAGGGGAATCTTTCTTCACTTCCAGTTAGTTGGAAGAAAAAAAATTGCTCGAAGAGTGGTGGTTTTAAGGACTTTTGTACAGAGAAGGGAGGCGGCCTAAAGCCATTTTGGCAAAGAGACAATCTCCAGATGCAGGATGTGGAACAAGAGAAAAATTAAGATGGGGTAAAAGGAATGGTACATTTGTTTGGATGGGTGGGCTCTGGGTATGACCTGAGCAAAGCAAAAGCTGAGGGACTCCCCACTCTAGGCCATGTTGAGTCTGTATTGACACCCCAGAGTAGGATGCACTTCATAAAAGAAGTGAGCAGAAAATAATAATAACAATGAACGTTAAGTATAGACAATATTTACTGAGTTCTTACCATATGCTAGGTTTTGGGCTAAATGCTTTAGGTGTATGATCTTGTTTAATCATCCTAACATGTTTTCCCCTTTACGCATGAAGAAACTGAGGTGTAGAGTTGCTAGCAATCTGTCCATGGCCATGCAACTATTAAATATTAGAGCTGGAATTCAAATTAAGGTTTGTTTAACTCTAATGTACCATACTGATTCTGATGCACTAAAATAAATTCTTATATAAATAAATAATATACACATCTAGAACAAACAACCCTGAGGATATTAATTGAGCTCTCTGGTTGGGGTAATCTTAGGTCGTAACCTTGACATTTTCCCTTTTCTGAACATGGACTATTTAGGTCCTCAGGACTTTCTAGATATACAATTTTCTCAGAAACAGACTATTTCCTTGCTGAGAATTGTAATTGGGATAACTTCATCACTGGTAGCCAAACATTTTGAATTACCATGCGTATAAAGAAATATTGATGTAGTTTTCAGAAAAAGAAATGTTATCTATTCTTTTGTATTTTTTCCTCCTCCCCTTCTTTCCTTTTTCCTTCATTTTTTTCCCCTTCCATGCCAATCTGAATAAAGTCTGATATTGCCTTTCAGACCCCAAAATTCAAGTCTTGCCTTCCAGAAGAAATAACACCTGCAAAGTTTTACCCTGAAATGATATTAGAAGGGCAATTTCAAACAACCAAATTTGATATCATTTCTTATGATATCATTATCAACAATTAAGCTTTTTTTTTTTAATGTACTGGACATTGTGCTTAGCATATACATTATCTCACAACACCCTTTGGAAGTAAGTGCTGTTATTATCACAAGTTTAAATGAAATGATATTATTTTCTTCATTTTAAAAAAGATAGAGGAGGGTACACCTAGGTGGCTTAGTCGGTTAAGTGTCTGCCTTTGGCTCAGGTCATGATCCCAGGGTCCTGGGTTGGGGCCCCACTTCAGGCTCCCTGCTCAGTGGGGAGTCTACTTCTCCCTCTCCCTCTACCCCTTCCCCCACTTCTGCTCTCATACACTCTCTCTCTTTCTCTCTGTCTCATAAATAAATAAAATCTTAAAAAAGAAAAAAGAGGACAAGTCACTGCTCAAGGTCACACAGCTAGTAAGTGGTAGAATCAGGATTGAACCTAAGCTGCCTGATTCTAAGGACAGTGCAATTATCATAACATCATATTGCATGTCACCAGAGGAAAAGCCAGTCCTGCTAAATCCACAGGTGACATAAATAATGGTCAACTATTTGACATCTATCCATCTCTTTGTGCATTCTTTTATCTTCTCACCCAACCCAAAAGTATCTGTTATGTACAAACAATTTATTGGCTTCCTTAACAAGCAGGGAAACAAACGGCTTGGAGTTTTGCATTCCCCTTACTCTTCTATAATGTTTCTAAAGAGGATAGAACTAGGGGAAGAATGTGCTGAAAGAGAAAAGTGGAGAGCCTTATTTCTCCAAGTAATGAAGAGGCAAAGGATTAAGAGGCTGGGCAGGGCATTGCAAGTCGGGTCAGAATGGTGCATCTCTTATTCTCTACTTCTTGGCACTTTCCTTTAATGGGGACAGGAAACATGGTGTGAGTCACTCGGTTCGCCCCACTTTCTTCCTGCAGTAGCAGGCTCACCAGATTTCCCCCTGCAAACCCTTGCTTCTGTGGACTCCCTCTCTCTGCAGTATAGTCAACAGCATTCCATACCTACTATGTCCCAGGCACTGAGGAAGACAGAGTCCCTTCTCTTAAGTAGAGTTCAGTGAATGATAATTTTCTCACGTTTACAGGGCCTTGCTTTCCAAATGCCGGTCTGACAACTGGATTCATCAGAATCACCCAGAGAGATTTGCAGCCAGCACTTTTTCTTTTTTGAGAATCATGCAGCAAAGTGATTAGAGACAGACTTTGCAGCCTCACGGCCTGGGTTCAAATCCCAACCGTACGTGGCATTGGTCAAGTTACTTAGCCTCTCGGGGTTTCAGTTTTCTCACCATAAAGGATGATAATCATTAGTTCCTAATTCATACAGTTATAATGAGGACTTAGAGAGTGACTATTATATATAAAACACTTAGAAGCTAAGTGTCTGCCAAATAGTAAGTGCTACAGAGTATCAGCTATGTTATTACTTAAACATATAAATCATGAAAGTCTGCTCAGATGGACTAGATGAGAACTTTTGGACTTGGGGCCCAGGATCCTTATTTTAAAATATTTATTTATTTATTTATTTATTTATTTATTTTTGATTTTTCAGGTGATTCTGCCTCTAGGTCTTGTTTTAGACCCACTGAGGTGGCGTGTCCGGTGAAATATTCTTAAATACGAGTCTGTGTCCTGTCTCTTTCTCTCTTTGTAAACAGTTGTCTTTACTCCTTTATGTCCTGTTAGAATCTCATTTCTTCCAAATATCCTGTTCTTGTCTGGTTTCTATTGAGGCCCCCTCTGAAGATCTGATGTTGATCAGGAACCACTACTCAGAAACTAGTGGCTGATTAGGCTCTTCCCCCTGCGTGTGATCCATCTTCTCTGGTTGTTATTCACACAGTTTTGTTGGACCTGTGAGATTATCAATCCCTTGGTGTAGACCCACACCTATGGGGTTGCCCACAGTCAGAGCTCAAGAAATATCAAGTTTGATAATGACTGAGACACATAGTTCAAGCAGGTATTCTGGTTATACCTGCTGCAAACCTTTGCAAGAGCTCCGTTCAACTGATAGAAGCACTTCTCTTGATATCAGCCATGATAAATAAGTATTCTACTTTTATAAGTCTTAAAAATATGAAATCAGTGGGAAAAAATCACATAGTGAATAAAATGTCACATATTTTCTTTTACTTTTATATATCCAGGACTCATTGTCTTTGTGACATTGACCACAGAGCCTAAATAAGACTCACAGAATCAGGAGATAGTTCTAAGAAAGGCAAGTAAAATAAACATGCTGGCAGATAACTATATTCTTAATGACTTCAACAGGAAGGACAATAACTTTAGAAGATACAAATTGGCTTCTGGGTCAAAGATGATCCTCCTAAGGCTATAGATTAGGTATTCCTCTCCTGCTCCAACCACTGATTCTAGAGGGGGTTGCCATCCTGATTTGTCTAGGATATGGGCACAAGACCCGTGTTGGGTGTTTTGGCTGGCTTATAAACCACAGATCATTGTTTCTTACACTTCTGGAGGCTGGAGATCCCAGATCAGAGTGACAGCATTGCTGGGTTCTGGTGAGAGCCCTGTGCCAGATTGCAGGTGATTGACTTCTCATATCCTCACATGGCAGGAAAAAAAAAAAGTGGTAAGAGAGCTCTCTGGGGTCCTTTTATTAGGCCACTAATCACATTTATGAGGGTTCCACCCTCATGACCTAATTACCTACCTAATTAGCTCCAGGTGCTAATACTATCACACTGGGGGTTAGGATTTAACATATGAATTTGGGGCACACAAAATTCAGACCATTGCATTGGTTGAATAGAAGCTTCCCCTGGGAGTTTCTGAGTTGAAACTGCAGATGATCAGCACAGGAGTTTTGACCTGCTCCGTTTCCGATCTGGGCTGGTTCACCCCTCCTTAGGCAACCTGGTGGTCCCCATCTCCCGGGAGGTCACCATATTGATGCCGAACTTAGTGTGGACACCAGATGAATACCCAACTTTTACATCAACATGGATGGGACTGGAAGAGATTATGCTAAGTGAAATAAGTCAAGCAGAGAAAGTCAATTATCATATGGTTTCACTTACTTGTAGAACATAAGGAATAGCATGGAGGACATTAGGAGAAGGAGGGGGAAAATGAAGGAGGGGGAATCGGAGGGAGAGATGAACCATGAGAGACTATGGACTCTGAGAAACAAACAGGGTTTTAGAGGGGAGGGCGGAGGGGGGATGGGTTAGCCCGGTGATGGGTATTAACGAGGGCACGTACTGCATGGAGCACTGGGTGTTATACGAAAACAATGGATCGTGGAACAGTACATCTAAAAACTAATGACGTAATGTATGGTGACTAACATAACATAATAAAATTACAAAGAAAAAAAAAGAAACTGCAGATGAAGATCATCTAGATCTGCTATGGCCATGACTAGCCTCAACCATGACATTTGGTGGCTTAGAGAATAAATCCAGCAGGCAGAGAGATACACTGATGGGGGTTAGTAAAAGGGAGATATGGGGTCATAGCAGCATAGAGGCCTGGTTTAGTTCTTACAGCTTTACTCCAACCCCACCCTCTCTGCAATGTAGTATGTGAAGTCACTGCTTTCTCCCTTTTGCCTATGTTAATATGAATTGGTTTCATTTAAATGTCATGGAGTTCTGACTTGGTAGAGTGCAATTAGTTTAGAGTTGAGACCCGGTAAAGTTCATTCTTCTATTAATATAGTGTACATGATGGGAGTCACAGCAAAGTTGGGAGTTGGTTCACAGCAAAGTAGAGATTAACTAACATCCCTAGATGTTTTTCAGATAAACTGCTATCTAGTTCTATTTCTGCCTTTCTACAATGGGCAGTTAATTCTTTTGAATAAATGCAAGAGTTCCATCTTGGTGGCTATAACTCCATATTCTAACTTACGTAGTTTGAAAGTTGATTTTTGTCATCTAACAAGTTATCTCTCCCTTCTGAGTTAGTGTCATCTGCAAACTTGATATACATGTGTTTTACATCTTCACACATGTATACAAGTTATACCTGTTTTACATGTTAAAAAAAGTTGAGTATTTTTGACTTTGCAAATTGCCTTCTAGGCATTAATCCTCTTACAGATGCTTAAGAAGACATGTTGAAGGCTGTCCTTTGCAGAATTGTTATAGAGAAAAATGGGAATAACCACAATGTCCCATAATAGAGAAATAAACATGTGGTATAGTCATGCAATGAACTACATGACTATAATTTAAAAAAGTGAACTACAATGCTAAGTATGAACATTGTTCCTAAAACATACTAATGACAAAGAAACTGTGCAGATCTGTATAACGCAATATGATATTATAACAAAATGTTATATAACAAAATGTTACAAGTGATCAATTCTGGAAGTAAGAACTTGGATAATTATTATTGCTATAGACTGAATATTTGTCCCCCCAAATTTGTATGTTAAATCCTAATTCCCAATGTGATGATGTTTAGAAGTAGGGCCTTTGGGAAGTTGTAGGTCATGAGGGTGGAGCCCTCCAAAATGGGATTAGTGCCCTTATAAGAGAGATTCCAGAGAGTTCCTCACTTCTTTCTGCCACATGAGGTTATAGCAAGAAGACAAACCTCTATGAACCAGTAAGCAGGCTCTCACCAGACACAGAATCTGCTAGCACCTAGATCTCAGACTTTTTCTTTCTCCAGCATTGTGAGAAATGAATGTTTGTTGGTTAAGCTACCCAGTCTATGGTAGTTTGTTATAGCAGCCTGACTGGACTAAAACAATTACATGATACTTGTGATTTTCTATATTTAAAAAAAAAAATCTGAAATATAGTCTTTGGCCCTCTCACAGGAGCATGCACCAACATGATCAACCTACTTAATACATTTATCAAGAAAGCAAATGAATATGACCAGTTTATCATTCTTCTTGGGCATTAAGGAAGGTAACATTTACCAAGGTCCCTTGTGGTTGAATCTGGGTCATATGACTGGATTCTGGTCAATGGAATGTAGATCTGGTCATCAAACTTCTTGCATGATCCTCTATATTTTCTCTTCCCTTTCATAGTGACAGTGGAGGCCAAGGGATGAAAGGAGTTACCACTCAAAATACAGCCATCCAGGACAGCTGTCCCATCTACATCAGACTATGATGTGAATGAGTGATAAACCTCAGTTGTGCTAAGTCAGTGAGAACCACGGGATTATTTTTCAGTAATTAGTGCTTCACTAACTAGCTCGTCTACAAAGATTCATTTCTTAAGATAGTATTACTAAAACTTTAAAGGAAAATAAAACAGATAATGTTATACTATCCTAAATCAGCTTTTAATATTTTTCCCTTTTCACATTCCATTATAAATTCCAGACACATTTAAAGAGAGTTGTATTAACTTGTTGCAAAATAATTTGGAATAATTATTCTCTAAGGACAAGATTTCTGAAGAAATCTTTCCCCTTCTTTTGAGAGTTATTTTAGGATACATTCTTGAGGTACAGATATATTTAATTTTTTCCAAAGTAATTATATCTATTTGCAATACCATCAGCAATTTTCCTGCAGTGTTACAGCATTAGCTTTTAGCCATTTTATTTTTTTAAATGAAAATTGCTGCACCTTTCTATGTATAAAAATATTACAATCTGCTTTGGGAATTTCAGACGCTACAGAAAAGTTTAAGGAAGAAAGTAAAAATCATCCATATTGCTACTGTCTGGTACCTATTGATGACATTTTCGTGTGGAGCCCTCGGATTGTATGTATGTGAACACCCACACTTGTGCACACACACAAAAGGGTTACTTATAAATATTCTCTATATAACCTACCTTAGCAATCTATTATGGATATTTTTTATGCCAACAAATACTCCGTTATTTTAAATATGAGCTGATCTTTTCAGAAATCACTAGGCAATGTGGCTATTTAAATTCAGTTAAAATCAATTAAAACTATATCAAAATAAATTAAATTAGAAATTCAGTTTCCTCAGTCCCACCAGCCACATGTCAAAAACTCAATAACCACATGTGAGTAATGACAACTGTACTACACAGCACGGATACGGAACATTTCCACTAATGCTGAAAAGTCTGTTGTATAGCACTGTTATATATTTATAAAGGTTTGCATAGGTTAATGAACAGATCCTCTATTCTTGATATTAGGTTATCCCCAGCTTATTTTTTTTCTCTATTCTAAACAATACTGCAAGGAATATTTTTAAACAGTACTGCAAGGAATAGTTTTGTAGCGATCTTCAGGCAGATCCATGATCACTTACTAAACTTCAAGGTGGGGCTTAACTCCAACATAATGGCACATGCTAGTCTCAGAGCTGACCCAACTCTTGCTACACTGAGTTCCTGATTTTCTTTGACTTTGCTACCTTACTGTTAATCACATCTGGATTTTGTCTTTTGTCCTTTGAGACTGCTATCATCAAAATAGGATAAACTGAGTGCTTAAGTAACAAACATTTATTTCTCACAGTTCTGGAAACTGGAAAGTTCAAGATCAAGGCATTAGCAGATTCTGTGTCTGGTGACAGCCTGTTTCCTGGTTCAGGAGAGCTGTCTTCTTGCTCTAACCACACGGCAGAAAGGTGAGATCCGTTTTTATAAGGGCACCAATCCCACTCATCAGGGCTGGGCCTAATCAGGTCCCAAAGACCCCAACTTCAAATACCCTCACCTGGGGCTTAGGATTTTAACATATAAATTTTGGGGGGACACAAACATGTAGTCTACAAGCAGATACCTTGTCATTTCATGTTTTAACTGTTGTTTCAATAGGCCTTTTTAATCTTTATGATCTCTAACTGTATAAAACAATACTTATTTTCTTTCTTTTTGCTTTTTTTTTAGAGGTAAACTTTCAAAAACCATCCTCCTCATTTACCTTATACTTCTGTATAATAGGCTAGGTTGTGCTACAGTAATAAAAAAAAAAACCCTCAACTTCTTTTTAGAACAATGATTTATTGTTCTAATTTATTTTTCACTCATGTTATAGCAATTGGCTGGGGCTCACTCCTGTGAGAGGGAGAAAGAGCTTGGCAGATTCATGCGCTCTTTTTTTTTTTTTTTTTTTTAAGATTTTATCTATTTATTTGACAGGGAGACGGAGAAAGAGAGCATGAGCAGGGGGAGTGGCAGGCAGAGGGAGAAGCAGGCTCCCCCTGAGCAGGAGCCCAACGTGGGGCTTGATCCCAGGACTCCTGGATCGTGACTTGAGCTGAAGGAGACACTTAACTGACTGAGCCACCTAGGCGCCCCTCATGCACTAACTCTTAAAATTGCCTCCCAGAAGGGATAGATTTGACTTCTACTCACATTTGAATAATCAAACAAGTCACACCACCCTGCCTAACTCTAAAGGAGAGGGGAAGTTCACATACCTGAGAGAGCAACCAGAACACTTGGTAAAAAGCAATAAGGATGCATCCAATATTTATTTTGCAAAGTCCTAATAATTTAGTGAGGGTACTAATGCCTAATGGGTACCATGTGCCAAACATTTTGGAAGTATTTTACATACATATCTCATTTAATCTTCATGATCTTCATTTTCTTCACAATGATTACCCTTATTTTATAAATGAAGCATAGAAAGGTTAAGCATCAAGGTTGCATAGCTACTAAATGGTAGAACTGGGATTCCGATTTTAGAAACTGCATGCTTAGATACTTCCTACATTACTTTGTGATGTTTTTTAGATTCATACTGGTGGCTTTCTCCTTTCTCATCTTTGAATGGGGAATATTTTATGCAGACCTGCTGTCCCTAAATAATGCATAGGTAAGCTGCCTTCTATGGTTATTTGGGTGTGACCTGGCTTTTCCCCATAGAAAGTAAGTAGAGGGCTGGGTGAGGCAACATCATATAAATGGGTAAGTCTGTATTTCCTAAGAAAGGCCCCATGAACCATCAACATTGAAAACCTGAGTCTTTTGCATCAGGGTTCTCTGTTGAAACTACCGCAGAAGCGGAGGCTTCACTGAGCTGGGGGAGTATCCAGTCCCTTGGGGAGGTTCTAGTCATGTATTGAGCTTCGGGCTTAGGGCAAAGGAACACTATTAAAAGTAACCCAGTTAAGAGAAAAGCTCTTTGACCTGTAGGCTTTCTGCTGGATGTAGCTGCAGCTCTATCTTCCCAAACTGCCGCCTTTCCTTATTATTCATATTTGATTAATCCTTGTCTCTCCCACGGTATGCCTTTGCTTTTAGATCTTACCCCTTCAAATCAGGAGAATTTCCCCCTTCGAGCCCATATTCACCGTATTCACCTTACTAGTACCATTATGACTTTCCAAATATGAGCAAACGACCAGGGGTGGCATGATGATTTCTCTGCCTTTTCTCGCCGGTAGGTCTAGGTATGTCCCTAGCTATGGAGAGACTGACTCCAAGTGTGGCTGTCTTCCCTCAGCTCCTAACCTGTTCGAGGGCCTAGCTCTAATTCCCCACCCACTTCCTTCCTCTAGCTGCCTTTGAGAAAAGGTAGTTACTTCTCTCCCCTGTTGGGACTGAAGCTGGCAGGAATTTCCCACTTTGTGGTTCATATGTTGCTGGCACCATTCCTGGGGTCGCAGAGGGTGACTTTGTGTTCACCCCCGTATCTTTCCTTTTTGGTCATTTCAGTGACTTCCCAGAGGGCGGGTAGAGGGGCGGCAGGGGGGAGTGGAGACTGTGTTTATGTTGTCATCCTTCCTGTAAGTCTGGTTTTTATTTTTTTTCAAGCATTTTCTTAAACTTAGCAGATGTTAAAAAGTTGCTTAAATTTGCATTTCTTGATTACAAGTTCGTTTGAACATTTTTCCAGACATTTGTTTCCTATTTGTATTTTCTCCTCTGTAAATTTTGTTTGTTTGATACTCGATCATTTGGCCACTGCAGCCCTAGGGGTAGTTTCTAAAGATACATGTTGCATTCTGAGATCATGAAGGAAACATTCCTTTCTATCACTGTTGATGCAAATATTTTCTTTTTAGTTATGTTTCTTTTGCATTGTGTATACATTTTATAATGGCTTTCTGTCATGTTATCACTCTCCAGAAGTCCTTTCTGTCCTAATCTGTTTACCTGCTTGGTGGCTGACTCTTCTCCCTGGAATGTAGGTTCCTTGAAGGCACGGGTTCTGTCCGTCCTGTGCCTATATGCTGTGTACAGATTCACCTGTACACCGACTTCCCAGGACCTACAGTAGTGCTTGGCACAGACTAGCTGCTTAATAAATGTTTATTATATAAAAATATGTTTTATTGCTTCAAACTCTCCAAAGGGACCATCTCTCCTTAATGGTATAAATGTTTAATCTGGTTTTTTTTTTCCAGATTGCTTGATTAAATGAAAGCACTTAAGATTCTTTAATTTTACTGGCATACATCTGCATTGTTTTCCCTCAGACTATTATCTTAACCCCATATATTATTTGATGTTTCCTTCTTTCATTTTTTGTACTATTTTTAAAATCATATATTAAGTTATTGTGTTCCATGGAATATTACCATATGAGTTTTATTATTATTGCTTAAAATAAGATTTAAAACAGATCTTGTAAGTTTAATTTTCCCTCATAGTTTTTCTTTTAAGACTATTCCTTAATAATTGTACTCATATTCTCTCAAGTTAATTTTAGAATCATTTGGAGGTCATTGCGGATGGGTCCTCATAATTACTACCATCTTTTCTAAATGCCTACAAACTAAATAATTGCTAATTTGGTTATGGATTGGCATCAAACTTCTCAGTTTGTCATTCCCAGCATCCTCCTTTCCCTCCTTCTAAAACAGTCACTGGGTATTGTATGTAAGTGATGAATCATTGAATTCTCCAGAAACCAATATTGCCCTGTATGTTAACCAAATAAAATCTAAATTAAAATAAATAAATAAAACTCTGAATAGTATTTTCCCATCTCTGAACTTCTGAAGACTCTTCCATTTTTCATGATTACTTGAATGTTAATAGTAGTTCTGAGATTGCACCTGTAAGTTTTGTTAGTGTTCTAGAGGACAATTCTTTATGGATTCTTGATTAAAACTTATTAGATGAATGAAGGGTTTTTTATATGGTCTTCACTGATATCTTAAATTGCAATTTCCACCCCATATGCATTCCACCCTTCTATTTTAACGACTTTAACCATAGTTAAATCAGAAAACAGACTCCTCTTTGTTATAATCTATGTAGCCATCCATTCATTTTCCATATTCTTTCTTTTTTAAGATTTTTTAAAGTTTTTTTTATTTAAGAGAGAGAGAGAGAGAGAGAGCAAGCAAGCGGTCAGGGAGTGATGGGGGTGGAGAACAGCGGGAGAGGGAGAGAGACTCTCCAGCAGACTCCCTGCTGAGCAGAGCGTGATGCAGGGCTCAGTCTTTCATGACCCTGAGATCATGACCTAAGCTTAAACCAAGAGTTAGACCCTTAACCGACTGAGCCACCCAAGTGCCCCTCCATATTCTCTCAACCAAAAAAAGTACTTATGTTCCAGGTTCAGTAGTAGGCTCCATGGATTTTTTTGCTTAGTGCTGAAAAAAAAATGGTCATTTTCCTTGCTCTTGTGTAGCATGAAAGCTGAAGTTTTCTTTCCTTTCCTTAGTCCTAGAACTAGAAGAAGAGAGAAAACCACTGGAGTTTTCTAACCTTCAGATTTCTAATCAGAACTGTTGAATTTTTAGAGACACATTTGAATGATTTTCCCCAGCTTTGTCATTTGTTCCACATTCATCAAAAGTGGGTAGCAATCTGCGGGCTTGAAGAGCCTTGTCAGAATTTCTGCCACATCTTGGATATATGTTTCAAGACCACAAACCCATGCAATTGCTTTTTCAGGTCTGAGTCCCATGGAAGAAACTGACCAACCACCTTGATGAGTCGCTTTCCTTTGGGGAACTAGCTGTGTTCTTCCCCAAAGTCGGAACCTTCAAATTCTTCCTGGCAGTCAGTACAGGGTAGTCCTACTTCATCTGGAGGTTTGAAATTAATCTCCGAGAGGAGACTCAGTGTGCTCTCCCCACTTACTTTTCCTTCAGTCTTATATTCTTCTCTCCTGACTCTGACCATTCACTTCTCTAGTCAGTACCAGTGGGTATGTTTTACTGCTTTCTGTTTGCATTCTTTCTGCCATCCATTTTAAGAAGTTATCATCCTCTTTTATAAGGGTAATGTGGGAGGGTATCTCTCCGCTCTTTCATGGATATTCTTCCCTAACAGGTTACATAAACAGCAAATGCCGTTAAGTCTTTGGCATGTACTTTGAAGGTCCTTAAAACAGTTCCTTTGGTATTTATAATTTTGATGATCAATTTAATAAACTCGCCCCCTCACCCCACCCCCTGAGGAGCTTCTTCTGTGAAGTTTGTAAATAGAATATAGAAGACTCAAGTTGTTTATCATGGAGATTATAAAGTTGAGAGATACAAATATGGACTGAACTTCTGGTATATGTAGGAGTCGATAAAAGAAGTTAGAAAGAAGTTTAAACTTTATAAAAATGGCACCATCTAAGGCAAAGGCAAATTGAATCAAATCTTCTTAAAAGGCCAAAGAGAGTCTAACTCTGGTCAGTGACCTAGGGATGACCAAGTCTAAGAAAACTTGTACCAAGTACATCACTTTGGAATCTAAGGCAAACCCACAAGCAGAATGATTAACATTGGCCTGATCAACACATTCCCTTTCTGTAGTCAAACTGTATTCATCAATTCAACACTTTTTATTTAGCAATCTATAATGTGATAGACACTGTGCTAGGTTCTCAGGATATAGGAGACAAAAGAAAGACCTGGGCCCTGATATTAGGAATCTTAAGGAGATATTGAAATACCAAGGAACAGATAATAATATACTAGATAAGAAGGGCTATGATAAAAAGAGTTTTATTAGCAGGCTGCTATAGAAACATATAGGAGAGTTATCAAATTTAGATTAGGTATGTTGGAGAAGGCCTTCCAGGAGAAAATACCTTATAACCTAAAACCTGAAGCTATTCAAAGGTGACATGAGGATGGATCTAAGTTGTGGTTCTGGGCTGGAGGAACAAGGGAATACAGATGTCATATACCATCAAGTTATATTAAATCTAGGCCTCTATTTCATCATGAATAAATTGAAGTGAAATCTACTTAAAATCTACTGTTTCTATCCAGCTACATATTGGAATTATGTTACTCTACAGACTAGAATACTCTAAGTCCAATAGCCAAGGCTATGTTCTCCCTAGACAGTACTTGGCTGGACACCACCAATATTGGCCTCGATGATTTCCCTTTTTGTTTGTCTTCATAATTGACCAACTCTCTCCCTTTATCCATCCCCAAACCTAAGATTTACACAATCTCAAAGCTATGATAATACATCAAAGATGTTACCTCAAAGTTCTGTTGGCCTGAAAGCCATCCTGCCCCCATCAAGTGTCTCTACATATATATATGTTCTGACCGATAGGGGTTCTTATTTTGCAATTCAACATTCAGAAAGCAATCTTTTTTTTCTGTTGCTGAGAGTCACCTAATTGTGACTTTTCAAATTTGTGTACTTCTAACTTAAGTTTGCTTTCTTTTCTGTAGACAGAAAGAGCATAAATTTAATTAGAAGTCAAAAGGATCTTCTAATAAAAGGACCACTGTCCAGCAATGGACAATGGACTGAAAATATCCAAACCTACCCCTGAAAATACCCAAGCATTGTTTGGTGATTATCTATCAGAAATGGTATAAATGTGATTCTAGCAGTTAAGGAGAAGTTGACTCCATTTTCCAAAGATCCCTTAAACCTTAGACTCTTGCTTAAAACTGGCAGAGAAGTCATCAGAAGATAAATATAAGAGTTGATATAGTCCAATGGCACACAATCTCTGAAATAAAGATGACAATGTCAAGAGCAAAAGATCTTAAAGGCTATTGTTCTAACCATATGAGAAAACATAGCTTTATGAGACTCCTGGCTCAATAATACTGCAGAAAAATCAGGTCATGCCGCACTTTAAAAACTCTTAGATGACCTTTCTGGCCTGTCAAAATTAGTGGAGAAAATTTTAATGATACTCAGATCTATTGATGTTTTATGCACTGAACTATCTTGAAGAAATCAAGGGACAATATACCATTATAAAGTTTTAGTTCTACTTCTCTCTTACTGACATAACTTTTGATCACACATCTTTTTTTTCTTTTTTTTTGGAAATAAAAATGCTTTATAAAATGTCATCCTTGAGAGTTTTGGTCGATGTTTTCAGAGTCTGTCATTTTGATTAGTCATTAGATGACTCTGTGTCATTTATGTCAATATATGAGAGTAATTGACCAAGAAATTTCATTGACTGATAATGTTGATCATACACAAGTGTCTAGATGTTTCTGCAGTAATATTTTTTAGAGGAACGATCTCCCTAATTTGCCATTTTTAGCCCCTGAGAAGTTGTTCCTGAAGAATTACATGACCTTTGACCTCTCCACAGGAGGGAGAGCGACCTGTCTGTGGGTAACCATGAAGTGGTCCTTTGGTTATGAACTCATCCAGAGTTGACTTGCCAATGTTTGTGTAATAGTTACACAGAGCCTCGAACACTGTGGGTGCATTGAGAGGTATCTGGGAAATGTAATGTGCTTTAAATTACCAAGAAGTAATTTGATCTGAATAAGGGAACTCCAAAGAGAGCTCATTATGTTTCACCAAAATGCAATTGCAAACTGTAATTGGATTTCTTTTTAAGATGAACAGCAAACCCAGGGAAGTGGTGCATTTATCATTTTTGTCAATCCCTTTCTAGAACTTGAGCACTAGGGGCGATGGCACACAGTGTCACCCCCTCAGGAACAGTGAGTGTTCTGTAACTCAGATAGGGCAGGCAGATATTGCTGTTGCTCTTCTCTTGTACACAATAACCATTACGGGGTTTTAAGCAGAGGAGGCATTATTCAGTGGACATTTTTAGAAGGTTAATCTGAGAGCAATATATGGAGAAGACTGGGGGTCAGAAAAGAAATTAGAGGAAGCTAGGATATGAGATTGTTGTACCAGTCCAAACCTATAATGTTAGGGGTTTGGACCTGGGTGGCGGTAGTGGGATTGGAATGAAAGATGTGGGGATGAGTAATAACTCAAAGTCACTGCACCCACAGCATTTAATAACTAGTTGCATATTGGGGATGGTGTATAATGGAAATAACCCTCGTCTAAGTATTAGGAAGAAAGAGTTTTCAGGGCAAGTTTGAGGCGAAGTTTTCTGTTTTATGAAATAAAGGAATTGAACTAGCATGAACTCCGATTCCTTTCCAGGCCTAACATTTTTTAAGATAGGAAGATTTTAAGGCATCATAAATTTGCCCTCCATCCATGTAAGGAGGCTTCACACTGGGAGGAGTAAAAGATAGAGTTGCTATTTGGTATCTCCCTATTTGGTGTCTCACTGGCATCCAGGCACCCCAAATAGATCCCTGGCTAATGGAGACCCTCGGTTTGAAAACCATATCAAACTTTCTGATCCTTCTCTAGAGTCAAAGATTGTGTCTTAGATGTACTTATGTTGGTGGATTGTCTCCCAAACCAACTTATAGCCTATAATGCATTTTTTTCTCAGAGATTATATTTTGTC
The DNA here is from genome assembly GCF_009762305.2 of Zalophus californianus. NCBI lineage: Eukaryota > Metazoa > Chordata > Mammalia > Carnivora > Otariidae > Zalophus > Zalophus californianus. The sequence continues at coordinate 169,524,726 of NC_045598.1, read as the reverse complement.
TTTGTATAGTCAGCCCAGTTTTCAGAAATACATTTCATTTAGACTTTTCAGGTACACTGTGAGGCATATAAACATTGGGGGTATCAATATGCCTATTCTACAGATGAAGACACTGAGACTCAGGACAATTAATTAGTTTGTACAAGATCATACAGCTAACAAGTAGTGAATATAGAATGGAATGTAGGTTTTCTTACTCCAAACCCATTACACTTCCCACTCTATGTGCATATTCGTGGACATTTTAAATCCCTGGGCTAGAATATAGAAATATTTTTGGGCCAGGGGCATTTGAAACCATTCAAAGATCACCATTTGGCCTGCTTTCCTACTTCCAAATATAGTCCCTGCAACCATCTCATTTTGAATAGTTCTGACAATATTCTACCTAGTAATCCATAGCAATAATGATCATAATCACACTTTCTCCCTGACCATCCCAAAGAACGTTTAGTGTATTAATGTTGTTAATTAATCTTCATGACATCCTGGCAAATGAAGCAGATTGCAAGTAGGATGTCCCACTTGGCTGACTGGGAAGCTGAGGTAGAAAGCAAGGTTACAGAGCTGCCTCAAGGTGAGAATAAATCAGCAGAGCCAGTGAGCCAAGAATAGCCTTTTCACAGCTGAAGCTTAAAAGTCTGTTGGGAAGGGACTCTTGCTATTCTCCTTAAAAGATTACTGTTCAGACACCAGAAGAAAAAAATGTCACTTTAAAGCCAAGCTTTTCTTTGCTTAGTTATTTTTCAGTGCTTTCGAATTCGCTATTTCTCTTCTGTGGGGTTCCCACCCTTTTGCAACTGAAGTGACTCAATCTTTCTCTCTTCTGGGAGAACGTACCTAATTGTCCTGCAGACAATCGCCTCCCTTTTCCCTTCTCTCTGGTTTTTAATGGTTTTTCTGGAATTTGTTCATTGGTCTTTGCTTCCTTTACTCGGGAACCTAGAATGGTGTCTTGTCTTTGCAGCACACATTTCTCCATTGGGAGGAAGGGTATTTGTTTCCAATGCTGTATTTCAATACTTTATTTTCATCAGAGAGAAGATTGAGTGACTTAATCTGTGTTAAAAATGATGATTGTGTCCATAATCACGTGCTCAGTCCAAGCTCTGTGTGGTTTCTGTGGTTACTGCAGCACTGGGAGATTGGCCCATATAGCAATGACTGATTGCCCTGTGGTGAAGCTAAGGAGGAGAGTGTTGTTTCTCTGTGGCAGGGAGTTCAGTTACACTGGGGGAAAGGGAATGGGATTCCTGGAGGCCGACAGGAAGACCATGGTTATCTGTGGGAAAAGGAACAATTATGTTGCTCTGTTGTTGGGAAATGTGGTTGTCTTTAACCTTGAGCTCGACCAAAGAATCCTTTATGATTTACTTTGACACTGTATTTAAATCCCCCACAATAATTAACTATCTTTCAAACATCACCAGGAAGTGGGTTATCAAAATAATATTATTCTGATGGTAAAAGTATCTTTAAAAGCCTAAGCCACTTAGCTCAGCAAAGATAAAAATGCCAAACAAAGCCCACACCAGAACATTACCAAAATATTTGCTGGTCTTCTTTTCAAAATCACTGCCTGTGACATTTTCTGAAAAGTTTCTTATGATCCAGATGAGTAGTATAGGATGGGAAAGAGCCCGGGTAATCTTTTTATGAAGTACTTGCTCAATACTTACCTTGTGTGACTTGAGACAAATGAAATGGTAGAAGAGGAGATGAAAATGCTGGCAGAGTTCTAGTGGTTTCAGAGGCAGGAATAGCAAACAAATGCTAGACGTGTTGCCACCTGCCATTCCCAAGTTTATGGCAGACATCACTAATGGATCATACCCCTCTTCCCTGCTGAGTCTGTTCTCAATTCACAGTCTTTTCCATCACGGCACTAAACATAGCCACAATTGAATGGTAGGACTTGGTTCTCTAGTTGAAAACCTATTACCATCCCTGTTTCAGAGCAAGCTGACTTGCCCTATTTTCTTCCAGAATAAAGCCAAAGAAACAGGGTGAGGATAGTGGGCAGGGCAAGTTGGTGTTAATATAGTTAAGGTATTTTCCAAGAGATCTGGGCTAATCTGACGTCTGGGGCTGTGATGGAATTATCTCCAGATTTAGGACACTTAAAAATACTGCATCATTAACAAAAGAAAGGCAATTAAAAATATCAATGTTTTACCTTTGGAATTAAAAGTTTGATAATGCAAAGGGTTTGGGGAAGGTTTGAGGAAACCTAGTCTCATTCACCTTGGGATAGTAGAAATTGGATACACCACAGTTTTAGAAGTCAACTTAGGAGAGTCCAAAACAAAAGCGAAATGTACATATCACTTGTCCCAGTAATTCTACCTATAGATATGTTTCCACAAGTATTTAAAAATACGTATTTTTAGGGTATATTGCAGCACTGATTGCAAAAATAAAACTAAACGTACAATCTGTATGTGTCTCACAAGAATACTATGCAGACATTCAGAAGAATGGTGGATGGCATTGTTTCTTTATAGTCATTCAGTTCCTTTGCATCCTAGCTATGCTTCATTGTTCCATTGGCTTCATACTTGCCGTATAATATGTCTCACCCATGAGATGTAAATGGGTATGATATTTGCCACATTCTAAAATGTCACTGCCTAGCTTGGCTGAAGCCCTTTTGCTCCAACTCTTTATCACATAAGCATAATGTTACATAGGGGCTACTTTATCAGCTTAGATTCCAAAATGAGAAAGTGAGTTGAACAGAGCTTATTGGGGAAGAGCCAAGTGAGCCCAGCTAAGTCAAGCAAAGCCCTTGGAGCTACAGTTGATCTGTAACTATCATGTAGCATGAGCAATGAATAAATATTTGTTGCAAGCCACTGAGATTTTTGAGGACGTTTGTTATATAGCACTACTGTAACAAAACCTGACTGATACATCTAACTTAGAAAAAAATGTCAGGAATAAGCTAAGTGAAAAAAGTGTATAACCTAAAAACATAATCAATATAATGACATTAAAAAAAAAATCTATCCATCCATCCACCCACCCATCCATCTTTGCCTGTATATGTATAGAAAATATCTGAAAAGATGTATAGAGAATTGTCAAAGGTAGGTCCCTCTGGAGTGGTTGAGGGCAGGAGGGATAGAGGGATGAGGCATTTAGTATTTAATTTGTTATCTTAACTGTTTGAGTTTTTCATCAAAATGGGTTCCTTTTAATAAAAAATATTAAGGAAGGTTTTCCTTTTTAGTTTGTGCTATTTGGGGTATTTGTTCTAATTTTGATTATTGATTTTATTATGTCATTATACCTTTATTATGCCATTATGCTGTGAGTTCTGGTGGGGAAAATAATTCCACAAGAAATGTCAAGGCTCTGATAAAACAAAAACAAGTTCTGTATTCATTCCTTAGAGACATAACTTGAGATCTAACCTGAGACTAGTCCCAAATGCTAAGGAAGTAGGTGGAGAAGAGCAAAGGGTTTTTGGCAGTGATGAGTTGCTGCCTAGGTTTGTGTTCCCAAATCACCAGGACAAAGACAAACATAAACATAAGGAAATTTGAAAGCAGATTGGCAAGTGCTTCCTTTCTTCTCTCGCTCCCTCGCTCTCACCAGATTTGACCCTTTTCTCTGTGAAAAGCAAGGACTCATAATCAGTGTGTTTAACATCTAATTTAAAAAATAACAAGAAAGCCGAACCCCAGACAAAACTGAGAAGTAATCCTTTCCCTAATCTATCCCAGGCCAAGAAAACTCATCTTTCTTTTGACCTATTCCTTTGTGATTCATATGCTGGAAAAACAAAGATCTCTTTTCCCTTGAGGCCATTGTTCCTACAGTTTCCTCTCCATGGACTATCCCTCCCTTACTTCTACTTTTACCTCAGTAATTCCTGCTAAACTTCAGAGCTCAGATGTCGCCTCAATCTAGACACCTCCTCTGCCTCCCAAGGTTGGGTAGCTGCCCTCCTGTGTGTCCTGGTATCACAGCATATAAGAGAGTATGGAGCTATCATGTTCTGCTGTCAATGCCCATTTACTTGTCTTCCTTGCCCGTTAAGCTCTTTAAGGTTGGGCATCATGGCTTATTTATCACAATATCCCTAGTAACTCGTCCTGGGTTTGGATTGCAATAGGTGCCCAGTAAATATTTGAATATTTCTTCAATTGACAAAGTGTGCTGATTTGATAAAGTAATCTGTATTCAGATGTTAATGTCTAGTTTTTTAGAAAATTTTGCCTTTTAATACAAATGGGCAGAAATTTTAGATTCTTCCATTAACAGGCTCTTAAGGCACCCATTGTTTTTTTTTCCCCCCACAGCAGCCTTCCAACTCTTAGAGTAACCAAGTGTCTTGATTTGGCTGGGACAGAGGGGTCCTGGTATTTGGGACTTTCAGTGCTAATAGAGGAATAGTCGTGGGCAAATTGGGATGGCTGGTCACTCTCCTTTTAGATCAATTACATATGAGCTACCAGTTCTTCTTATGTACAGATCTCGGCTGTACCATCCTCCTCTCACAAGAGTTCAGAAAGAATACCACAATTAATATGTTATTACCAATATTGCTATTTCTCCTACCCCTCAGGGGATAATCACATCTTTATTTATAACACATAAAAGAATGTTGATTGAAATCTCCTAACCTTTCCTGCTGTGTCCACAAAAGTTTATCAATCAATACAAAGAGCTTATTAAGAGAATAGTGTAAGTACTTAGAGGGCAGGGACTCTGGCTGTTTTTTTATAGTGACAGGAACAATGCTGAGCCAATGCTGCCTTCTTAACCTTCTCACGCCAGCAGTGGTGATGAGAGAGAGAAGGTTTCAGGACTGTTAGTCATACTCCAGGTTTCCACAAATTATGCAGTCTGGCTGAGAATCAAGGACCCTTATGCAAACACACCTCAAATAGTCTTCCAAGCAATGTTGATATGCTACAGCTAAACAGACAAGCTCTTGTCTCTGTTGAGTCTGCAGGTTTCTACCAGAAGTCAAACTGCCTTCCCTGTCACAGGCAAAGGTTGGCTAAGGCCAGCTGGTGGGCACAACTGTGACTTACGGGGATTTCCAAATCCAGACTCCGGCGGGAAATCAGTTCTCTGGCTGGCAGCTGTGCTCCAGCTGTGATGGAGCACAAAGGGCTCTCCCAGAAGACAGCTGAGACTGAACCAGATCCCTGCTCCCAACTGCTCAGTCTTCTCCAGAACACTGAAGTTTTCTCTGGAAGCATCAGATTACACCAGACGGGGATGTTCTCCAAACTGTGGCTTGATGAAGCTTTGAAACTCTCCACAGTCTTCCTCTCTTCTCTGTGCTTCGGTCTGAGCCTCTGTTCAGGGCCAGTGAGAGGCTTGGGTGAGAAGGGGCAAAGAGAGCATCAGTTAGAAAAGAGCAGTGGTTTATTACCATTTATTCAGTCAACAAATACCTACTGGGCATCTATTCACAGCTGTATTATTCTCAGTGGCAGGGGCTCATAATGAGCAGTTACATCTGTGACTTTCCTTATTCCTTCAGTCCACTGGGTGAGGCTCTAAGAGCACCCTGGGTATGAACACCAAGCTGGTGTGTTTCTAGGTAGAAGCACAGTCCACAAAAGGGATGTTTTCAAAATATTTTTTTAAAGATAACATGTTGACAGGATAATTGTTAAAATTGATAATAAAATGGTAGAAGAATCAGTATAAAGGTAAGACGGTGAAATACAGGGAGAAGGAGACAGAGCGAAAGACATCTAAGACTGACTGCATAGCCCTTTCCTTCTTCCTTTCCCTATCCTCACCTTAGGCCAGCTCTCCTGATGTTAATACCCGGGTAAGCCTCTTATTCTGGGAATGTTCGTGATGCCTGCCTTTGTTGGCTTTTCCTGTGGCTCTGGGTAGAGCTGACTCCTTAAAATGGGAGTGGTAACCTTGAATGGTGAGATGGCAAACGGCATCTGTCCCCACAGAAAGAAAAGAAGGAATGTCCTAGCTACTATTGCTGAGTAATCAGCCACCATAAAACTTAGTGGAATAAGACAACTATTTTATTTTGCTCACAGATTCTGTGGGCCAGGAATTAGGACAGTACAAAGCAGGGATGGTTTGTCTCTGCTCCATTATGTCTGGCACCTCAGCTGGAAAAATCTGAAGACTAGAAGTGGTGTAATAGATGGAGTCTAGAATCATCTGGAAGCATCTTTACTTTTATCTTTTTATTTTTTTTTAAATTTTATTTATTTGAGAGAGAGAGAGAGCATGAGTGGGGGGAGGGGTAGAGGGGAAGGGAGAGGGAAAGAGAGAATCTCTCAAGCAGACTCTGTGCTGAGAATGGAGCCCAACAGGGCTTGATCCCACGACCCTGAGATCATGACCTGAGCCAAAACCAAGAGTTGGACACTCAACTGATTGAGCCACCCAGGCACCCCTACTTTTATCTTTAAAGGTTGATGCTGGCTGTCAACTGAGACCTCTGCTGAGATGTTGGCTGGAGACCTCCCTGTGGTTTCCTCTCCCTATAGTCTCTCTGCATGGACTAATTGGGCTCTCTTACAGCATGGCAGCTATTTTCCAAGAGCAAGTGTACCAAGACAGTAAGAGGGCATGGCATTCTTTTTTTTTTTTTTTTTAAGATTTTATTTATTTATTTGACACAGAGAAAGAGACAGCTAGAGAGGGAACACAAGCAGTGGGGGAGTGGGAGAGGGAGAAGCAGGCTCCTGGCTGAGCAGGGAGCCTGATGTGGGGCTCGGTCCCAGGGTCCTGGGATCATGACCTGAGCCGAAGACAGATGCTTAATGACTGAGCCACCCAGGCGCCCCAAGGGCATGGCATTCTTGATACATCCTCCTGTCCTATTCTATTGGTTGAGGCAAAAACAAAGTTCTATCCAGGTTCAACACGGAGGAGACATAGACCCTATCACCTGATGAGGAGAATGTTAAGTTTACATTGTAAGGTGAGCATGTAAGCTGGTAGATATTGTGGTCATCTTTGGAAAATACCATCTGCCACATCTTCCTAAGTTAAACGTTTGAGGAAAGAGGTTAGAATTTAGGTAAGATTGAGGGACTGGAAGCCATTCATTTTTTTCTTTGGAATTCTTCTGACTTTCTCAATATGCTCTGCTGATTAAGCCTCCATACATTTGCCCTTGTGATTCACTCTGCCACGTATGTACTTTCCCATCTTTATTAGGCATTCTTTTGATTTGATGTCCCAGACATGATTCTGTTGACACTTCATTGCTAAAATCTCTCCTGATGAATCAAGATAGAATTAACCACGCATTTCCCTGTTCTCCAAATAATAGTTAATAGGTAATGAGCATTTTCTATGTACCAGGCACAGTTCCAAGTAATTTACATATTTTAAATAATTTATTCTTCCCAGCAAGCCCATAAGGTAAAGGACATTATTATTATGAAGAAACTGAGGCACAGAAAGATTAAATAACTTGGCTAAGGACATACAGCTTAAAAGTGATGGAACCAGGATTTAAGGCAGAGCCAGGCAATAAGCCAGATCCACTGTGAGGGACAATTGGGAGAAAGACTTCAAAATGATGTTGATAAAAAATATTTACCAAGTCTTTTACCCAAAGAGAGGAGGTAGGAGGTGAAGCTAAATTCCCAAACTCAGTCCTTTCAGTAATTTTAGGCACCGTCCCCAATAGTGTCCAATGAATCAAAGGTCTGCTTAAGATTGGATATCAAAGTACTAACAGGAAAAATTTTCTAGCAATGCAAACCTACTTTTAGAACAGGAACATAAAAGAAGCCCGAGAACACACGATTTTAAATCATTATTTTAGAAATATTTCTGTGAAATCTGGGAAGGGTTAAGGATGTGATCGGCTCTTTTCCTTTTCTCCCCATGGAAGAAAAGTAGAATTTTAAATAGCTCCTCTTCCCCTGCTTGGCAGTATTCTGACTTCGGAGGATGCCTCTAATTGCTCAGAAACACAACCTTCTCTCCTTGAGAATCCTGGCAAATGATTTAGGCGCTTTTCTGTTTCTTTGCAGCTTTCCTTGCCCTCCCTATCATTCTCCCACCCAACACACATCTGTGCAGTTGCTAAGCATGAGTGAGGGTTTATTTGACCTCATCTTCCAGGCACACTTTTTTTTTTTTTTTGGAAGAGTTTCTAAAGTGAAAGGGGCAAGGGATATTTCAATGTCATTGGGTCATTATAATTTTTCTTGAAAGAAAATAATGTTAACTGTAGTCTGATTACATGGGTAGTTAGCGTCAAATATGCATATGCCTGATTCATTTGGAGAGAATTACCAGTCAAGATGCCAGGGATTGCAGAAGCTCAAACTTCTCAGATGCAGAGACTTCATCCAAAAGTAATCCTGGATTTTTATTTCCTGTAAGAGGCTTTCCAAAGCCTGTGTGGTCTCATTTTTCTCCTGATACTACTGCCCCAGACCTGAATTTCCCCTCCAAAGTCTAAATAAGGTTATAGGAAGCCATGAATCCTTTCTAATTTTGGAAATTAAACACTTGCTTTCTGCCAGAGGTCTGGCAGTACCCAAGTGATCCAGTGATCCAGTACCCAAGAGGCAGGTTAAAATGCTTACCTGACTCTTTCTTGGAGGAGGTCACTGAGAGGATGTGAGGGCCAATTGACCTGTGATCTGGACTGGGACAATTGGAGGCTCAATAGTGCCTCCCCCACCCTTGGAATGGATGTTCTGCTCATTGTTCCCACGGTAGGAGCTGTTCCAAGTTTGTAGCCTTGAGGGAGTGAGGTGTTGTGGACACCATCTGGATAGTATACTAACTGAACCCAGTTAAGACCTCTATATAAATGTTTAAAATTCTGGTGAGGAGGGTCAGAGATCTACCCATCTTGTGGATGCCCAGGACAAGCCTAGTATGTGTGTTCCTCCATGAACAGGGGCCAGTTTATGAATCAACATTCCATGTGACCACTTTCCTCTCTTTTCCCCCTAAGCTGGAGGTTTCCAGCAAGGGCAGTCATCTGCATACCACATTATTACCTTATAATTCATCTTTTTATAGCTTTATTTTCTATTATTTGCCTGTGATTGGGTGGTGGAAGTTTGTAGAAATAATGCTTGGAAGGAACTGTGGGCTTTTGAGACTGAATATGTCAGAATTTAAGATTTATAGAATTTTCAATGAATATTCCCTGAGGAGACCATTAGCTTTCAAAAGTGATCTTTATTGACCAGCATTTTCTTCTTGATGTGTTTCAGTCCAACATGGCTTCTCAGCCAATTGTGTAGACCTCCTTTTTGGTTCTTTGTGAAATGATTGATTGGAAATTTGTTCTTTGGGCTAAATATCATCGACATAGTTTTGTTTTCTATCTTTTTTCTATTCTTTGAATCTCAAGTATAATTTCAGATATAATCACATTGGCTCTGCCTGTGGCTACTTCCTGCTCAAGTCAATCCAGAGATGTGCTTTTGGAGAAGGGACATGTGGTACGAATCGTAAATTGCTGTGCTCTGCTCCTCAGCCATCAAACATCCTTTGTTAACATTCTCATTTTCCATTAAATGAGCTATTGTTGCTACAAGTCAGTGGTTCCACTACAGAATTTGTAGCACAATAAACAAAGTGTAAAATGTATGTAATGAGGACTGCCTCTAATTTCCCTTAATTGCACATTGAATTACAGCCAGCATGACCCTGACACCAATATTACTTCCTCAATACATAGCCTTGATGTACAGCAAATTTTTCTTCCATGACAGGTTTATTTCTTTGTTGAAGAACTGTTTAAGAGGTGTTTCATTGTATGTTGCAAAGATGTAATTGGGCTCTGGCTGGTTTATTCTTGTAATAGGTGTGGTAATAATTATATGTCACTTTTTAGTATATGGGCTCCTCATTCCTTTCCAGGTTGATTGCTTTATCTAGGAGACATCTAATGGAGTCGCTCCAAAATAATATCTGTGGGAAGATGAACTGCAGATTTATTTCTCTCTGTAAGCTCAGGGCTTTGGTGTGTTCCAAAAAAATGGCAGCTTTATATCAAATAAGGCTCAAAAAAAAAAAAAAAAAGAAGAAGAAGGTAGTGGAATGTGCACATAGGATTACTTTTACTTAATATTTAAAGTATATTTTTCTTGAATGGCAGGGAAAATCTCTAGAGGTATTAACTACTTACCAACCAACTACTGAACACAAAAGGGATGATGTGCATTGGAATTAAGTTTCAAGACAAACATTCATGGTGATAGATATTGTTTTTATTACATTATGTAATCTGAAACTATTTTTATTTTATCTTTTGTACCTTCAACGTTAGGCCTAACTACTCATCCACTTTGAGTATTGTTTTCTTATTCAATTTTTGTTTCTCCATTTGCTTTTTTAACTGTATGTTGAGCCTGAGTTGTATTTATCATACAATTTAGAAATATCAACATAAGTATTGAGGATGGGTAGAATTGAGGGTAGGAAAGATGCAAAAGTTCGGAAGGGACAGTTGATTCTGGGCATAGCGCAGTAGGACTCAATGACTGAATCTCTAGCAGCAGTCTGATCTGAAGGGTCATTGGCCTGGGTGATAAAATGTCATTGCTTGGACAAGCAGCAGGTTGGGTATGGCTACAATGACATTGGTGGTGACAAGAACATGGTTGGCTGTGGTCATCAATGATTGGCTGCTTCAGTAAACTTGTTGTTCCATATATATCGTCAGTGGTGGTAGCAGCAGCAGTAACTGTCATCAGAACAAAGCAGTTGCCCTAGTGTCTTCAGTGGATACCAATGGCAATTGACATTTTTGGTGTCAGGAGTAGCTAAAGATGTAGCCATAGCAGTTAAAAGAGATTGGGGAGAGAAAGAATTGAAACACTGTGGTTTGCAATTAAACTAGTGTTCCAAGGACAATACCTACTGTAGATTATCTGTGGCTAAGCCTTGGGTATGAGGTGGGGAAGTTAGTTTTCCAGTAGAGCTGATAGAAACAAAGTCAGAGAGTTATGGTATATGTCATGTAAGACTGGGGCATTAAATGCACTAGTAGGTATAAAGCACATAAAACAATAGCTGGCACACATTAAAAAATAGCTAATTTTATTAATATAATATGATAATAATATTATCATTACTCTTCCCTCTTGTTAAGCATTTATTAAGCCCAGGGGCTGGACTAAGGTTTTTACTTATCTAAGATGGACAAAATTTTTTATCAATCAACTTTAGTTTATATATTGGTGTGGACTGAATTGTATCCTTCCCAAATCCATATGTTGAAGCTTTAAGTCCTGTAGGACTGTATTTGGAGATGGGCCCCTAAGGAGATAATGAAAGCTAAATGAGGTCAAAAGCCTGGGGCCCTAATTTAAGAGGACTGGTGTCTTTATAAGAAGAGGAAGAGACACCAAGCGCAGAGAAAGGGCCATGTGAGGGCATAGGGACAAGATGCTATCTATAAGCCAAGGAGAGGTTTCACCAGAAACCAATCCTGCAGGAACCTTGATCTTGGATTTCCAGCCTCTAGAACTGTGAGAAAATAAATTTCTGTTGTTTAAGTCACCCAGTCTGTGATACTCTGTTATGAGACTCTGAGCAGATTTAATACATACATTGAAAACAAAAATAAAGCCAATTCTTCCTCCCAAATCCTTTATTCTCCATAATTCCGATTATTTTCTATGACTTTACTTTTTGTTGTCCTACCCTATTGATGGGGAGACCAGTTAGTCTTATCAATAAAGTATTTCTTGGCTTTATGGTTTATAAACAACTGTTTGTTTAGTTACTACCCCCACCCCCACCCCCACTTTCCCAAGATAGCACCTGGGAGTAGAGGAACACTCACTTCTTCTTGAGGTTTTGCGGCACGAAGTCATTCTTGTCTTTTCCTGGGAAGGAGTTTGTGCTGCATCCATTGCTGAAGTATTTGCAGTAGCATAACTAGTTTGTGTCACATTTAAGAGCCTGGTGATTTCCTCCATGGTTGACTTGGGCTTCACTTTAGCTATCCCTGGGATTACTGGTCCTTTGGAGCTGGATATGACTCCTGTTGCATCGCTAGGACTCCTGGGAACTTCCAATCCTCCACAGACCTTGGGAATGAGGTGGGGGCAGGGCTGAGGGTAGAGGGTAGAAGAATGTTCTCTGGAGCACTTCCACCTGACACTTTCCTAGGTCATTTCTACTTTAACAATTAGACACCATGTTTGCCTTGCTGCCACATAGACTCAGGTCATCTGTGAAAGGCATGAGCTCTGGGGAGGCAAGGAAAAACTGTGCTTTGAAATCTCTGACCCTAACTAGAGGTTTTTAGATACCCCCCAACATTGACCTCAAAGTGACAGGGAAACAAATTCACTTACGTCTGCTCCCCAGTGTCTCCTCTTCTCCCATTCCCAGGCTCTATCTTCTCATTTTTCACTTCAACCCCAGTGACAGAAACTGCCCTTCAGTCCCATCCTGCCCTTCCCCAATTCAAGGCTTATGTTAAAACCTGCCCTAGTCTTTCTAGCCTTGGCTCCTGATGTATAAAACTGGCTCTAGTCTTTCTAGCTTTGGCTCACTTTTTGGAGTTCAAAGAACACATGTCATCAAAATCTTAGATTCTGAAAATTAAAGATACTTGTCTTCAGCCTATTGTCCTACCATGAACAATACAAATCTATCTTTTAAAACTCAAAGCAAAGCAATGATTTATTTGATCTAGGATGTTCAACTTTCTCTCTGGAACACTGAATGCCTCAAGGGTGAGAGGGAAGTGAACAATAATTAAGGGCTTAAAGGGAAGGCAGTGCATTGATTAAATATTTTCAAACATACTCTTCCTGCTATACTCTTCTTTTAGTAAATTTCTCCACACTCAACACTTCCCCTCAAATATCTTTAGCCTTATCTTGGTATCTTCCTCCTTTCAAACAAAGTGGGAGCTCTGGTCTGCCTACATTCTGTTTTCATCTCTTCTCCCTCTCCTTGAAAGAATTCAAAGAAAGCAGGCAGAGATTTTTGGGGGAGTGGGGATAAGCCATGGAATGACTTTGAATGACTAGAGGGTGTTAAGCAGCTTTTTGGGTTAAAGTCTAGAGGAAGCAAAGGCTGCCACTCTGACCCTAATCCTCATCACTTCCCAGACTGACCATTTTGTCTCCCGTCTCAGAAAGCCAAAGAGTAGCACTGGCTGAACAGAGGCCACCAGAGAGCAAGAGCAGGTTCCAGGGTATGACCTCAAGCTTACGTCTTTGTAATCCAAGTTATGGTTTGTCTGTCCAGCCTGACTTTGGAATCTGGTTTCTTTCTCTAAAACATAGCCTGTCCAAATCACTGAACTGAAGGGGTGACTTGTAGTTGCTAGAATTACCCTTCCTTTCCAGGAAAGATTTTGGTTCTTTCAGAGATTTAGATTTTAAGAAATGGACTTTGAAGTTGCTTCCCTTGCTCATCCTTTTCTTCTTTCATTTGATTATTTCTTTTTTGATTATTCTGCATACTTCCTCAGTAGGTAGAGAGAGCAGAGCTTCAAGTGTAGAGTTTGTGATTAGAGTCCCTACTTCACTGTCTGGGGAAAGACTGGGGAGATAGACATCCTCCCAGAAAAATCCTATTATTGTCTATATTCAGTGTCCAGTGTGGTAGAGTAAGTGTAGAGGAGCAATGATCAAGGGTGGGTATAGTGGTGAGCTACAGGCAGCCTCCCAGGGTCTCATGCACTCTAGTATGGTGTAGATGGGGTCATTGAGAGGTACCCAGACTTCCAAGGGTGCTATAGAATTAAAGAAAAAACTGACGGACAGGAAAAGATCTGAGGTAAGGAGAGGGAAGCCGAGGAAGGCAAGGATCTTTTGATCAGAAGCATTGGCTGGGAGTACCAGCAAGACATCACAAAAATCAGGCAGAACCAGCTCTACTTGAATAGATACCAACTTGGGTTACCTAAGGCTTGATGGACCCAACTTACCAGAACAGAAGAGAAAGAAAAGAGGCCAGCCACCAAAGGCCAAGCAGAATGGGATGTCTCAAATGCAAACCAGCAAGAATTAGAAGCCAGGACCTTATATAACACTCTTCTCCACAAACTTATTCACCCTTCGGTAGAAGGTGAGGTGCAGCAGGAGAAACTTTAGAAAGAATGATTTTTACCCCAAAGCATCTTAGATTTGAATGGGATAAAAGTGGAGAAAATTATACTTTAAGTTGGCTTTATAAAAATCACTGAATAAGGATGGACAGTACTGGAATGTGATAAAATGTATCTTCTGCTATGAGCAGACTGGAAGTTTATAATTTAAGTTGAATTCACTTATTTTAAAAAAAGCTACTTTTTTTCTCAAATCTGAATTTTTATACTCACCCACTATGCTTGCTTGATATTTTAATCAATTCTATAAGGAAATTGGGCTCAGAGAGATGAAATACTTTGCTCAGGTCACAGTTAGCAATTGGTAGAGTCAAGATTTCATTTATCTGATATCAAAGTTTGTGGTTCTAACCACTGTGCCTAAACCTCAGAGTTATATGGTTATTATTTTTATCCCTGTGTTGTTTGTAATCCATAGGAAAGTGTGCGCTGAAAAGAGTTATAACTACATCCTGTTGCAAATGTTCTTTATTTGCCTTTGTCTTTTATTCCCTTCCACTTCTTTGACCTCTCTGACCTTGTTCCTTTTGTTTTATTAGTCCCCCATTTTGTTCTTCTTTTACCACTCCGGTGAGCCCCCGTGATTGAAAATTGGTTTCTCTTGGGGACTTCTTTGCCTACAAGGAGCTATGTAGCCTTCAGGATATAAACAAACCATATCATATGGAGGTACCTAGCCTGGCGTCTTCCCTCTAAAATAGATTTTTAAAAATGTCAGATGGAACGAAAACATTTAAGACATATGGTGCATTAACTAAATGTTTAAACATTTGCCTTTAGCTGCGTGAACGTGTCATTGACGAGATGAGCTCAGTGAGCTATGTTGAAAATCTTCGGCTGAATCACTGTCCGGTAGAGAGTTCTATTTCTTGAATCTATTTAATATAAACCATCCCCAGATGCTCACAACAGATACCAAATATGTGTTATAATTTCACTGCTGAATGCAAATGGATGTAAAAATGGAAGATCCAAATGAGAAAATGGATCTGTAATCTCCGTCATTACCTTTTATTTGAAATAGGTTCTGTAGGAGAAGGGCAGAAGGAAGAGTATCTTTAGAGCATCCCTGCATGAAGCAGGAAAAATTCTACTATTTTCCAGAAAAATCTCAGTACTTGAGTGCATGGTCAGCAAATAGGCAAGTGTGGGAGTGCTCCCCCTCATTCCATGTCCATGGCAGACATTGTTAATCAATTACAACACTTAATTTTCCTGCTGAGCCTGCACTTGGCCTGAGAATTTTTCTCCACCCAGCACTCCAGGCAACCACTGCCAATTGATTCAAGTCAGAACTTAAAAAGAAACCTATTTGCAATCTCCAGACACAGAACAATGATAGAGCAGTGGGGTGTTTTTATATCTGATATACCTAACAGATGTGATAATTGGAGGTATTAGGCCAATTTACTGTTGGGATACTATTGGGAGTTATTCCTTAAATTTAAAGTATGGCTTTGGAGATCTTTGGGCTCTGGAAGAATCTACTAGGATTTGTATTGGCCTCTATCTAGTTGGATAAAGGGCCAGTGTTTTGTCTTTCAGACAGACTGCTTCCTCATTTACCTGTATCCCTTCCTCCTTTATACTCTTGAGTTTCACAAACTCAATGAAAATGCTGAGAATCCTAGACTCATTTGAAATAGAATGAGTCAGGAACTACCAGAGATCTTAAAACTAAGATAATCACCTAAATTATGGAAACTGTATAGAACTTCCTGGAGTAAAGAGGCATGTATGTGTGTGTGTGTGTGTGTGTTTATGAGGGGTGGGAGGACTTGTGTTTAAGGTCTGATCTTATTTGCATTCATATTTCCTGCATAGGCCTTACATAAGAACTGCTACTGTTTATATACCTGATGAGGTATCAGGCACCAAAGGACATGCAATTTAATTAATCTTCATGACATCCCTCTGAATTACAACATGCTCACTTTATGGATGATGAAACTGAGACTTATAATGCTAGGAAACTTATCTAAGATCCTTCTAAGTACAGGTCTGTGTTGGACAAAGTCTTGATGGAAACAGATGGCATATTCTAAAAGATAATTGAAGACAGTTCAGTGAAAGAAAATATTACAGAGGTGAGGGTAGGATTATGCGAACCAGTAAAGGATGGCTCCAAGTCTTCAGAAATAAGAGACAATTGGAATCCTTTACCATCTTCAACACAGTGTTACAGAAACAGCAAAAACAGGTATGTGAGAGAGATCCTCAGATATGAGCTGTCTCCTTAAGGAGAAGATGTCCTTTACTGTCCAAACCAACCATGTCTAGGCTGGCTGGAGGAATGGGGCAAAGAGGAGAGCCTGTGCCTCCCAAAGGCCAGATCCAAGTAGAAGTCAGAAGGTGAAGGAGCCCAGAGGTGCAGTGGATAGAGGCTAGCACAAAGCAGAGAATGCACCTGAGGGGGCAATGAGAATAATGAGCTTGATGGTGGAGGGGCAGTTAAGTCCAGTATCGCTCTGAGCCTATTCTCATAATGCTACTTTATATTTCACCCCTTGCCTGGGGTTTAGGAGTTCTGGAAGTAATAGCCAGTGCTTGCTTTCATTCCAGAGAAGAGAGGAAGTGACCTTAAACTTCCTGAGTGTATCATGATAGTACACACTGTCCTTGGCCCATAGCAAGTGCTCAATGAATACTGTTTGTATTATTATTTCTTCCTCTTCCTTTGTCCAATTCTCCATTTTTACACCTTAGTTTCTTGACTAAAACAATGGTACTTAGTGCAAAGGAGGTTGACTTGTAATTTCCAATGCTTTACTTACAGTACCTTTTTTATGCGATATGAGGTGGGTGGGAATTTGTTCCCAATTTCTAGAAGAGGGAAATGAACTTCACTAACTTGAAAGCCAGTGTTCTTCTAATACTTGAAGCTTCCTCTAGCAAATGAGCAGCAGTAGACTCTTACAACATGTAAGAAAAAAGATGACTATTTAAAAAGATGGTAGCTATTTTAATAATTGTTAAATTTATGCAAGATTTATCAAGGCATAGATTACTTAAGCTGTGAACCATAGAAGGTTCTGGGACCATCACTGGCTCCATATGCCTTTCTCTTGCTCCCAATCCCTCCCTCTCTCCCCCTCTTCCTCCCCCTCTGTCCCTCTTCCTCAGTCTCTCTCCCATGTTTCCCCCTTTATCCCTCCTCACTCCTCTTTCCATCATCTCCTACTTTTCTTCTTCCCACGTGCCTTCTCTTTCCCATATCCTTTCCCCATATATATTTTCCTCCTTTCCTTCTGCTCCTCCTCTCTTGAGAGTGTTGAAGAGATCCAGCTTAGGGGTTTATGATTGCAGGCTCTAAATGCAAACTGCTTGGATTCAAGTCCCTCTTTCTGTCATTATTAGGGATGTGACTTTGTATAAGTTAGTTCATTGCTTTGAGTCTCAGGTTCCTCATATGCAAAATAGAATATCAAAATACTCATAGAGTTGATGGAAAAATTAATAATGAATGTAAAGGACTTACTAGCACAATTACTGTGTTCCCGTCTTCTGTTTTCCCAACTTTCCCTTCCACCTTACCTCTTTCTTCCAAAGCTTGCCGACTTGTAAATTAATAAAAAGGTGGAGGACTGGTGAATTCCATGACTCATGTTCTAGAAGAAATAGTAAAGTAGCAAACAGCATTGGAAGGGTAGTAAGGAATGCTTACAACTTTAAGGTTTGTTGTTCATGTGTATTTTGAAAATGTTTGGTTTTCTGGTTTGAGAGCCTTCCTGAAGGCAATGTCCCTGTTGCCTTCAGTTGTAAGATGAGCAGCAGCCTGCAGGAATAGCGGGTATTACTGGAGAGGTACCCTTTTGGACAGGAGCTGCAAAGACTCATGGGTTGACAGAAGAGTTGCGTAATTGTTCAGTATTTAACTCTCCCCGGAATGGCTCAAAGAGGGAGCTATGTGAGAAGTGAACTTGTAGATAAATAACTCTGGCACAGAGCTCCGCACCATCTGCAGACATTGCAGAAATGAGCAGGGGAAGCCAACAAGCTGTGAGTGACAGAGATTAATCTTCAAAGTCACAAAGGCATGTAGTTCTGTTTGGAATTCAGGCAACATTGGAGAGCGTCACAGCCCCAGAACATTTCTTTGAGGCAATGAAGACATTTATCAGCCATAACTCTCAGGTGACTGCGTGTCCTGGAATCCTTGATACCGAATCAAAAAGAACCCAGAAGAAAGACACTTCCTTTTAAAAGTAGGAGAGGCAGCAAGAAGATTATGTTCAGTTCTTCCCTTAAAACAGCTCACCAACATTCCTGAGATGAAGCTGACCTCCCACATCCAGAGGGCTGGGAAGGAAACAGAGGAGGTCACTGCACCCCACAGGCTATGCTTCTTTCGGGTGGCACATGGACTACCTGTTTGGGATGAGTTAGACTATAATTGTTAGACCAAAAGGGGATGCTTCAAAATTAAAATTATGCTTTTTGAAACATTTGCTTGCTGATCAATCTATTTGTTTTTATGGAACACATTTGTGTTTGTAGAACAGTTCTATGGAAAAACCATTTTCAAAAATAAAATTCTTTCTAAAACATAGCACATATCCATTTATGTTTAAGCCAAATAAGAAGGCCTTGTTTATTACCTTGGTTATTATGTCTTGGTTTTACATTGGTTATTATGTGATTATATGAAACATTAAAAATAATGTAAACAGGATAACTATGCTTGATCTACTTTACATCTATTAATCAATTTCTTGACATTATCTGTTTCCAGTGCCTTTTTTTCTGGTACTCTCAAAAATGTATTTTTTTTCAAATGGCCTCATTTTAAATTTTTTTCCACAAAATTGCCTTGCAGTCTTCTAAGTGTAATTTATGGCTATTAAATTTCAAATTATTAGCATATTTAATTGACTCATCTATTGACCATAATGTTTTTAGTTAAGAAAATTCTCTTTAGATACAGAAGTACCTGGTGAGCTAAGAGAAAATATTGCTAATGGAGTATATTCTCAACTTCATTTTTAAAATCAAGATGTATAAATATGTCATCCCAAATGTTTTCAGACATAAACTCTTTTTGCCTCCATTTAGAATCTTTTTCTTGAAAAATATTTTAATCAAAGTTCTTTGGTTAAGATGCCTTTATGAATCTTTTGAATGTTTCTCCAGACTCCGATGCTGCAAAATCATAGGCATTCTTACTTTCACTCCATTCCACATACAGAATATAAATTTATTTAATTAACAATAAGAGTTCCATCCAGAGTCTCACCACAAATTGAGACATTCCAAAGTACATGTATAGAATTTCAAATTTAAATATTATACACAGCATGAGGGTTCATCTTTTTATTTGCTCACTTCCTCCTTTGATCATAAGTTCAGTGATAAATTTCATCAAGTTGTTACTTTCAGGAAGACCTGCACAAAATAACTACTACATTTGAAATAGATGCCCATGTCTTTTCAGTAGATCTGCACCTTAAGTTTTCATGTGGTCGCAAATATCATTATGGTCCCCAAGTTAGATGTCGAACACCAGAAAACATTTTGTGTAAGTTATGTGTTCATAAAGTTTCTTCAGAACTAGAAACTCAGTACTTAAATTTTTATTAAACATGTACTTTTCCCTCCTGGAAGTCATTGCTGCTGAAAAGATTTATTAAAAAGTTTTTAAGAAGTTGCTAAACAATGTCATAAATAAAAAGTTGTACATTTTGAGCATAAATGCTGAAACCAGGGGCGCCTGGGTGGCTCCGTGGGTTAAGCGTCTGCCTTCAGCTCAGGTCATGATCCCAGAGTCCTGGGATCCAGCCCTGCATCGGGTCCCTACTCAGCGGGGAGCCTGCTTCTCCCTCTGCTCCTCCCCCTGCTTGTGTGCTCTCTCCCTCTCCCTCAAATAAATAAATACAATCTTTAAAAAAAATCACTGTGAAAACCATAGTAGTAGGGGCTATGCTGTATACATTCTAGGGAAGGACTCTCAGTCTTTATTTCCCACACATTTTATAAACAGCTAACCTAAAATTCCCCGTTTCCCTGCCTCCGTGGCCTGGTGCTCTGGTGGCCTCAAGCATCTTGCAGACAGCAGCATTGGCCACAGCACCAATTGTGCATATGTTGCCTTTGCTTGGAAGGGGCAGCAGTGTTGAACACGCCTTCCCAGCTCCTAGTGTCCAAGATCACTTTGTCTCCTTCAAAGGGACATATTATTGCATTGCATGTAGAAAGGGTCAAAAGAAGAAAGAAAGGTCATCTCTGGTTGTTTTCCAAATATAGCCAAGTGTTAAATTCTGAAATCTCTTTTATGGCATGCATGTTTCACACATAGACTGGATGGAACTGGCAGAAGCAGGAGGTAAAAGCGAAATCCTAGCAAATCCAGCATTTTTTAAATGCAACTATTAATAATAATACTTTTATAAAAACAAAAAAACTCTGAGACACATGCTAAGCCAGATGGAATGTCAGGATACTAGACATAAATAGAGACTCTTGGAGGCAAACCTGGTATATGCTTTCCCTACTTGGCAGTTAAGAGCCCAATAATCAGACCATCCTGGACCAAATTCTGGCTGTATCAGTTAATAGCCACAAGATTGTAGGTAAATATTGACCCTCAACCTTCTCATTTGCAAAATGAGGGCAAAAATGTCTGCTTTACCAGGTTATTGTAAGGAGAAAAATGCATGAAAAGTATCTAGAGCAAGGACCAGGTATACAAAACAGATCACGACATGAGACAGAGCTGTTATTATTACCATGCTTCTCTAACCAGTGACTTACTGGGCACCAATGCCACGGGATGATTGCTACTCAGGCTAATCTTTTCCCATAAAAAATGAAGTGGGATCAGAAAGAATCAGGGCAAACAGAAAAGGGAAGTAAAGTAGGTAGGTGGTAACATGGAGTAACATCCTGCAGTATTGGTAAGGTGGTTTCAATTTGTGTCATTAGCTCTTCAACACAGGAGGAGAACCACGATTTATAAGCACTTATCTAAGTCCAGTACTGGAACCATCTTTACTCTTTGTTAACGGGGCTATAATAGCATTCCTACTGGTGCTTTCCCCATAACTGCCGCATGGGGGCAGTATCACCATCGCCTCCATTTTACAGAGGCGCAAACTGAGGCTTCAAGAGGTTAGCAAGAGCTCACAAGGCATGTCGTCAGAAATAAAACACAGCTCCTAAGTCCATACTTTTTACCTCTGACTACATTACTTTTCAGAAGTTAACAACGTGCCTAGTTTAACCCATATCTAGAATGTCCAACCTATGAGTCTGTTCATCAACACTAAGTAGGATTTTATGAAAAGATGGGGTTGTCCTTTCTTACTAACAACCTCAAAAAGTCAGAAATCCATAAAAGCCCGTCAGGGATGGTTTATCTCTAGGTTTATCTGAACACTATTCTGAGCCTATTTGTAATTTTTACCTATTGGCAATAGTAAGGTCCATAATGTCGCTTTTTGGCTGCATCCTTAGCACATCAGAAAGAATGAGATTGCAGCAGACATTTCAAGTGCATGGGGCTGCAGGCATGCAATGTTGAGACTGGGAACAAATCCAGCTTTTAGAGCATAAAGCATTAGAAGTAGCCAGTGCTGTAGAATAGGCAGATAACTTTCAGATTTCAATAGTTTCAGGTAACAAGGGATTATTTCTTGGTCATGCTACCTGCCTATTGCAAATTAGCAGGGGTTGAGTTGACTCCTCAAGGTGGTAACTCAGGGAATCAGACCCACAAGACAGCCATTGCCAGGTACCAGCCAGAGGGAAGAGAGGTCTTGAGGGTCTCACATTGCATGATCCATCTCAGAAGTGACACACTCACGTCTCCGGGTAATTCACTGGGCAACACTAGCCCCACAGCCCCACCTAAGCAACAAGAGGGCCAAGAAGTATGATTCTGCCATGTGTATGGAAAGGAAGAAATGAAAATAATTGGCAAACAGCAATAATCACTGCTCTACTTAAAGTTATTGCAAATGTTGTAATTTATTATTCTCTCTTTTTAGAAAATGCCCTATTTCAAGCTGCAGGTGGTTCCCCCCCCCAATACATTCTGCTATCAGATAAGCAAATCCTTGTTCGTGTATTTCAATACAATTTTCACCTTGTTTCCAATGGAAGAACATGAGGTTTGAGAATCACTTCTGTCTTTTCTAAAAAGTTCTTTTAAAAAATGACACCAGGTCCTAGCTAACGGGAATTCCTTAAGGAAATGTGTCATTTTCTTGTCTAGAACTCAATGAGCTCAAAGAAAAATAAGGGTAGGACTGAAAGGATATGGAATAAAAGACCCAGTTAATGCCTAAAAGACGCCAAATTGGAAAGTGTTACTATTCCTTGTATCATCTATCACTGCAAATGGCTCAGCAGGAAAAAGACTATCTCAAGCTGGCAGTCTTGCCATAGAAATAGATCATCTCAATAAGGGTGGCGGAACTGCGGGGCTCAACATGGCAGCGAAACACCATTGCCTCTTTCAGAACTGAAGAAAGGTAAGAATTGAGGGAATGAAAATTCAATTAAGTCCTAATCAAAGTAAAGTTCAATAAATCCGGGAAATATTCTTGTGTTGGATTTTTGGGGGGGATTCCTAAATACTAATCAGCCATAAATTAACTTCGAGGTTATCCATTCAGCTTTTAAAAATGGATTGGCCTTTTCATAGACATCTGTATTCAATGGTAAAGATGGATTTAATGTCCTTGGCTTAGATTTACTTCTTAGAAGTGAGCAGTCTTTTTTGGCTGCATCCTTAGCACATCAGAAAGAATGAGATTGCAGCAGACATTTCAAGTGCATGGGGCTGCAGGCATGCAATGTTGAGACTGGGAACAAATCCAGCTTTTAGGGCATTCAGTGCCACAAAAAGGAAATTCTTGATTGTGTCGCTATTAAACTCCTATTTGGTAATCATGACAAAGGAGAGTAATTCAATTCAAAAATGGTATTGAATACCTACTGATCTATCTAGAAGTGTTCTGCATACTTCAATGAAGTATATGAGATGAAAGGTACCATTGCTGTTGGAATGGCACCATACTTGAAATTGCAAGGACAACACAGGTCAGCAAGAGCAGGCAATGAACAGGGATAAAATAATAAACTGATGGGTTGAAGTTATTGATCAAGAAGGTTTATATTTTGTAGAGTGAACATAAGTCCAAAGCAAGTATTGGTGAAAAATCAATGACTCATTTTGATGTCTAGCTAGGTCAAAGCACATTGTAACTATGTGCAGGACAGAGAAAACATTTCAACCTAGTTTTAAAACTATGTCATTCTAATTTCTGATTAGAATTAGTCAGCTGATGAATTAAGAAGGTTCTCTACGTGATGTTAAGTAAGTCAGCATTCTTAGGTATCATTTGAGATCATTCAAGACGGGGACATGATTGCATGCTGGTTAGCAGCTCATCATAGTTATTAGATGAGAGACAGTAACATCAGATGCTCTTGAATGAAATATTTTGATGAAAAAAATATAAGGCTACATCCGAAAAGAAAATACCTTATAAAATCAAAAAGCGCCCAAATTATTATTATTAATGAAACACATTAATGGTACATCAAATGTAAAAATATCTTTTAAAAAATTACTGGTTGAAAACATACATAATTCCAGCTAGCCGATGCAATTATATCAATAACTGACAAAATGTACTTTAAAGAAATAAGGACTACTAGAGCTAAAGATGACCACTAAATAATGGTAAAATATTCAATTTGCCAGGGTGATGTCATAATTCCAAACTTGTATGCACTTAACAGCCTCAAATATATACAACAAAAGTTAATAAGACTACAAGGAGAAAGTGACTATTGCACTATCCAAGTGGGACTTTGGGGACCCAATTTGTCTCTCAATTGGTCGATCAAGCACATAAGAAAAGCAGTAAGAGGGGTGCCTGGGTGGTTCAGATGGTTAAGCGTCTGCCTTCAGCTTGGGCCATGATCCCAGGGTCCTGGGATGGAGCCCCATGGCGGGCTCCCTGCTCGGCGGGGAGTCTGCTTCTCCCTTTCCCTCTGCTTCTCCCCCTCCTTGTGCTCTCTCTCTCTCAAATAAATAAATAAAATCTTTAAATAAAAAAGAAAGAAAAAAAGAAAATCAGTAAGTGTGTTGAAGGTTTGAATGGGACCTGATAGACATTTATAGAGTGCTGTATCCAACAATGGCAGAATACATATTGTTTCCAAGCAAACATAAAAGATTGATGAAATTTTACCATAGCTAAACCACAGATTGGTCTGAACAGATTTCAGAAGATGGACGTCTGCGGCAAAGACTAGCTAGATGTCCACTCACCATGCTTCCTCTTCCTGAGTCCACATTTTCTTCTTGCATCTGGATGGGAACATGGGATCCATTCCAGTTAAAGGAAAGCAGGTGCGTGTAGTTACGGCACCTGCATACATCCTATGTGATCTCCCCATATTTTCTCTCTTTACTCATCTGCCAGCTCAGTGTGGCACGGTGTCCAGTGAGGCTTTAGCAGGGGAAAACTATTCAAGGGATGCTGCCTGGCCCTCTAGGTTGTTGCTTGGAGGAGAGCCACTCTGGAAAGCCCAAATGACTGATTGCCTTACTAAGGAATAAACTTCTGGGTGTTAAGCCACTGAGATTCTAGAACAGCTCATCATATCCAGTAGCTGACTAAAATAGAATTGGACAAACTACATTCTCTGACAAATTGCAGTAGGTTAAAAATCTAGAATAAATAATAATGAGGAAAAAATGCTCTACCCTTCGAAGTCTAAAAATGCATTCTTAAACAACTGGAATGAGCAAATAATGATGGAAATTAGAATGTACTTAAAACTGTATAGTAATTACTAATTATCAAAGATGTATAGGTAATAGCTTAAAGGGTATTTATAGGAAAATATGTAGTCTTAAATGTTAACATAAAAAATGATGAGGGCTCAAAAATATTTAGCTAGATTTCTAACTGAAGGAATTAGAAAAATAACAGAATGAACAGCAGAGCAGAAATTAATAAAAGAGAAATCAAACATATAAAAGAGAGGATCAATAAGCCAAAGGTTGATTTTTTTAAACTGAAATATAATTCAGGCACCATAAAGCTCACCATTTTATTCTTATTTTTTAAAGATTTTATGTATTTATTTGAGAGAGAGAGAAAGAGAGCCAGAGAGAGAGCACGAGTGGAGGGGGTGTGCAGATGCAGAAGCAGACTCCCCACTAAGCAGGGAGCCCTATGTGGGGCTCGATCCCAGGACCCTGGGATCATGACCCAAGCCAAAGGCTGATGCTTAGCCAACTGAGCCACCCAGGTGCCCCTAAATTTCACCATTTTAAAGTGTACAATTCACTAAAGTGTTCTGTACTATATTCATAGATATGTGAGCCCATCATCACTAGCTAATTCCATAACATTTCCATCACCCCTAAAAGAAACCCTGTAGCTATAGGCAATCACTGCCCATTTCTGCCTCCTCTCAGCCCCTGGCAACCACTAATATACTTTCTGCCACTAAAAGTTTGCCTATTCTTGACATTTCATATAAATGGGATCGTATAATACATGGCCTTTTGAGACTGCTATCTTTCATTTTGCATATGCTTTCAATGCTTTTCATAATGTTTTCAATGCTTTTTTAAAAAAAATCTAGGTTATAGCATGTATTAGACCTTCATCTTTCTTATGGTCAAATTATATTCCACTGTATGGATATATCGCACTTATTTATCCAGTCATCAGTTGATGGCTATTTAGGTTGTTTCAACCTTCTGGCTACAATGAATAATGCTTTCATGAACACTCATATGCAAGTTTTTGTGTGGACATATGTTTATACCTATATATATCCAAGGGTGTACATGGGTATAAAGGGTATGTAAGTTTATACTTACATATACTCAATTATCTTGGGTATATACCTAGGAGTAGAATTGCTGGGTCTTACGGTAATTCTATATTTAACCTTTTTGAGGAACTGCCAAACTGTTTCTCAAAGCAGCTGTACCATTTTCCATTCCCATTAACAGTGTCTGAGGGTTCCAATTTCTTCCTATTGACGCCAACACCTGTTACTTCCTATCTTTTTTATTATAGCCATTGTGAGTGTCAAGTGGATTTTCTCCAGTGACTAATTATGTTGAGCATCTTTTCATGTACTTCTTGGCCCATTTGTGTATCTTTTTCGTAAAAATGCTTATTCATATTTTAATTGGGTTGTCTTTTTAGTTATTGAGTTGTTAAGAGTTCTTTATATATTCTGGATACTAGGCCTATAAGGATATGTGATTTAAAAATAATTTCTCCCATTCTTACTTTATTGATGATGTCATTGGCAGTACAAAAATGTTTAATTTTGATGAAGTCCAGTTTTTTTTTTTAATGAGCACACCATTTATGATTTATGGGTGCCCGTGTGCCCAGGTGCCTGCCTCAAAAGCTAATCTTGGCCGCAACACCCTTAACCCAGGTGTAATATATAGACCCTGGCTGGAGGCCCGCACATGAAGTCAGAGAAACGGAGAAAGACTCCCCGCCGTTTCCCCAGGTGAACCTGTAGCAAAAGTACAAAAGGAAAGGCACTGGGGGAAAAAAAATTCTTAAGAGCAGAACCATTACAAAACGGGAAGTGAGAATTCCCCAAACCAAAGTGTTCTATATACTCAAAGTCAAGTATTAAATAAAAATAGTGCATTTTAAAAACATTAAGAAAAAGGGTGCAAACTTCAAGATGCTTTCATGTCCCGAGCCATGGGGTGTCCCCGTTTGGGCTGTAGTGCTTTGGGGACCCATGTGGCAGAGGGTGGGGGCCCCGCTGGGTCCAGGCACCATGCCCACTCAACCTTTCTCTTCCGGGCTCCGCTGCCGCGGAGTGGCCTCCCTCCTTGGAGGCTGGAGAGAGGGAGGGCGTCCCTCAGTCCGTCCTGGTGGTGCTCAGGAGACACCGGCTGAGGCTTTGCGTTTTCCCTACCCTGTCCCCAGCTTCCTGCCCTGTGGTCTTCCCTTGGGGGAGAGCACGACGGCTCCTCCCCGCGGGCCTGGTGGAGCAGAGGAGAGGCAGGGGTGGTTCCTTTCCCAGCGCTTCGGGCCTCTCGGCTGCACGGTCCCAGCAGGACCTTGGGGCTGCTTGTGCACGCTGTCAGGTGCGCACTCCGGGCTCCAGGAGCCAGCCCACGGGGTCCTTGCGGGTGGGGAGGGCCCCAGCGTGAGCTTGGCGGCACCGGCCAGGAGCCGGATCTCCACCACCACCTGCGGCGGCGTCCTGCGGTAGACCAGCAGGCGGACGAACGAGCGCCGCGCGGCCGTGGCTGGGAGCAGCCACAGGCCCGGCGTGAAGGGCGCGGCCTCCTGCCCGGGGCGAGGGCGCTGGCGGGAGATCCCGGGCGGCGTGCCCAGCGCGCGCGCCAGCTGGCCGTCCTCCTCTGTGGTGCTCCTGGGGCCGAAGGGCAGCTCGGTGGCCTCGAAGTGCCAGGAGGACTCCCCGCACGGGCGCCGGGCCAGCCGCAGCCGGGTGAGCAGCGTCTTGCGGCCGCTCCGCGGGCCTTGCTGACTGGTTGTAGATGGCGGCACTGGAACGGTGGCAGCGCCTGCTGCCAGGGTTCGGGGACAGGGCCGGGCCCCTTGGTCAGACACCCACAGGATCCACGAGTTCCTTGGTGTTCTGCTTGAAGCTCCGCCAGACGGCCAGGAGCTCGGGGTACACTTGGTAGCGGTTCCTGCTTCAACGGGGTGGGCAGCAGGGCCCCTAGGCCATGGCCACAGCTGCCCCAGGCAGGGGACAGCAGGGAAACTTGAAAGGGTGCTGCCACAGGAGCAGAAGGGATGGCCGGGCCCTTAGACTTCTGGAGGAACCGCCAAGGTGGAGTCGGTGGGCGGCCCCTCAGCTGGAAGATCCACTCAACCCAGACTTTCTGTCAGGCCCAATTTATGTATTTTTAATTTTGTGGCTTGTACTTTTGGTGTCAGATCTAAGAACCATTGCCTAATCCGAAGTCTCGAAGGTTTATACCTTGTTTTTTTCCAAGAGCTGTATAGTTTCAGCCTTTATGTTTAGGTATTTTTCATTTTTAGTTAATTTTTGTGTATGGTATGATATAGTGGTCCAGCTTCATTCTCTTGCATGTGGAACTCCAGTTGTTTTCGCATCATTTGTTGAAAAGACTGTTCTCCCTCATTGGGTGGTCTTGGCAGCTTTGTTGCAAAGAAGTTGACCATAAATGTATATAGGTCAGTGTCTGGACTGGGAATTCCATTCTGTTGATCTATTTGTCTACCCTTATAACAGCACCACACAGTCTTGATTACTATAGCTTTGTGGTAAGTTCTGAGAGTGGGAAGTGAGAGAGTCCTCTAACTTTATGGTGCTTTTACAAAGCGATTTTGCCTTTGCTGTCTCATTTTCATTTCCGTATGAATTTCAGGGTAAGTTTGTAAATTTCTGCAAAAAAAAAAGGTAGCTGGTATTTTGATAAGAGAAGAGAAGAGGAAGAAAGAGAAGGAGAGGGAGACAAAGTGACAGATCAATTTCAGAATGGAGGGGAGGAAGGGAAATATTGGGGATGGGTACTCAGAGTACTAATCGGGTTATAATGCTGAATATCTCAAAGCTTGAGGGAGCACATGAGTATTTTATTATTTCTCTCTCAGAGGTACGTGTATATTTTTGTTCACTCTTGAATACATATATTTTATTGCAAAAATATATTCAGCCAGCTGTGAGACTATATTGTGTTATTCCCATGTTCTATTTACAGAGACTATGGCTTAGGAATCAGGAGAGACTGAGACTGTAGTCATTCTGGAGTTTTAAGAGCATCGTGAAGAAAAATGAATGTTTGCAGTGAGCACAAAAGTGACTTTTGCAGCTAAATGAGATGGTGTTTAAAAAATTTAGCTTTGAGAGAAGAAGGGCATGCTAAAGGAGATGCCCAGTGAATTATTGCAGTAAGATTAGAATCTGAGCAGACCTTCCCAGGAGGATTTGGTCTTAGGTGATAGATATAAGGCTGTGTCACTCTGCAAGTCCCTGGGCAGGTGCAAAATGAAAACCAGTGCTTGGTGTTAGCATATTGTGGTTAGATTGCTGACTCCTCTTTCCAAGCATCTACAGACAGGTGGCGTGGACACATTACAGGTTTAGAGAATGTTTTCAGAAGCAATCAAAACATTACAGACTGAGGCAAGACATGTGTGCAGTGTGGCCAAGAAAACATGTACTTTCACATCCTGGGCAAATCAAGAACCCGAGGCTGAGAAAATTGATGTCATAAGGAAGATGATTTGCCAAAGTGACTTTTGCAGGGTGAAAATAATTGAGATAAATGAAAATTTCAGAATAAATATCGAAATGGGTCAGATACATTTAAATTGATATAAAGTGCCTTTGCATTTTGCTTCTGAGGACCAGTCTCCACTCAAATTCTTTTGATAGTCATGGTCCAAGGAAAGAGATCCTTTGGTCAAAAAAGTTTGACTTAGACACAGCTTAAGAAATTTCAGTGAGTTACTGGCCATGCAAGGTATAAAAAAATAAGGACTACAGTTGAGCTTCAGCACAGAGCTGGAAATTTTGCTTACAAATGACACAGACCAGTAACAATTATCTCTGAGAGAATTGTGAATCAGGAAAAGAGAATAACTAAAATGGAGGCTGGCTTCCAATTTGTGCCACAAATTAAAGAAGGAGTCTTTAAATTTATTTATAGCAATGCCTATGGCAAGTTACTTAGATTTATTGAAGGGAAAGTTTGGCACAATTAATGCTAAGTGACAGAAATTTTAATTATCGTATTGTATTAACATTTAAAGGTGGATTTCTCCAGGTTCCTGGGGAAGGCACAGCATAGCCAAATCACGAGAACTTTTTATGTGCTCAGCACTATATTAAGTAGTGTGGCAAATCATAGGAACAGTAAGATAGGTTTCCTGCCCGCACATACTTTACAATCTAGTTAAGGACACACCAGCAGGGTGGAATAATGAGATAAAAATATGAGACAGAATAAGGGAGTTGCTCTTATGGAAGGCTCTCAGGAATGTTGCTCTCAAGGTCCTGGTAAAGAACCATGTGGCTGGAACATCTGCTGCTAGACTGTTCCGGGAGCCCTCATTTCTTCTTACTGATACCTGATTGTGCCCCTCTTTGAGGTTATATGCAAAAATGAAAATGACTCCTTGCAAGGCATTGTTGTCGAGCTTTCTACAAATGAAAAACAAGAATTTTTTAAAGGAATGAGAAATTGCTTGAAGCAAGAGCATTGAAAACTGGTAAAAGGAAAACTAATAGTGAGAAAGGATATAGAAAGGCTTTCTTAGACCTGACTCTGAAAGCAGAAGGAGCTAACCTTTAGCAAAGGAGCAAGCAAGTCTTCCTCTTCCACACTTCCCTCTGTGATGTTGCCCTGTGCAGTGGCTAATAGCCATGTGCTAACTTTATCACTAAGAATATGTTAACAGCTTTTGTATATATTTAATTCAGCTGGAAATTGTGTACTACGTTTGAGAAATCTTTCCATCAAAATTAGTTCAAATCAAACTTTTTGGCATGGGAAGGGAATTGGTCTCAGTTATCAGGACAAATCACAGTAGGACCACCGCATTACCCAACCCTCCTGATCAATGCAGCTTTACTCTATGTCGCTGAGTCTGCCATTGTGTGGTGCAGAACATATTTTTTATATTATAATAAAATATGGTTTTGGCAATATCACAACTTTATAGTGGTTCCTAAGGCAGCAAATTAGTCAAATTTCAGGCGTAGTAACAGAATGAGATGCTAGACCAAATGGCTTACCAAATAGATAAGCTCCAATGAAAATAAGTATATGTTTCATGTAGGTCTTCTGTTTTAATATTTGAATGTGGGGTTTTCCAGTGTCCAGCACGTGCACAAGGCCATGGCAGTGAATTTCGTTACCCACACATATTTGTATTGTAAAAGGAAAGCTATGCATCTCGATTTTTAATCGGAACAGAATCTAAGGGGTGTTTACTATGATGGCAACACTTATTTTGGGAAAAAAAAAAAAAACGAGAAGATGGAGGGAACAGCAACCCAGGCTTAAGCAACAGCAGATTTTTCTTTTATTGATTATCCATTTATTTTGTAGGATTTCAACAGTGAAAGAGACCTGAGAAGCCATAAAATCAATCCCTCAAATTGAAGTTGGGGAAAAAGCAAATCATCTCTCGCACCTCCCAGGCCTGATTGGTAGTACTTAACTTGGGAGCATCTCAGTTACTCTTCCATTAAGCAGTTCTCCTAGGGATCGAACTTATTACAGTTTATTTATTGGATTCATCCTAAGCACTCAAGGTGCTTTTGAAGGATATGATGCAAATTGTTATCATTTCACATTTATTGAATTATGGAATCACATAACTTAGAGCAGACGCTAGATGTAGTGAGAAGAACAAGACATTATTCCCATTTTGTAGCAAGGGTAACTAAGGCAGGTGGGTAGGGGAAAGACTCATCCAAAGTGGGACAGAAAATTTTCAGAGAAGCCTAGAACCCAACGAGGCTATCCTCCTCAGTCGATTCCTCTTTTCATTGGAACATAAGCTGAGTTTGCTGCAAAAATATATCTCAGGAAGAAACAAAATGTATTGAGAAAAAGAAGACTTAATTCCTAGACTCTTAGAATGGTAGTTGGGATGCTTCAGCATAAATACTTGGAGGGGTGGTGGTTAAACACCTGTATTTACTTTGTCATTATTCAGTTTGCATTTGCCAGTCTTTGCCAGTTGAGATTCGTCACTAACCAACGAGACAAGGAAGGGACAGGAAAGAAAATAGTAAACCCAGATAATTTTTTTAAAGATTTCATTTATTTATGCAAGAAAGAGCATGAGGGTGGGGCGGAGCAGAGGGAGAGGGAGAAACAGAAGCAGGCTCCCCACTGAGCAGGGAGCCAAATGTGGGGCTCAACGCCAGGACCCTGGGATCGTGAGCTGAGCCCAAGGCAGACGCTTAACCGACTGAGGCATCCTGGCGCCCCCAGATTATCTTTTTTAAGTGTGTAAATTGAGGAATGGGATAGACGTTCTTTTCCAATGTGGAACCCAACGTTCTGTGCCTAGTTTATTTCGAAAAACATTCTGGTTTTGTCAGTAGACCCAGAGCCAGGGGGTTTGTTTAAAATCCTCCTTTTTGATTGGAATAAAAGGGATCCGAGACCACCAGGGGATTTTAGCCTCCTAGTTGCCAACCTCCCCATACCCCCCAACGTAGAGCTGACTCTGAGCTCTTTCCTGCTGTTTCCATGGTCTTGGCTGGCTGCTGCTCTGTTCCAACCCAAACTCTACTGTGATTTTGACTGTGGGTCCCTGGCTGAAGCAGGCTGCTTAGAGTCCTGGTTGGGGGGAGGAGGAGACATGTGTCTTACTTCAGGCTGGGCTCTGCCAAGCTCTTTGAAGGGAGGCATCCTAGAAAGTCTATAAAGAGGACTCTAATCCTCTGCTCTTCTTCCTGGGAAATTCCAGCTTGGTCTGGAATTTTGTATTTTAGAATTTTCTTTCCTTTTTTTTTTTAAGATTTTATTTATTTATTTGACACACACACAGAGAGAACAAGTATAGGCAGAGAGGCAGGCAGAGGGAGAGGGAGAAGCCCGATGCAGGACTCGATCCCAGGACCCTGGGATCATGACCTGAGCCGAAGGCAGCCGCTTCACCGGCTGAGCCACCCAGGCGCCCGTATTTTAGAATTTTCTAACAAAGTAATAAGTCTTTTGGCCTCCTGTACCCCAACCCCCCACATCTTGTTTTTATTCTTTTCCTTTATTCAAATAAAGGCATTTCTACTGAAGGAGAAAAGAAAGTGGGAGTAGGGAATGATGAATACTGGAGGTTGATTAATGTATTAAAACCAAAAATGATTATTTTTGATTTATGACTTGTGAAAATATAGGTGATGGTTCTTCATCACAAGGAAAAAGATGAACAAAGAGAAAGAGAAAATCTTTGTTGTTTTATTGAACTGCCTTAATTGTATTCTTTCATCTCAGAAATAAGCTGCCTAGAAGCTTCTGCCTGTACATGCTGGGTGGCTGGATGTTTCTGTATCCCTGTGATTCCTATTGGTTTTGCCATTCCCCAGCCCTTGTCAAAGGCGGCCTTAAAATACAAACAAAATCATACAAAACATCTAAAGATCTTTTGATTTCTAAATGGGTAAGAATTTGTTTCTGAACAGAAAGGAACTTTTTTTTCCCCTAACAAAACCTGATCATTTCAGGATAAAACATATGATAGGTCAATATTGCTTTCCTGGTGACAGCCCTGAATGGGGTGACCTAGCAGAAGGATCCAGTGACAAATTAAAAACAAGAGTCATAATGGCGACTGTGCTAAAGCACGGGGTTGGGGGCGGGGGGAGGTAAACGCACCAGTCATTACTATATATATATTCTGAGTATGATTAGTATCATAAGAGCCTGATGTGTATTTGCTTTGGGGACATGGTGGGAGGAGAAAGTAGTGACTATCTGGGGACCCAAGATGACTTCATGGAAGAGAAGGTTTTAGGGAGGGTATAAAGAGTGCCTAAAGAGAACATAGAATTGAGAGGATCCACGTGTGGAGGTGGTGGAGGTGAATGTGTCCTTGGGGAAACCAAGTTGTCTGATGACCCTGGGATACAAAGGAGGAGTGAAAGTCGAGGCAGGAGCCGGGGCAAGCAGAGCCTGATTGTGGAGGCCTGAAACATTTGCACTTGAATTGGTAGGCAGTGGTTTTACGCATGAATGTTAATAGGTTTGGAGTTTAAGAAAATCAGAGTGTGGGCTGGAGAGAGACTGGAAGGCAAGTGGAATTAGCAGTCAGGAGAATTTTGTCATGGCCTAAGTGAGAAATCTCAAGAGCCTAAGCTGAAGGAAAAACCCAGATTTCATCGGCTGCATCTTCATGAAGCCAGCACATCTAGTGATTGAATAAGCCATAGATCCCTTA
Source organism: Zalophus californianus (assembly GCF_009762305.2). Classification (NCBI taxonomy): domain Eukaryota; kingdom Metazoa; phylum Chordata; class Mammalia; order Carnivora; family Otariidae; genus Zalophus; species Zalophus californianus. Next base: position 169,490,760 of record NC_045598.1, on the reverse strand, counting down.
GAAAATATAATAAAAAAAATCTCTGGAAACGCTCCAGTAAAAATCGCATTTGCATGTATTCATAAAATGTTGCTTATAATTTCGGGGGCTTTACAGATCCCTGAGAGCCAGGGACCATTTAGGAACCTGTGGACTACAGATTAAGCACCTGTGAGTCTGACCAATTTGATTGGCATTTAAACAATGAGTCAATCAGTCATATAACAAAAATGTACACCATTTGAACTTTATACAGATCAGCATTTCCCAGTACAGAGTTTGTGGTCCAACAGTTTTGGAAATTGCTACATACTCTGTTATCCTCTGCAAGACTAATTATTTATCTTCTTATTAAATGTTCTGCAGTAAAGAACACTGGCTTAACTGTTCACTTCCGGACGTCCAGCCATTGACCTAAGGCTTGTCAGAGCCCATGCCTGCAGTCTTCACCCACAAATGACTGGTCCGTGCTTTCACAGTCTTTGGTTATTTGTTTATTTTCATTTTTAAAATTTGCATTTTGTGACCGTTTTATTGAGATATCATTCATATGCCATCCAGTTTCTCATTCACAGTGTACAATTCAATGGATTTTAGTATATTTACAGATATATGCAAACCATCACGACAGTCAATTTTAGAACATTTTTATCACCATAAAGAGAAACTGTACCCTTTAGCTACCCCTCTCCTATCCCCTTATCCTCCCCCTTGCCCTAAGCAACCACTCATCTACTCTATAACTATGCTAATTCTGGACACGTCATATATATGGAATCGTGCAATATGTAACCTTTTGCGTCTGGCCCCTTTTGCTTAGCATGATGTTTTCAAGGTTTATTCAGGTTGTATAGTGTGTATCAGTACTTTTTAATGGCTGAAATATTCCATTATATGGATGTACCACATTTCATTTGTCCATTTATCCAGTGATAGACATTTGGGTTATTTCCATCTTTTGACTTTTTTTAAAAAAGATTTTATTTATTTGAGAGAGAGAGAGAGAGAAAGCATGAGCAGGGGGAATAGCAGAGGCAGAGGGAGAAGCAGACTCCCTGCTGAGCAAGGAGGCCGAGGTGGAGCTCGATCCAGGGACTCTGGGATCATGACCTGGGCCGAAGGCAGACACTTAACTGACTGAACCACCCAGGTGCCCCCAATTTTATTACCTTTAAATTTAAATAGCCATATGTGTTGCGTGACTACCATATTAACACAGTGCTAGTAGAACTTGGCTACATTTATTTTTTCATTTGAAGAGAGCTTGGACTATGTAATGGCAGTTTTTGCCATCTAAACAAGAGTCTGTATTTTATGCATACCTTTTGACTATTATAAATCATGTTGCTATGAAGGTTCATGTATAAGTTTTTGTTTGAACACCTGTTTTAATTCTCTTATGTATACACCTAGGAGTGGAATTGCAGACCATGTGTTGCATATGATTTAACTCCTTTGTGGAATCTGAAAAAAACAAATGAATACACAAGCAAAGAGCAGAATCAGACCTATAAATACAGACAAAACAAACCGATGGTTGCTGGAGGGGAGGGGGGTAGGGGGATGGGCAAAATCGGTGAAGAGGGGTGGGAGATACAGGCTTCCAGTTATGGAACGAATAGTCAGTGATATTGTAGTAGCATCGTATGGCGACAGAGGGGGAGCTGCACTTGCGGTGAGCACAGCATCACCTATAGACTTGTGGGATCACTAAGTTGTACACCTGAAACTAATGTAACACTGTGTGTCAGCAATCATCCAATAAAAACAAATGAACACAGTCTTTCTATATAAATGGGACTTAGACTTGCAGGGACGTAAAGTCCCTTTGAACCTGTCTTCACCTCTTCCAGCCTTCCTGTGTACCAGGAGATACATATTCTGCTCTTTACCAACTAGCCGTGTGACCTTGGAGAAATCATGCATCTCATATTCATTTCTCTAAAATAGGATGTGTACTGCGCAGCTCTGCGCTCTAGATCAGCAGTTATCACACTTGAGCGCTCAGGAGTCACTGTTAGTGTGAGCAAACCCAGGTTGTTGAGCCCCACATCAGAGTTTCGGATTTGGAAGGTCTGGCTGCGACCTGAGAATTTGCATTACTGTGGAGTTCCCAGGGGTGCCGATGCTGACGGTCCACGGACCCAACTCTGAGAACTGCTGCTCTAGCATTTTTGTGATCCGGTGAACTCAGACTCTCCGTCATTTAAGTCATCTCTCCAGAGCTGGTGACTCACTGCCTGGTTGCTCCTGTTTCGTGTCTGAAGCTTCACATATTCTCACTGCCTCGTTCTGGTGCAATGGTTGCCATTGGTGTTTCCTGAGGCTGCCCACTGCAGCCATCATAAGTGCTTTTTGAAAATTTCATACGTGTAGACGGCATTCATGAGTTGTGTTGCCATGCGCCTGACGTGGTATATATAAATGCAGATTTTTTAGGATACTACACATTTGATGAACCCAGGGAACATACTGATGGATTTGGTGGTACGAAGGACCTATGTACATGACATGTCTGTTAGGGGAACACTGCTCTTTTTAATGTGCATGTTGGTGTGGGTGCCGGTCAGATGCAGAGAGGACTCTGTTCGAAATGCATGTGAACAATTTCTGCAGAGCCAAGGCTAGGACAAAATGATGACATTGATGAAATTTGACTTTGGAGTCCCTTCCCTCTATGTTTATTCAGTTAATTAATACTTACCCGCTGTTGGCACATAAGGCATTAAGCTAGATGCTTTGGGGGATACAAAGATAGATCAGATCAAATCCTTGTCTGCGATGGAATTTACAACCTAGCATGAGGCATAAGGTGTGTACCTGCATGGAGACAGGGAGTAGGGCTGCTGTATTATCATCCGGGTTCAAATGACAGTAAATCTGATGATTAGTTATGTGACCTCAGACAATTTATGTAACCCCTCTGAGCATCAGCTTCACAATGGTAGATAGGGAAAATAACAACCCCTAAGACCAACTATGGTTTCCTTGTGAAAGCCCGTATAAAATGCTTTCCACCATGCCCAGAGTATAGTATGTGTTCGATAAATGTAGCAGTTTTTAACACTATCATCACGAAAGTAGAAAGTGATAAATATCATGGATAATTTTTGAGTGCTCACTATGTGTTGGCTACCGAGCTAAGTTTTTGATGTATTATCTCATCAATCCTTACGACAACCCCTCTGAAACCGATGGTATAATTTTCTTCATTTTGTAGATGAGAAGCAGGACTCAGGGACCTTAAGTAATTTGCCCAAGGGACCACGGCTTATAAATGCCTAGCTGGTATCTGCACAACAGCATTCTGGTTCCAGGGCTCGTACCCTTAACCACTATGTATATTGCTCCTTAATAAATGCTCCAGGAGAGATAGCCAAGGCATTTGGAGGGGTCAGAGGTAGGAGTGAAAACTCTCTAGAAGGAACTGCTAATACGATAAAGGCTTTGAGCTGGGACTCCCAAGGATAGGGGGATTTTTGGCTCTGCACAATTTTCATCTGCCCTTTTCCTGTTCAACATATTTCTTGATTCAGTAAATATGTATCCAGCATCTGTTTTCACCAGGCATTGTGGTAGATGCTGGTGACGAAGCTTAGCACAATGTCCCTGATTCAGTGTCCATGCTGGAGGGAACTTAAGATCAGAGGTGGGGATGGTGGTCCAACAGGCATTTAATGAGTAATGGTGAAGGAGAAACTTAGGATGCTGTTTAATTCAGGAACTACACACCGAGGGCTTACTCCGTGCCGGGCTGTGCTACATTTCATGAGGAACCCAGGAGTTTGTAAGACATGATTCTGTTCCATTCAGTAGGTAGACCTTCCCCGGGAAGTACTTTATGTTCTTTGCTTCATGTTTCTTGCAACTGCGTATGTTGCTTGCTGCAGTGGAAATGTCTCTGGTCTAGAATCCATTCATTCAGTTACTTATGATCTCTTAATTTTTAAATAAACTAGTGTGATAGGATAACATTTTGAAATTATTGTCCTGTTCTATGCCTCCCCCAGCATTTATCTTTTATCTCTTTCTTCTGCCCCCAACCTCCATTCCTGCAGCTGAAGCTTTGTACACACATTGCCTAAAGAAATGGATACTACAGCAAATTGACAGGAAAAGTCAGTAGTTTATAAAAGCCTACGCCTTCAAAGGAAGAGATAGGACTCTAGGCATAACCCATCCCAGTTAGAACAGGCTTCCTGGGCAGGGAATGGCTCTAGCAAGGTTGGGAAATGCCTGGGATTAACATTTCTGCTGCCTTGAGGGTTGCGGGAGGGGAGATGGGTGGGGGGATGGGGTAAATGGGTGATCCATGTCAAGGAGGGCACTTGTAATGAACGCTGGGTGTTATATGCAAGTGATTAATCACTGAATTCCACTACACTATATGGTAACGAACTTGAATTTAAATAAAATCTTGAAAGAAAAAAAAAGAAAAAAGTTCAGTTAAAGTATAAGGAAAATTTAAAAAGGTTCATACTTCTTGCCTGCTTGTGTTGGTAGATAATTTGGACATGAATCTATTGCACTGATTCATGTTAAGGCTTATGATCCTTTCTAGATAATTTTGAATTTCAACAATGACTTTTATTTTTTTTTTTAAGATTTTATTTATTTATTTGAGAGAGAGAGAGGCAGCGAGAGAGGGAACACAAGCAGGGGGAGTGGGAGAGGGAGAAGGAAGCTTCCCGCGGAGCGGGGAGCCCGATGCGGGGCTCGATCCCTGGACCCTGGGATCATGACCGGAGCCAGACAGACACTTAACAACTGAGCCACCCAGGCTCAGTTCCAGGCGCCCCTTAGCAGTGACTTTTAATACTGTATTCACCCATTCAACATATATATATATACAGAGCATCTACTAAGTACCAGGTAAGTGGTAGAGGCTAGTATTAACAATGTGGGGCAAGAATAGACACAGCTCTTGCTGAATAATCTTTACCTGCAAGGCAGAAAGTAATTAACCAAATAGATGTGAAATTACAAATGTGGGAATTTGCCACTGAGGAGAAAGAAACGTGGAACATATAGCAAGGGAATCTGACCTCATCTGGGGGGATCCGAGAAGTCTCTCTCAGAAGTGACATTTGAATTGGGACCTGAAAATGAACAGAAGCTAATTAGATAAAGAGGAGTAGAGAGAGCTAACATTCCAGGCAGACAGAATCAGGATTTTAGGCCCTTTACGTGGCCCCAGAGCTGCTAGAAAAAAATCTTGGTTGCCAAGGGGAGGGGAGAAAGAGAGACTTTGGATCACAGAATGAGGGCAGCCGCTGACGTGAAGGGTTTTCCTGAGTGTGAAGACATCTTGTGTGTGTGGGTGCTGCTTGTGTGTGTCTCCCATGATCTTTGTGTGTGTTCCCTGAGGCCTCAAAGCCCAGGGTGTCCAAGGCTAAACCGCCCATTTTCCCCCAAATCTGCTCCTCCTCCCGAGCATCTCATCTCGACAAACGACTTCTCTGTCTTTGCATTTTGTATAAGCCAAAGCCCTCAACCCCATCATTTCCTCGTCCTTCCTTCTCATCCCCTATGTCCGATCAATCTCCAATTTCCGTCAATACGGTCTCATGAATATCTCTCACATCTGATGCACTGCACTCCGTTCCCCCTGCCACTGTCTTAGCTTGTGGTCCACATCCTCCACCTGGCTTCTGTGCATCCTGAGCTACTTTCAGTTCTTTGAAGAAGCTGCACCTTTCCCTCTCTCCAGGTTTTTGGGCCAATCTTTCTCTCTGTCCAGAATTATGCTCTTCCCTAGATCCTCAGCTACAGTACTCCTCTTCCTACCACAGGATGCTTCTCCTTGGAAGAACTCTCTCTGACCACCAGCCACAGCTATCAATGGAGACGAAGTTGGATTTTTCCTCCTTTGTGTTCACTCTTAGTATTTTGTGCTTATCCCTGTAATTACCTGTTTACTTGTATGTCTAGACCTGGGCTATGCAATACAGTGGCTATAACCACCCACAGTAGCTATCAAGTACTTGAAATGTGGCTAGGATGAATTGAGATGTGCTGTGAAGTATAAAATACCATATTTCAATGAAATAGTATTAAAAAATACAAATTACTTAGTAATTTTTAAATACTGGTTTCATAACCAAGTCAAATTAAATGTATTGTTAAAATTAAATTCACCTGTTGCTTTTTACTTCCTAGAATGGGCCTACGAGAAAACTTAAAAGTATATTGATGGCTCACCTTTGTGTCTCGAATCATTCTTATTGGATGGTACTGGTCTAGACTGTAGACAACTAGAGCAGGGTTCAGCAAACTGTAACCAGTGGGCAAATCTAGTCTGCTACCTGTTTGTGTAAATAAAGTTTTATTGGGATACAGCCGGCTCATCCATTAACATATTTCCCATTACAGCAGCAAAGTTGAGCAGTTATGATAGAGACTGTGTGGCCCACAAGCCTAAAATATTTGCTACTTCTCCCTTTACAAAAAGTTTGCTGACCTCTATCCTAAAAGGCTGATACTGCATTTTATGCATCATTCTATCTCCAAATCATTGCATGATACCTGGCACATAATAAATGTTTGTTGAGTGAATACATGTCTAATAAATGTTGAGTGAATACAGGGTTGAGAATTGTATTGCCAGGATCATCACTGAAATTAGTTTATGATCCACAGCTGTGATGAGCATATGACTGGAACTAGAAATTGAAAAATAGCCTGATAAGTAGGTGTATACTTGGGTAGTAATCACATACAACATTTAATCTGGGAACTCTCTTTAAAACCCCAGAATACGTGGTCCCCACTCTGTCATCATGGAATATCTTTTTTTTCTTTTTAAAGATTTTATTTATTTATTTGAGAGAGAAACAGAGTGTGAGAGAGAGCACAAGCAGGGGTAGTGGCAGGCAGAGGGAGAAGCAGGTTCCCTGATGAGCAGGGAGCCCGATGTGGGGCTCAGTGCCAGGACCCTGGGATCATGACCTGAGCCAAAGGCAGACGCTTAACCAACTGAGCCACCCAGGCACCCCCATCATGGGAATATCTTTATTTGGGAGTGGACAGAGGTATTTTAATTATGCCTGAAATGGGATGGAGTGCTGTGTAAGTGAGAAGGAGTGTTCTTTCACAGGTTGGATATTTGGGTTAAGGGTTTAGGTCATAACAACCTTCGCTGTCCCATGTGACTGGTCAACCTGATAAGAAGCTGTGTGCTCTACTGATTTGTAGAATGGAATCTGGGCCCTAGGGATGGTGGTGATGGGGACTCAGGACCAACAAAGAGGCTCCTGGGAAAGCAATATTCCTGTCCTTTTGCAAGAGATCCTGATCTTATAGAAAGGATTCCTAGATGTAATTTTCCTATAGGTTCTTCCCATACAATCTTTCCACAGGCAATTTTTGCCTAGAAATTTAAAGCAGTGATTCACATGGAGATCTGAATCTGGTTTGTGTGCATGGGAATTAATTCTTATATCTTAAAAATGGGACTGAGAATGAGTGTTGGAAGAGAATTAAGTACATCTTCACACTTTGATCCAAATATATGCCTGTCATTTGCTCTCTGCTCACAAATCTGCAGCTGTTAGAAGACACAAAATCATTTTCTTTTGCTTTTCTCTGTCAAATTGTTGATGAAAATTATTTCACAAAATTGAAACAGCCAGAGTTACCATAGATGAGAATCAAATTCAGGTCTTGGTTATGAACATTATCTCATCTCATAAGAACCAGTCATTTTAAAACAATCATAACATGTCTCAGTGTTGAGTTGGATCTTTTCTTTTTTAGTAATTAAAGTTGTAAAAGCAACTCAGTATATTCATTAGAGCAGGTAGATTCCACAGGGCTTTTCTGAAGGGAGGCAGAGAGTTTTCTTTTATTAGAGCAGATTTGGGAAGCAAACGAAAAAAGAAAAAGAGTAATATTCATTAGTAACATATGTGATCAATATAGAAAAAGAAAATTAAATATTTGATGATTTTTATGTTAGCTAGTTCAGAGAAATGAGGGATTATAAAGTTGATAAAGTCACAGAGCTGCATCTTTCCACCCATCCACCCACCCACCCACTCACCTATCAATCCACCAACAGTCACTTATTAAATTTATTAAGTTACATTTACTAAATTAGTGTTTGTCCAGCTCTGTAGTAGATGTTATGAGAGATACAAGGGAAACAAAAGACAGTTCTATGAATCTAAGAAGAATCTTCTAGGTGTGAAGATACTTTAAAGAGGATGTTACTGTAATTCAACACTCTTATTTAGAGAGAAGAAAAAACAGTTGTTGGGTAATTTGCATAATGTAATACTCAAAAGAATTTTATGGTGGGCCACGGGACCCTTGTTCCTAGTCCAGTAAGTTTTCTACTGATACCAGTTGGGTAAGTCAGACATATCTATCCACCTAAAAAGTGAGAGAATAAATAATTGCAAGTCATCATGTAAGCGAGTGTAGGATCATCAGGCATGCCTGCTTTGGGGGATTTTGAAGAATATTCAAAAATGAGCAAGGTAAAAGGAAGGTGGTAGGGTAGACGTGTGTGGAGCTAGATTTATCTATTTTTTTAAAGATTTTATTTATTTATTTGACAGAGAGAGACACAGCGAGAGAGGGAACATAAGCAGGGGGAGTGGGAGAGGGAGAAGCAGGCTTCCCGCTGAGCAGAGAGCCCGACGCGGGGCTCGATCCCAGGACCCTGGGATCATGACCTGAGCCAAAGGCAGACACTTAACCGACTGAGCCACCCAGGTGCCCCGTGGAGCTAGATTTAAAGGAAATCCAGAACTTAGTGTCATACATGGTAGAGAGAAGATACTCTAGGTGTGACCAACAGGAGAGAAAAATGCAAGGGGAGGGGGATTAAGAAGAAGAGAAAGGAAAGAGAGACAATTAGGGCGGATAAATATCAACAGAAATGGTGGAGGTGACCCTGAGGGGAGCAGAGGGCCTCCAAGTGGGGAAGCAGGTGGGATGAGATTGGGTTAGCAAGGGGAGAGCCGTCGATGTAAGAAGGTTGCCTGCTGGAGAAGTTTTCCTCTATTAGTAAGAGACTAAAGTGTTAGCCAGGATTTTGGAAGATTTATACAATGCATTTCCACTCTAGAGAAAGACAAAGTATTCCTCAAGGACCCAGCAAGGAACCCAAAAGGAAAGAAAATCATTCTGGCAAATTAAATTAAGTATGGCAGTTAAGTGTATCATGTTTCCTTTTTCATATCTTTATATTTGCACACCACTTCCTGATGTCTGATCAAAATTTACCAGTTTGGTGGGAAAATCTAAATGAGAATAGTTGGAAAAAAAAAAACCCTGAAAACTAATAATATTAAGGATATGAACACACTTATTTTCAGAAATAGTCCATTTCTTCCCCACTGGGGTTTGGATTTTTTTTTAAGGTTTTGATATACTGCTCAAATTATTGCTTATGTAGGATGAAATGTATCCTTAAACACTATGCTGTCACAGTAATACCTACCAATCACTCAGAATACCATCACTGGCAGACAGTAAATATTTTATATCTTATTGAAAAATAATATTTTCCTTATAAAGTATTGGAATCATATTCCTTTTATACTGTTCCCAAAAGTCCTCCTTCAGAGGCTTAAAAAATAATCTGCCTATAGCTCCATCATACAAATTGGCCCGTGAATTTTCTGTGCAGGTGTTTTGGGTTTGGGTTTTAACTTCCATGGATTTGATGTACCAAATTCTGTTCCATAACGTCCCCGTGTATTGCCTTTGCATGTGTGCCTGAAACTGGTATGGACAAAGAACCTATAGCATTCTACTTCTTTTTAATTTCTGGTTTCTTATAATGTAAGTAGAAAATTTATATCCACATAAATAATGCTGGCCTACAGCTATTTCTCCAATTCCAATTTTATGCGTCTACAAAAGATGACCAGTAATCGTGACCAGGCTCTTTCAACAGCACAAGTTTCTGCCTTCATTTGCCTAATGAACTTGCCTTTCAGGGAGGTGGGATGGTACGAACAGAGGCAGAACACGGACATTCATCGTTGGTTGTTACTGAGAAAGTGAAGCTGGAGAGTGTAAGCAGGGACGTGATTTACCCTTATCTGAAGATGTGGCGTGAAGAATTGGCTACCTTAACCCTTCCTTAAGCATTCATTCTTCCTTATTCTTTTTCAAGGACAGGATAATCTGGTGAGAACAGATAACTCATAGAGAGAAGTACGCTAAAGTGGACTAAACAAAGCACCATGAACATGTGGGATTTGTCCCTTCTCCCAAGTTGATAGAGAATGTTGACTGCTCATTTTAGTTTTTGAGGCACGGTCTTCTGAAAATAGACAAGTGTATTCTGCTTATTCTCGTCATCCTCAAATCTGGGCAGGACATTCTGAATGGATGATTTTATGAGGGCAAGAAGATATTCTTGTAGCTAAGGCTGTGGGAAGGTGGGCAGTCATACTTTGTTGGTCGAAGGGTGTATCAGAGGACATTAGTAGATTCTCTCTGGAAGCATTTTGGTAACATGCTCCATGAAGTCTTTGTGCATCTCAATTACTACTCAGCCCCTAATGCCGAAAATTCAACTTGAATAAATTAATAATAAATGCCAAAATCTTTAAAATTTTGCATATGCTTTGATGCACAAATTTTAATTATAAAAATTAGAAATTATATGAACCAACTATTAAGACTTAGCTGTGAGAATATATATTATGTTGTTACTTATAATACTAAAAGCTCAGAACAACTCATTTGGGTTTACCAATACGGGTTAGAGTAAAAATTACATAACATCCCTACTATGGGTTATTAGGCAGCCATAAATGATAATGTTGCAGAAAAAATATATAAATGGTATCAAAAGATGCATGAGACTGTTTTGTAGGTAGGTCATAAAACAGTGCATAGAGTCTTAATCCATTGTCATAAAATTATAAATAAGAATTTTTAAAAGGCTGTCAGAGAAAGGAGTTTACCAGAGGCTTAGGCATTGCCTCTAACAACAACAACAACAAAAACCCCTAAAACTGCAGTGGCTTAAAACAATAGCTGTATAGCTATATGGCTATTATAAATCACTAGGGAAACTGCATATCATGGTTGCTCAGGCTCCCAAATGAAGCGTCAAAACCAATGCTAATCACTGTGCCATGTGGAAAAGAGCTTTGGAAGCTTTCACACTAGGAATTAAATGCTCTGACCTGGAGGTAAAAGATGACACTTCCGCTCACAGCTCATTGACCAGGTCTAGTTACATGTCCCACCCACCCACAAAGGGAACAGGGTATTATAATCCTCCCATGCAACTGGGGATGAGAGAATTAGAAATAGTAAGCAGCACTAAAGATACGACTCCTGGTCATCGATCTTTAGCTCAGTGTGTGTCCCTGCGCAGACAGCTCAGGAATCCTATTCAGTCAAAGCATCAAACTCCAAGCCCATGATTTTTGGATGGTGCCTGATGGTCTGGATGTGTTTTTTTTTTTTTTTTTTTAATCTCCAAACCAATTGGAAAAGAATAGATGATCTGTTTCCCCCATACCTAATACAGAATAGTAGAGTAGAGGCCCGGTGTCTACAACATTCCCATTTGGAAAGGGGAAGTCACTGATTCACATCAATTCTGAAATTTAACTCAAGTCCCAATCCCCTGGGGGTAAGAAAGCTTCTAAATTAGGTGCTGAGTGGGCCCCAGGGAAGGGGTTTTCCAGCCCATTGTTCTCCATGGCCCCAGACTCTGCACTTTAGGGGCCTTTCCTTTTCTTTTATTTGGCTTGGCTACTTCTGGAAAGTGTATTGAATGTGTCCTCCTTCAAAGTTGAGAAGCTTTCTTAGCCTTCAGCTTGATCATAGAAGCTCACAAGCCCAATTGTTGTTAAGGTTTCTGTCTTTAGACTACACAAAACTGCACAAACGTTTTTAGAAGGCTCATAGTTTCTTTGGCTGCACAACTTTCTCAAGAATTTAATCAGCTTCTTTTTATAAAAAGTTGATTCTGGTCAGTTCCTTGTGCCACTAGCCACATACACTGTTCTTTGCTGAGACACCCTTCCCTCTGTTTCATCTTAACTGCAGGCATATTGAGCCCACCGGGCTTCATTGGAAGAGCCACAGCTTCAGTCTTTTATTTGGGCTGTTTTGGTCCAAATGAAAGGCTAAGTGCCATCTTAACTTGTTCAGAAGTTTAACACTGGGTGTGAAAACCATATAGTTGATTTATTCTTTGACACAGAACTGGGTTCTAATCTTCCAGCTTTCCACCAAGTAGTGATAAGAAACAGTGGTTTTTTCCAATCCTGCAAATCTCCAGTTTTCCGGACCATCTCTCTTACCTTCCATACTTGCTTAAAAACCAGTCAATTCTGTTCTTAGCTCATTGTTTTTATTGTAGTATCTTGTCAAATGTGGCCAACAGCAATCAACACCTGCTAGAAAAGTTCTCTTTCCAAATCACTTCCTGTAAAGCTACAAGTTCAAAAAGTCTATTACCTTTTATGTTATCACAGGTGACAATTTTACAAAATAGGTCATCTCTGCCTAGATTATGATCTTTGCAGCTGCAACCAGATTCCTTGCTGTCTACCAGCTGAGCACTGAGCGAACGCCACACACTTTAGGTTTTTGATATGTTATTACTGCAATTCTAGGTTCTTATTTTTGTATTGACTAGGATGGAGAGCTCTCTAGTCCTTAGTTTTGTAGGTTCCTTTAATTTGATTATCATCAAATGATTTTGTCCCAGGCAACTGGAATATACATTCAAACCCTTAAGAGATTATGGATAAAAGTGCTGATTTGTTAATTGAAAATTGAAAGTCTACTTGTGTTCTCTAGCCAGAACACGTTATTCTCTGAGTCAAGAGATTCCAGAAACTAGTATTGCTCAATCATGAGTGGATATCACTGTGGGAGATTTCATTCATTCTCCACAGAAGCTCACCACTGAGTCAGATATTCATTGACTGGGACACTTTCTCTTGGACTAGGCTGTCTCCTTACAGTTTACATTCTGGGGGGCAGAGACAGGCAACAAATAGTGAAGACAAAATATCACCACATAATATAAGTGCTTTTAAACTAATAAAACTGGGTGATGGGATGAAGGGGAACTTGCAGGAGGGAATGGAGAAAGACATTTTAGCTGGAATGGCCAATGAAAGTCATTCTAAGGAGGGGACATCAGAGCTGAGACTCAAATGAGGGGAAAGAGATAATCATAGAAGATCTGAGGAAAGAATGTTGTATGCAGAGGAATAGCAGTTTCAAAGGCTAGTGACATGAAGGAATGTGCTGGAAGGATAGGAAGAAGGCAGGGGCTGCAGGAGAATGGTGAGGAGAGAGGTATGTAGTCGTGTCTGAGAGATTGGCAAGGGATGTATCATGGACAGCTTTGTTGGTGATGTGGAGGAGTTTGTGTTTTATTCTAAGCCCAATGGAACCATTGGAGGCTTTTAAGCAGTAGATCAATTTGACCTGTTTTATTCTTTAAAAAGATCATTCTGGCTGGCTGCCGTGTGGAGAATGAACTCTGGCAGAAGAAGACTTGAAACAGCCCATTGCAGCCCAGGTATGACATATTGGTCGCTGGGATGAGGGCTGGAGCAAGGGAGATGGTGATAAGTGGGATTTTCAAAGGGTTTTGGAGATAAGAGTTGGCAAGATTTACTGATAGATTGTTCAGGAGGAATGAGAAAAGGTTTTTTTGGTCCAAGAAACTTGGTGGTGGTGATACCATCAACTGTGATAAGGAAGACAGCTGGGGGTAAATCAAGAATTTTATTTTGGACATACGAAGTTTGAGATGTCTATTAGACAGCTAAGAGGCGATGTCAAGTAGGCAGTTGGATATATAAATCTACAGCCCAGGGGAGTGTTAAGAGCTGGAGATAGAGATTTATGAGTCATCGGTACAAAAGCATTATTTTAAGCCATGGAAGAGGATGAGATCACCTAGAGAAGGAATTTGGAGAGAAAAGAGGGTGGACAGCAGAGTTAAGGGTTAGCAGAAGAGGAGTAACCGGAAATGGATATTAAGAAGGAGCAAAGTTGAGGTTGGGGGAAAATCAAGAGTGATAAAGATATTTCTGTCAGAAGAAAGTCAAATGCTGAAATTTGATTAATGCCCTAAATCTGTTTCCTGTTTATATTTCTTCTGAACATGTACCACAGTACCATGCCCTTCTCCTTAGCATTTGATCCTACTGGAAAGGAGGTTATTTACAGAATAGTCATTGTTTGTATTATTATTCCCTTTTGGTCAGTTATATCAAGAGGTAGATGAAGTGGCATCTTGATGGCTCAGGAGGCTCTTGGGTCTACACTGACAGGACTGATGATAAGAACTCACTTGCTGTGAGACTGTGGGAAGGTTTCCTAATCTCCCAGAACTTTGTTCTCTGGTGATGACAATACCCAGAGCTTTGTTATGGGTGTTGTTAATATATAGAAAGCACCAAGCTCAGTGCCTGTAAGAAGGTAAGTAGATAAAAAATGGTAGCTTTCCTATTTTTCCCTGATGCTAATTGGCTAACTATGGGAATGGATCAGTATCAAGTAATCCTGAGAAGATGAGTTGGTTAATTGTTTAGAACTATGTTGGAGAGATTCTGTCTACCCAGTGTTGCTATAGGATAGAAGGCAAACACTCACCTTATAAACAGATGCCCCCTGCTGCCTTAATCCTCACTACCAAAACTCATCCTTTTCTGAGTCAGGATGTGTAAAATTCAGATGAGTGATGTTTTGAGAGATGGAGAATCGGTGATAGAAATATACCTCTGTGCTTCTCTGCGGAGAATTATCCAGGCCTGGCCGTGAGACTGGTGAATCAGGCTGCCAGTGAACAGATAGGGTGGGGACCAGGGCCTCCATAGAGCTAAGAGAGGGTCATGAACTCTCTTAAAATAAGCAGGCATTTCCCCACCTTTGGGCAGCTCACAAGCCTACCTTATCCTCTGAAGCACAAGAGAGTGGGTCAGGGATATAATTGAGCAAGTGTCTCAGATTCATTTTGCAGAAAATGAGGCCGTTAGCCCTAGCTGCTCTCAGAGAGGTTTTTGTTAAACATACCAATTCTTCTGAAAATGTTACAGTTCCCCTTATCGTCCCTCTGTGCCAGCCACTTTCATCTGTGGTGGCTGTTGAGTGATTGTGGCTGCCCTGACTAGGGCAGGGACTCCATGCCGGTGGAGATGGATCAGCCCCTTCCTCCAACTGACAGCTCCCCCGCCCAGCAACCCAGTCTCTTTGAGAGCATCTCATCTTGAGTTTGGGAATGATACTCCACACCTACCCTTCCACCCACATGTCTAGTTTTCAGTTCAACTTAACCTGTTAAATTAATTTTCCCTTGAGAGTTATCGCTTTGGCCTAATTATCAGAAAGGCAACCCACCTGCTGTGGAGTGGGACTCCGTTTGAATCTTGAGTTCAGCATTTAAAAAAGATCTCCGTGATCTTGATGAAATTGGTAAAATCTTCCCAATCCTGTCTCTTCATCTATAAAATGGGACTAACTGTTGCATAACATGTTATGTAGAGTAATAAATTAATCCACACAAAAGACTTCCTTAGCATTAACTTAGAATGGTTGACCCTTGAAACACTGCAGGGGTGGGGGGTTAGGGGAGCCATCTGCCTTGCACCATCGAAAATCTGCATATAGCTTTTGACTCCCCAGCGCTTAAATACTCATCGCCTGCTGTTGACTAGAAGCCTTACCATAACCTAAACAAGTCGATTAACACATATTTTGTATGTTACATGTATTACGTACTGTATTCTTACAATGAAGTGAGCTAAATAAAATGTTAAGAAAATCATAAGGAAGATAAAATACACAGTACTATACTGTGTTTATCGAAAAAAAAAAAATCCTCGTTGAAGTGAACCTGCATAGTTCAAACCCATGTTGTTCAAGTGTTAACTGTACTATTAAGTCTTTTATAAATGTTGATGGGATATTTAATCCATATTATGCAAGAACACTGAGAAACTCATTTTAAGAGACTTCTTCATGCTGTTATTTTCACTAATGGTATTTTACATGTCACTGGTGGTTTAAACATTTTATTCTATCCCCTGTGATGCTTAAAAAAAAGGAAATACAATGTTGGGAGGATCTAGGAAACTAGCTTTATGATATAGTAGAGGATAATGGCACCTCCTCCAGTTTTATATTTATGAGAATGTCTAACCCATCAAACAAAATATCAACACAGAGCTGGGGTCATTTGGCTGAGAATGTTTATCTTTAGGGTGTTTTCAGCTGCATATAATGGAAAACCTTGACAGAAACTGGCTTAAATAATAGAAAAATGTATCTCACAAAGCTAAAAGTCCAGAGGTGAGATAGTTCAGCCACATCCTGAAGGATCCATTGCTTCCACCTTGATGCCATGCCATCTTCAAAGGCTTGTCCTTGTCTTTAAACTTGTCTTTCTCTGGTCACAAAATGGTGACCCTCCAGGTATGGGTGTGTCTAGGGAAAGAAGGGTCATTTTCCTTATGTCTCTTTCCCACTGATGACTATAAGAAATTGCTAGCATTGGCAGCCTTCCTTAGGCATGTAGATGGTCTCAAGAGTTCAGCATAAAACAGTTGAACACCTTGCTGGTGTAGCCCACTGGCGTCCTCTCTTCTTTCTGCCCATACCTTTTTTTTTTTTTAACATGGGTAGTGGCACATTTTAAAGTCTGTTACTTGCAGATTCTCACTCCTAGTTCCAATTGTTTTTATCAATTTGGGTTATCTGCCACAAGCAACAGAAAACAACTCTGGCTGATTTAGGCAGGACAGACATTTATTTAAAATGTACTAAATATTCCAGAGTGATCTTGAATTTTTTTTTGCTATAAAGGACATTATTGGGACACTATGCAAATTCTGAATAAAGTTCTGCAGGTTCATTAATAGTAGTGTATCCATATTAATATGATTTTGAAAATTTTGCTGTGATTATATAAGATAATTTTTTAAGTAAATATGAATGACATTTTAGGGAAAAGATAACATGTCTATAACTTACTATTAAGCTATTTAGAAGAATTATAAAGAGAGAGAAAATAAAACAATGCAGAGTAATAATATAATAATAATATTGGGGAAACTGGCTGAAGAGTGTCCAGAAATTCTTGGAACTGCTCTTGTAACTTTTGTGTAAATTTGAAATTATACTCAATTAAAAAAAAATTTAATGATGTAAAGAGATGCAGGGTTAAGGTTGAAGTGTTTTTTTTTTTTTTAAGATTTTATTTATTTGAGAGAGAGAGAGAGAGCGCACGCACATGAGAGGGGGGAGGGAGCCCGATGCGAGACTCGCATCCAGGGACTCCAGGATCATGACCTGAGCCGAAGGCAGTTGCTTAACCAACTGAGCCACCCAGGCGCCCAAGGTTGAAGTGTTTTATCAGTTCCAACAACTTGCTTTAGTAAATCCCTAAAGACAATGAGGAAGATACTTAGTGGTGAGCTCGAGAGTAGCCTAGATTGCACAAAATCCAGTCCAAAAGGCGTCAGAACTGGAAACGATGCTCTGAATCCCACCATGAAGCTGGACCTGTCACAGAACAGCCACCTTCATGGTGGGCCCAACATAGCCCTTTGCCTTACTGCTGGGGCTAGCACCGGACGCCACACCACGCTCAGCACAGTTGCTACTGCTTCTCCCAGATGATGAGTCTTTTTATGCCACCACCACTGCCAGGGAGTGTCCTGAGGACCTCTGCTTTTTAACTTTGCCACGTTAAATTCAAAGTCCATGGTGCAAGAGTCAGACTGAAAGAGCCCCCGTCGTGGGCTTGTACGTAGGTGCAAGTCAGGCTTGTAACAGGAGTATGGAGAATTTGCAGTCTCCAATGTGACACACAAGTTCTGCTTTGCCACAAAGGGAGGAATCCCCCAAGGAGGAATGAGTTTCAGATACTGTGCAACCCACAAGGAGGACAGATGTCCGTTGCAAGATAGTGTTCGTAACTCACTCCCTTGGGATGTCAAAATACACTCTGGGTGTCTCCTTGAAGATAGGAGCAAAGGAAGATTGCTTTCTCTCAACTTGAAGGTAGTAAAGTAGTCACAGATATTGGGTCCTCACTCTCACATACACTCTCACACAGTAGGGGTTGATATGGAAGAAATTAGCCTTGATGTGATTCAACCTCTTTCTGACCTTGCAGAGCCCTTTGTTGTCAGCCAGATTGATTTTATTCTGAATATTCTTGATTCTGGACATTGGTATCTTTTTCATTCTCTTTCACAGTCTTTAAAGTTTCCCCCTTTTCTATTTCTTTTTGTATAAGCGATTGGGTTATTTCACATGAGGCTGACTCTTCTGCTTTGGAAAATATTCTGTTGGTGTCTCTCAGGAAGAAAACCCGGCCCTCAGCTCTGGTCCAATATCTAGTCCATAACTGAGACTCAACATACTTTTGTTTCTTACTCAAACTTTGTTTTATTAGGTAATAGAAATATAATTATATAACATATAATATTGAAGTCTTATTCTGGCCTAGTAGTTAAGTGCTATTTGTGCATTAAACATTAAAATAATTTTTTTTGCTCTTTATATCTTCTTGGGAAAGAAAGGCTCCTGCTTCAGTTAAGAAAAAAAACATCAGTGTCATATAATTCTTAAGAACATAACATTTTTATATATGTTCCCCATAAAAAATGATTAGAACAAAGTAGAAAGATATGAGAAATTGTACTCAAAGTATTTGACATCTGGTTGGAATTGTTATGTTATTTGATTGTCGAAAGTTTCTTCGGAGGGGCCGAGGGAATTTTAACATTTCATTTGGCAGTCAGATAAGAGATGAATTTTAACTGGACTTCGGTAGTGCTGGCCTGTTCCTGAGAGAGAGGGGACTGAGGGGAAGGAGGTAGGGTGGAGGAAGAAGCCTTTTCTTACTCTCCTTGAGGGAGGATTCAGGTGGACAGCCTGAATTATGGGACTTATTGGTAGCTGGACTTAAGTGTTGCCTGAGTGGATTACTGCTGAAGGCTTCAGCTGGGGACGGGCTTTGAAAACCAGTCATCAATTACAGATGGTACTTGGTATAGTAGCATGAGTACCCTCGAGGGCTTTTGTCCAGGAAATTTGAAGGAACCTGTTATCTCTGACTTCTTCTAAGCACTTCTTCCTTCACGGGTGACCTTTCTTACCTGAAGACCTCAATTGTTTATCACAAACCTGCCACTCCACACTGTGTATCAATTATTAAACAATGCCCAATGCATGACAGTGACTTTAAATAGTTTCAGAAATGATAAAGGCCAACATTTGTCTTTGTTCACCTGCTGAGTAATTCTTTGTCTCCAGTCATAAGTGAAGGGATCAGATTTGGGATTTCTAGATACCAGAATCACATTAGGGTTAAGCAAAACTCCAGATTTTCCCAGAGTTACTTTGGCTACAGATGTTGCTTATCTGGGACGGGAAGTAAGATGAAATGTTCTAACGTGGTTAAACATGGTAGGCAAGTGAACTCATCTAGGGACAGTAGGTTATAACTGTCCCTACTTGGGTCCACGTAGTTACCCATGGTAACTGGGGTTCATGGATACCTGGAAGGTCCATGGAAAGCCTTCAAGGTATTTGTGAGTCTGTTCAAAGTGTAAGCAAAATTTTTTTGTGTATTTTCTTATGTGCATTAATTTTTCTGAGGAACATCCATACTTTCCACTGAATTCTCAAAGGGATCCAGGTCCTGGAAAATTTTGGAAATACTGCTCCATAGTGAATAGCACAAATCTGTCTAAATCCAGGATGTCTCTAGCCTTAGGCAAAGCTAGGTTAAAGGAAAGAATAGAGTTAGTTTCCTGGAGTGCCCTCTATAAGGAATGCTAAATCATTACTGGAATAAATTGAAAAAGAAATGCAAATTCATCTCACTCCTGGACATTGCCCTTGAGTGAAATTAAAAACTGAAACTTTTCAGACTTTTGAGCATTTTTGGAAAGCACCCATGTAGTCATAGCCAAAATTTGGGAATTAAATAATATACATAATCCTAAGTATCCTGGAGACCTAAGTGGCTATTTCTTCAAGGAGAACTGTAGTTGAGCAACCACAAATAATAATAATAAAAACGTTTTACCCCATCTCTCATAAAAATGAAAGCATATCCATGCCATGTCATATTTCTCATAGTTTCCACTGCAAATCCTCGTTCCCTTGTCGCACAGCTGTTGCAAAGCCCTTCACACGGTACCCCGCCATATTCTCTATCCCAGTCCCGGCTACTGATTTTCCTCTCTGGCCTTCTCCCATGGCCTTACTCTATATTATGTAGGTCAGCTTGGTTGCTTTGGCTTCGTCCTTTCCCCTTCTCTTCTCTTCCTGGGCCCGCTCTCCACCCATATTTCCTATTTGGCATCACAAACGTTCTAGTACCTGGTCTGGGAAAGACTCCCTTTGGGAGCAGGAGAGTGGAAAAACCAAGAAACACACACTCCTAGATCTTGTTCTGGTTGCACATGGCAGACTGCTGATTACCAGAAACAAGCGATTTATTTCATTACTTGATTTTTTAAGCCATCTAATATGCCTCCCAGGTGGTTTTCTGATTTGGAAAAGCGCAAGAGAAAATGGAAATGTTTAATGCTTTCCAGAATTCTTGTTTTAGAATTCTGCTTCAAATTGTGGAAATGAATTTGTAAGTGAATCTGATTCGGGATGTAGTTTTCCTTAGTAGATAATCTGTTTCCTTCTATCCCCACTCAGAGTTGATGGGCTTGTACAAATCTTGCTGCCTGTGCCAGATGTCATGCCAGACCCCGGTGAAATGGAGATGAAAAGACCCATTTCAGCTCTCAAGGACTGGCTGTCAGATAAATGGGTGATTGCAGTATGTGAAGATAAATGCACCCACGGGGGTGTGTATATTGGGCAATGGGAACCCATTGTGGGAAGCATCTACATTTGTCTACAGGAGGGGAGCCTTAAGCGAACTCCTGGAAAATGAATAAGCATTAGGCTAATGTGAGAAACATACTGTGCACGAAAAATGAAGGTGCGAGTGGGCATAAGAAGACATGAAAAGTGGTGTTGGAATAAAAAAAAATTTAAATCAAAGGTGGCTAGGCAGATACCTTTCGTCTTCTCAGTAAGGGGCTTTGTTTTCCTCTTGGGGTATTCAGGAACTTGGAATCACTCTTCTGTATCTTAATTGCTGTGGTGGTTCTCAGAGTGGCTTGGGGGCTAGCTGGGTTCCGAGATCAGCCTGCAGGGTTCTGTTCTTCTTGCTGGCCTAGTGCCACTGGGTACTTGACCTGGCTTCTCCGGGCTTCACCTTTTCTCATCTTTAAAATGAGGATGATACTGTCTCCTTCACAGGGTTGCAGTGAAGATTTAATTAATCCATGTAAGACATTTAGAATTGTGCCTGGCATAGGTATTAGAGTGCAGAAAACATTAACTGTTATGTGCATTCTTTTTCACACATCAATAAAGGGAATGTTCTGCAACATTCCAAAGTTGGATCTTCTAACAGGGTTGACCCTGGGAGTAGGTGGGTACATTAGACGCCCCTTTCTCTGTTGCAAAAGAGCAGTATTAACCATTCTCTGTTCTCCAGTATTTCCTCTGGTTGGGACGGTCACGATACCCACCGATTAAACCTTACTAGTGTCTGAAGATAGTTGATAATTAAACCATTATTAAGCACTAGCATCTGGGTGTTAGCTGATGAAGTTATTGGAGCTGGGAGCATAGCCTAGGAGGAATGGGTCACAAATCTGGTGAGTCGAAAGCACAAGTGAAAAATGATGGAACACAAATTAAATTTTGTCTGTAGCATAATATATAATTTAAACCTGTTCACAACATAAGTATTATGCTTATTGCTTATAAAACACTTAAACATGTTGTCTCGTTGGATAGCTAAAACTAGCCCAAGAGGTGTAGGTAGAGCATCTTTTACTATTTAAGAATACATTCAAAATAAGGAAACCAAGGCACAGATGAAGACAAATCTGGCAACTTCTGTTCTATTGCCTCTTCCCACCCCATCTTTCCTGTCTAGCTCTGCAATGTTTTTATCGAGAAGGGGAGAAACATCTAAAATACACTTTAGGGAGTTGTATGACTTCTAGCAGAGCCCTTGCTATATTTATCAAAAAGTTCTAGTCCCTGCTAGTATCCTTCACTGGCAGTATCTGCTGCCTAGGGTGGGAACTTACTTGGGATATATGTATTATTCATATTTACAGGCTTGCCTGTTATAGCAAGACTTTAGAGTTGCTACCTCATGTTTATAGACACATAGCAACAACAAGGGACAAAGAAATGGGCTTGGAATTTATCCTGTGGATATTTTTATAACCTGCGCTGTGTGTGGAGTCACCATGGAATGACTCAAGAAGCTTATAGACGAGTTGGAGGAGGTGTCAACTGCAAATATAAAAGGTTAAATAAAAAGAAAATGAAGTTAAGAAATGAATAAATGAAAATATCCTCAGGTACCATGATTTGGTAGGTACTATTGAATAAGTGGAAATCAGCATCTGATAACATCTCATGATCTCAGTTTCCAGTTAAAAATGTGTACCCTAAACTCATGAGCCTACCAATCTGTCATGATTCAGAAAGATCCTTATAGAATAAACATGTGGTGAGAAAAGAAATTAGAGAGGAACCCAGGGGCTCCTGGGTGGCTCAGTTTTTAAGTGTCTGCCTTCGGCTCAGGTCATGATTCCAGGTCCTGGGATCGGCCCTGCATCGGGCTCCCTGCTCAGCGGGAAGCCTGCTTCTCCCTCTCCCACTCCCACTGCTTGTGTTCCCTCTCTCGCTGTGTCTCTCTCTGTCAAATAAATAAATAAAATCTTAAAAAAAAAAGAAAAGAAAGAGGAACCCAGAAGGAGACAGCAGAGTCTAAGCTCCCTGAGTTTATGGACAAAGCCTGAATTATTTGTTGAATCCCCAGGGCTTAGTATAATGTTTTAGTAGATGCCCAATAAACATTTGCTCAGTTAATGAATGAATGGATGCATGGGGAAATGCTGGAGACTAGCATAGAACTGGAAATGCATATTGTAATATGCAGCGAGGTGCGTGCAGTGTCTTTTCATCTTTATAGCTTGGTGGGTAGCACATACTAGATGTTCTATAAATGTGAAAGGAAAGCAGGAAGAAAATGAGAGGAAATTAATATCATAGGATCACAGGACTAGAAGGAAATTTGTGAGATCATTGGTTCTTCCCTTAAACCTCCAGGAAGAGTCTGAGTATAGAGCAAAACAAAACAACAAAACCAACCATCAACCAACCAATCAACCAACCAACCAAACAAACAAACTAAAAACCTCAAAGAGATGACATTTAACAGTGTTAACCAGCCTAATTCAAAGAAGCAAAGAGCTGGAGTTTGAGAAAGGTTTTGAATTGAAGTCAGTTTGGATCCTGGCTTTGCCATTTCTCCTTCTGTAACCTTGTACAAGTTGCTGTCCTGGTTGGGCCTCAGTTTTCTTACCTCTTTAAAGGGAATAAATTACTGAGCTAGAATAAATTATAAAGATTATATGAGACAGTGTGTTAAAATGTGTTCAGTAGTTCAATAAATGTTTGTAAAAGAAATTCCCTTAAATATGTTGAACTGCTTAATGTTAATAACTCTGCTATGGAAAGATTTTTTCCTCCAAATCCTTTAAAAGGAGAAATGCTAACTTAAGTCACAAGTATCTTTTCTTAAAATTTGATTTATGTAAGAACCTAGTGCTTTTGGTTGGTGGCATGTCTCAGAGGATTTGGCATACTAGACAAAGTGCTTTAAAGAGTAATAGAACATGGTAGTATAAATTATTTGGCAACAGGCTGTCATCTTCTACCACAAAAATTCTTCAATATTTAATTAAAAATTCCAACAACATAAAATTTAAGACATGTCAAGGACATTAACTGAGGGTATAGACTAGCTGTTGGAGGACTTTGGTTGTCAACTCCAAGGCCGGACTTTCTCTCTGGTTCAGATTTCTGGTAAGGCTTTGAAGGAATGGATCCAGCTACTGTAATGGATGCCTATGGTTGCAGCAGAAAGTGTAGATATCAGTGTCTATTTTGATGTGCTGTCCCTGTCTGAGTTTGGAGAGTCAGAAATGGAAAGAGATAAGAAACCTGTCAGAGCTAACAGCCCAGGAGTCTCTTGGGATATGTGGGAAGGGTGGCCTTCAAATCTGTAGGGGTTATAGCTGTGCCAGGAGAGATGTAAAGTTTTAAAAACATTAAATAAATGAAATCAGTCCTTTTAGTTTCTTATACTATGTACCTTGCCAGCTCTGGGCTCAGGGACAAATCTACTGACAAGTGATTAATACCAGGGAGAACCACCCAAATCCAGAGACATACATAATTCTGCCTCCGTCTCTTGTTAGTTGACAGTCACTTGGATAAGACATGCCAGCCGGGTCAAGTGTGGTCACAGCAAAAGTTGAGTTCCAGTTTATCCTTGCCACCAGTGCTCTGTCATTTAAGGGATCCAAGAAGGAAGGGAGATTTGTTTTATCAGACACTGTCTTTGTAGGCTGGGAATGACAGTTTCTTCTTCTCTCCCCTTTAGAGCAATTTGGTCAAGTCACACAGGAAATAGCCAGCCACCTTTTCCCCAGATCTCCCTCCACCTACTCTGACCTTAAGTAACCCCAGCACCTAACTAAAAAAAAAAAAATAGAAACAGGAAAAAAAAAATACAACCAGCAAGTTTCTTTATGATCATGCAGTCCCCCATCCACACCTCATTTTACAGGTGAGAAAGTTGAGGACTTGAGACAGGAGGTAATCATGTAACTGGCTTATAATCAGAACCCAGAGTAGGCGCCTGGGTGGCTCAGTTGGTTGGGCGACTGCCTTCGGCTCAGGTCATGATCCCGGAGTCCCGGGATTGAGTCCCGCATCAGGCTCCCTGCTCAGCGGGGAGTCTGCTTCTCCCTCTGACCCTCTTCCCTCTCGTGCTCTCTCTCTCTATCTCATTCTCTCTCTCAAATAAATAAATAAAATCTTAAAAAAAGAAAAAGAACCCAGTCTAGGGCCTCAAACTCTTGACAACCAGGGCAAAGTATTTTCTGGTATTCATAGTTTGAGAAGCAGGATGCTCCAAAGATGAGTTGAATAGCAGAAAAGAAGAAAACTAGGAAAAGTCTACAAAGAGAAGGTCTGCGCAAGAGACATTTGCAGATTGAGTGCAATTCTAAGAAAGCAAAAGAATTTGATATGCATGTGAATAAAGGAGTATGTTAATATTTAAATGTGAAAATTAAAAGAGTCTGTTAAATATTAAAGGGAGTGAGCACTGATGGTCCTCCAAGGAGATGAACAAATGAATGATTGAATGAACCAAAGGTGATTTTGTCTTGATATTTCTTGTTCTGGAAAATCTAGCATTGAACCAGTCAGCTATATAAAAGAGAGGGAAGGCAGTGAAAGTCTGTGTCAGCCTCCCATCTCCATGGGCTTGATCCACTGGAGAACAGACACATGTACCATTATGGGGAATAGGTAAGCTGGAGCCAGAGCTTCTGGTCTGGCTGCTTAGGGCTTCTTTAATGTGAAGGGGAAAAAAAAAATCAGTGGAAACGAAAAGAAAATGGAAATTTTATTTTATGCTTATTAAGAATTACTAAAGATTTGACCATAGGACAAGAGCTCTGAATTCCCTGGAAATGGCTGACCAATTGGAACATGTCAGGTCCTCTGGTTGACCATGAAGCCTATTTAATCAAACAGCCAACTGGTCAATCATTCTGTTAATGGGTCAATTCAGTCCAAATGGTTACCTGATAAGATATAATGAATATAGCCATTGTGTTTCCTCATCTATAGATCCTGGGCATTGCCAACTTCCCTTATTGGATAAATAATCCTTTGAGAGGTTATGATGTTGGGATGTACTGACTCATGTGATACATCTACAGAGTGACTTTGTTAGATGAAGTGGTAAAATTTGGCAGCAATCAAATGCTGAATAAGGAAGACCACTGGACTAGGTGGGCTCCAGATTACACAAATCATAGAAAAGTGTATTTTAGAATAGTGTCTAAGATTGCAAGCTCCAAATGTGGACTGCCTAGTTTAAATCATGCCACTCTCCTTTACTGGGTCTTTGGACAAGTTATTTAACCTTTTGCTGTGTCAGTTTCATCTGTAAAATGTAAAAATAATAATTCCCTTCTCTTCAGAATATTGTGAAGATTAAATTAGGAAATATTTATGAAGGGCTTAGAAGAGGATATAACAATATAAGTGCTCTATAAATATTAATTATTATTAACCAAATTAATAATAAATAAATATAGACAAATCTGTTGACATGAGGAAGTGTTAGATGAACAGGGCATATGCTTTAAACACATATGTAGAAACATAACTGACATAAGATTATTCATGGTAGTAATAGTATTACTTGAGGCAATGATTAAGGGAATACTAGCAAGAAATCTTTTAGGTTACCTAATCTTCCTAGAACACCAAGTAACAATCAGCTGGAAACTTGGTAGCACAGAGCTTTTATCTTGGAGTTTAAAGGGAAGGTCATTGGCTCATTGGTTCAACGGGCACAACAGAACAACTACACATATCATTGAGCTTCTACTATAAGCTCAGAGATTAAAGAAATATGGATAAAATATAGTTCCTGTCATCAAAGGCTAAATAGAATAACAGGGGAGAATAATATAGAATAACAGAAGCCACTAGCTCTCTTCCAAAGAATAAGAGCCATATTCTTTTCTCAGAGAAACCCACCTTTGGCTCTTTCGCTGCAACTAGTTAGCTCTCCACCTCCTTCATCTCTATTCTCTGTCCTCTCTCTCTCTCTCTACCTAGCCTAGGCATCCATATTATATACCCTACCACTCCATGTTCTATCCTTTGTAGCCTGTATCATCACATAACTTCAAAAATTATTTTTGCAACTTTCATCCCATTTGACAGTAACCTCTTGAAACCCAAGACCATGTCTGCCCTTCTCACTACTAACTCCCCAATTCCTAGCACAACACCAGGCACAAAAGTATAACTATTTGTAGAAAAAACAGAAGTGGAAGGTCCTGCCTGGCAGAGCTGAGGGAAGGTACACAGAGGAGGAACTGGGCTTTGAAGGGTACAGAGGAGTTCCATGGAGGAAATGCATGTTTGGCCATTAAAAACCCACTGTGCACTCCCAAATAACTAAGCTGCCTGACTTGTTCCAACCACTCAGACCCACTGTTGAGCTGAAGTATGTAATCATTTTGACATTTTGGAGAGATATTTACTAAGCAAGATAAACCTACTGCCATATCTGGTTCAGACATCTCAGTTCATGTTCTATTTCTGCCAGTGAGGAGCTCTACACATGTCGTTTAACTCATGTGAGCCTTAGCGTCCACATCTGTATAATGGAAGTAGCAGTGTTCATCTTTACTGAGCTGTGGTGAGCTTTGAGCCAGTACATAAGGGGGAAACCTTTTGTAAACTACAAGCATATATGAGACCTTCTTATTAGTATACTTGGCCATAAGTGTATTTGCAGAAGTAATAGCCATGATGAATCATATGGTCATAAAAGGAGGTCCCATGGAAGCCCCCAGAAGTGGCAGGTCAATGTGTTTTACAAACCCATGTTCTCCCTTAAAGGGAACCAGCACATCAACAAGATAGGAGCTTGTCAGCTTTCCCTCCCTCTGAATCTGGGCCAGGTCTATTGCCTGAATTTTATGTTAAATAATAAAAGCACTGGCATTAAATGTGTTGCCACGAATCAACAACCTATTCAGGGTAAGGTATTGTGGCACAGCGGTCCCCAAGCAATGTATGTTTTTAAAAATATGCTTAAAACTGTGAGTGCTTTGTGTGGCTGCTTCGCAAAATCACTAGAGCTGAAGTATTTGTATTTTAATGTTTATCTCCAAACTGGCCTGCTGTTTTCAAATTGCCCAGGAAACCAAGTGTTGAAAATGGAAGGAAACCAGCACAAGCTAGATTTAGAAATGCAGTGTTAGTAAAGCAAGCTGTGGGGTTCTGATACCTTAAGAGCACCATAAAATGCTCATAATTAAATAACTGTTTTTCTTAACACAGCCGTTCCTATTTTTCCCCCAGCCACTTATGTAAAAGCATTTAATGTTCATTCTTTCATTACCAACCAGAGACACTTGTAAAGAGGTAACTGGTTCCAGAAATTGTTAAAAATATTTTAATAATGGTGTCCTTTACAAAGGGGAAAAATGTATTAGGAAACAAAGTCAGGCTCTAGATACTTCCTGTGGTTATTTTTATTGGCAGTTGGCCCACAAATGATTTATATAATGGAGGGAAATCATGCCATGGAGCTGCTACCTGAACAACAGTGGTAAAAGCAATGACAAAATGCATTCTGGTATCGGTGTCTCAGACACAATGGCAGAGCATGAGGCTACCAGGAGCTGAGGAGAGACGAGTTTGCTGGGGAACCATGAGATGGAGCAGCTGGGCTTCCAAATAATTAATGGAAGGAAGGAAGGGGATAGAACCAAAGACCAGCTAGGATTTCAGTGCTCCTACCATGGATCAGCATAATTTATACAATATTTTGAAAGCCTCACACCAACTGTATGAGGTGAAGGTAACAGCTGAGGCTGAAGTAGCTTATGTATCTATCTCAAGGTTGCACAGGGAGGAGGTAGCAGAGCTAGGAGGATGTCTCCTATCTGCTCAACTCTCAATCTCGCGTGTTCTCTAGGAGTCAGTGAATACTGAGGTAGCAAGTTAAGATACGAATGAAATGGGGGAAGTGTTCTGAAACTGGCAGAATCCAAGGTAAGGGGAAAATGCTGTTTGGTGGCATTTCCCCAACTATGGCCCTGAGTCATCTGCCTCAGAAGCACGTTAGAAGTTTGTAAAAAATGAAAAATCCCAGGTCTTCCCACTTTAGACTATGGGATCAGAATCCCTAGATGTGGGGCTCAAGGATATAACATTCATTTTTTCCTCAAGAAGCTAATGTGATTCTCATGCACACTTAGAAACCAACCATGACCATCAATATGTCTTAATTTGTTCTCTGTGCTCAACTTAAAGGGAGTGTTCTTCAAGGAGATGCTTCTCATGGCACTGTTGGTTAGTGAAGCACATTTTGAGAAATGCTGGTTCATATTTCATCTGTTGTTTGAATAGTGGAGCCCTAGAAACATGAGTTTGAAGTTATTGTAAATTTCTTTGCCGTGGTATGATGGCCATTTCTAAGAGGCATTCAATAAGTGTTCAAGTTCCTGTACCGAGTGGGAAATCTTTTTTCAGCTTATATTTTATTCAGGAAGTAATTCTTTCCACGAGTGATGTATTAGTTATCTATTGCTGTGTAACAAACCACTACAAAACTCAATGGCTTATGATAAAAAAATAGATGCATATGAAGGATATGCAGAATGACAAAGCTAACCTCAAAAGATCATATATGATATAAATTATATAACATTCTCAACAAAATTACAGAAATGGAGAAGAGATCAGTGGTGGCCAGGGGTTTGGGATGGTGTGTGGGATGGATATGACTGTAAAACGGTAGCGTGAAGGAGACCTTTGTGGTTATAGAGAAGTTCTGTATCTTGATTGTGATGGTGTTTCTGTGAATCTACACAGTGGGTAAGATGGCTTAGAATTCTATACACATATGCTACCTGGTTTTGTTTTTGGTTTTGATTTTGTGCTGTAGTTTTTATAAGTTGTAATCATTGGAGGAAACTGCATGAAATAGACATGAGACCTCTCTGTATGATTCCTGAGATTTCCTGTGAATCTGTAATTATTTCAAAGTAAAAACATTAAAAAAAAACTTAAACCCCTGTAAACACTTATTATCACATAGTCCCCATTGGTCAGAAATACAATGGTGGGTATGTCTGACTCAAGGTCTTTCATGAAGTTTCAGTGAAGCTGTGGGCTGGAGCTGAGAAATCATCTGAAGGCTGCACGGAAGGATAATCTGCTTCTAAGCTCATTCATGTGACTCTTGGCAAGATTCAGTTCCTCATGGATCATTGGACTGAGAACCTCAGTCCCTTGCTGGTTGTTGGCTAGAGTTCTCCCTCAGTTTCTTACCATTGGGGCCTCTCCCTAAATCAGCTCACAACATGGCAGCTGACCTTTCTTAAAGCAAGTGAGAGAGAGTGGGCGAGCACTGAGATGGCACCCATAATCTTTTTAGAATCTAAACTTGGAGGTGACATCCCATTTTTTCTGTCATAGTCTCTTCATTAGAAATGAGTCAAAAAACCCAGCTGACACTCAGGGGGAGGGGGTTACACGAGGAACATTAGGAACTAGGGATCACTGGGAGACATCTTAGAGGTTGTCTACCACCATGGCCTTTAAAAAATGTCCTTCTTTTTCACACAATATGAGGAAATGATAGAATACACAGTGATCATATTGGAGGAAGTCTGATACAGCTCTGGCATTGAGTAGCCATTCTGAGGCTAAACACTGAGGCAGCCAACTGGTATTTTTTGGTCTATTAAAAGAAGCAAACCTCTACAGCAATAACAATGTCAAAGTCTGTACTGAGAGGGACATCAGTAAACTCATAAGCAAATATCAAAGATTTCTTGCAAATAGTAGTAAAAACCCTGATACGAAGAGTAAATATTGTGGATATTTATTTCAAGATATACCCGATTGTGCCTTTGCAGGTTGGGAAAGCTAGAACCAGAGTGAGGATCACCAACAAGCAGTGTATCTCCATGCTAAATTTTCTGGGATTATATTCATGAGGACTGGTCTCCTCAATGGAGGGCATGCTAGTTGTCTGCTAGGTCCCACTGAGACATAAATCATCATTTGGTGTGGCCAGAATTGAACTTGGGCTGAGAATTGGAATAGGGTTGTCCTGCCACTGGTAGCCTAGATGGGCCCTTGGTAGTTATGTGCTGTACCCATGGCCTGCTGGTGGAATATTTGGGCTGTCTACCAAAAGCCCAGACTCGCAATGTGTCTACCCCGTGGGCAAGGTTCTGTCCAACTCTTTATCCCACAAGATGATAGATAACAGTGTGACAGACTCAGCTAAGTGTTAGCTAAATGAATTTTGAACAGCATACTCTGGAGTATTGAGCATTGAGGAATGGCTAGAGAATTTTCTCTAGAAATGGGTGTTGCCAGAAGTATTGGATATGGTGTATTGATCATAGTGGGGCTTAGTGAGTCTTCTTTTTAGTCAGTAAGTGCTGAATGCCAATGGTGAAAGGGACTTGCTGGCCAAGGGAGCCAGGATTATGGTGGTGATGATGGTAAGTGCATGCTTGAATGTGTGTATGTGTGTGCATGTGGCGCGTATACCCTATGTCAGCCATTGTCTACCATTCCAGGTGGTAATAGTTGGGACTATGACCCTCTTGTTCATCATTATACTTTGGCATATGTTAGCCGTTCAGTAAATAAATTGAATGCAATCTTTTTTTAAAAAAGATTTTATTTATTTATTTGAGAGAGAGAGAGAGTGAGCACAAACAGGGGGAGCAGGAGAGGGAGAGGGAGAAGCAGGTTCAAGACCCTGGGATCATGACCTGAGCTGAAGGCAGATGCTTAACCAACTGAGCCACCCAGGTGCCCCAAATTGAATGCATTCTTAAGAGTTTCATATAATTTCCATTCTTTTTTTTTTTTTTAAAGATCTTATTTATTTGAGAGAGAGAGAATGAGCGGGGAGGGGAGAAGGAGGGGGAGAGCAGGCTCCCCTCTGAGCAGGGAGCCTGACATGGGGCTCGATCCCAGGATCCTGAGAACATGACCTGAGCTAAAGGCAGATGCTCAACCGACTGAGCCACCCAGGCGCCCTAATTCCATTCTTTTAACATGCAAGGGCTGAAGAGTCAGGACCTGGTAGATAATTGACAGTTGAGTTGTCTGTCCTAGTGTGCTTTGGCAGTGAGATGGATAGAAGGTATAAAACCAAACGAAGGACAGAGGGGAACCATGAAAGAGGAGGCTGGTGTACACTATCAGGGTATTTTCTGAGGCCAAAATGCAGGGTACCCACCAGCCTTAACTTCCCATGATGGCAGACATGATTGTGATGGGTACATGTAAGGCACAGGTCGGAGAAAAACAGAGATGACGGTTTAGGTAAATCAGACTGTCCTCAAGTAGTAGAAACTTATTTTTTTCCAAACTGTGTTGAAGCAGAGATGTTGAGAATAGCAGAGGTACTTTCTAATGTTGACAGCTGTGAATTGTGTTTATCGATCCATTAACAACTATTATGATCAGTGGCACAAAAAAATGTACTATCCTGCCAAAGCTCGAGAGCCACATAGCCTGTAGTATTTTGTTTCCAGAGTGGTGTGTGTTAGAAACACCTACTGCTGAGATGTGTTTGTCTCAGGATGAGGTGGTGAACTAGCTGCTTAGCATCGCCACTGGTAGAGACAGCAGTGTGTTTTGGAGAAATGGGAATCAAGCTCCCTACAGGCCTCTCTTACAAGGGGCTATTTGAATGTCTCTGGAGGTGCTAAGGGGCACAACCCTTAAGTGGAAATTTCACACTCGCCAAGAGAGCTGGTGCTCACCGATGGCTTTGTTTCTTCCTTTCTTCCTGGCCACAGTACTAAATGGTACCAGACCCCTTTCATTTAGGTGGAGCCATAGGCTATAGTGTGGGGAGAAGGGAGGGGATGCCATTTCCTGGACTGGCCCATAAAATCTCCCATGCACGATCCTCTGTCTGTGATGTGAATGAGAAACAGAGTGTTGCTGTGCTAAGCCATGGAGATTTGGGGATATTTGTGACAGCAGTTAGCCTTCCCTGACTAATACAGCCATTGTTCCACACGACAAGGCCTGAAATCAAGTCTTTCTCCAAAATATCTGATGTTATGGAGGACATGCTTCATGGCCTAGAATGCAGGAACACACTACAGGATGGCCCTCGGATTGCATTTACAAACAGAAAAAATTTAACATAAGTGAGTGAAAAGAGACAGTTCACACTTGAACACTGTCAAAGAACCCATGATTCCATTGGGGTGTGTGTGTGTGTGTGTGTGTGTGTGTGTGTGTGTGTGTGTGTGTGTGTGTGTTTATGTGATGCCAAAATACTAGTTTGATTAAAATATACACATTTCACAGTCTTTGGTTACAGGCTAGTCGGTCATAATATTTAGTGTGAGAGATGTTGTCTCTCCTTAAAATGTCCTTTCATCATTTCATACCCTGTTTATATGAAAAATGTGAAGTTGTATTGAACCCAAGATTCAGGCCTAGTAGGAATGCTGGTGATAGACAAGCCTCCCATTTCAATGTCAATGGATCAGTGATAAGGGAAAGGGACTTGTAGGCACTTAGGGAGCACTGGAGGAAACAGACCTAGCTCATCTTGCACAGAAGGGAAGGGCAACTGTCAGCAAGTCTTAGCAATGGATGTTCTTGACAAGTGGTCATAAGAACCACAGGAATTTAGAGGTTGGCATCCTGGTCAGATTCCCTGGAAGCTGAGCTTGAGATAGGGATTCTTGTGCAGGTGAGGCTGTTTCCCAAAGAAACCAGTAAGGAAGTGAGAGGAGCAAGATAAAACAGAGGAAGAAGCTAAGCAAGATGTGGTTTAGGGGGAAGTCTAGCATCATG
The DNA here is from genome assembly GCF_009762305.2 of Zalophus californianus. NCBI lineage: Eukaryota > Metazoa > Chordata > Mammalia > Carnivora > Otariidae > Zalophus > Zalophus californianus. The sequence goes on along the minus strand of NC_045598.1, from coordinate 169,457,265 downwards.
TGCCGCAGGAAGGGCATCGCAGATGCATTCCACCTTGAGGCATCAGTCACTCATTTGCTGTGGACCGTTGCCTGAGGTGAGGTGTAGAACTTCCCAGACACTCCTGTACAAGGTGGTTCCCATTGACTAATGGCAATTTTCCAAAGAAGGAGATAGCCAGGGATTATCAGTAGCCACTGGCACAGTTTCTGGGAGGGTGCACTGCCCTTAATAAGAGGATATGAATGGGACCCAAATCACATACTCTGTTCCCTGCTTGTATTACTCAGACCCACTTATTTCTCACATTATGTTTACTCCATTCATGCAGAGCTCCACTAAGATTCTGATTGATCATAGTTTCTAGGGAAACTTCTAAGACTAGGGGTTAGTGAAGGTAATATCCCAAGGTCATAATTGATACACATCATCCCTCCTCTACTACCCTTTCTGGATTCCCCTCCCTCTTACCTGGCACCTCTGCTGGTCAATATGGCTTGCTTGGTAGTGTGATACAGATCTTCATCCTTGGAGAGGGGGTGTTCTGAGCCCCTAGTTCCTTGCTCTTCTCTAGTTATGGTTGCTGTCCTTGCCTATTTACAACTAAACTGAGCATTGGTAGTATCAAGAGATGCCCAGTTCATCCTCTGTGTTCCAAACATATTTTTATCTACCCTTATTATGTAACAGTAGCTCTAACTTTTCATGCTAACAGGGTCAATTACCTCTGTACACGTGGCACCTCTTTTTTTCTTCCTATTGTTCTCCTGCTACAAGGAGCCCAAAGTGATTGGGCAAGAGCAATAGTTTTAAGTTTAACGAGACTCTTACTGTGTTTCTGATGGAAACATCCTCTCTTTGTGAATCAGGACCTCTATCACCACACAAACTAAAGTTACAGGGATGAGAAGCACAAATTCCTAATTAGGTCACCGAGAGTGATGCAGAACAGGACCATTCCTACTTTATCCCTTGGTTCTTGGACCCCTGTGCATTCCACTGGTTGAGTACACAGCATCACACCTTCCCCTGGGATTTGATATCGGTTTTTAGTTATTATCTTGGCTGAGATGTTTCTACTAAATATGTCCCTTCTGATTATACATTTCAGAACCAAGCAAATAGCGGTGGGTGGCGGTTCCATGTTTCCAGTAGACCTTGCATGGTCTGGCCCTGTATCAGGAATTCACTTATTCTTAGTTCCCATGAAACCCTACCCTGCCATGTGGGCCATGATAGCATTTTGGACCTCGGGTATCAGTATCACTCTGAACCCAGGATCCAACAGTTGTCAAAAGATCTAGGTATTTCCCCAGGATATTGTTACTCAAGGAAATAACTCTAGGTCACTTTGGGGAAGGACTGTATACACTTGCTGTCGTATTATAGAGTCCTTTTCTCCTTCAGTTGATGGTGTCTAGGTTTGAGAACTGATTCAGCTCTGGAAACTAGGCAAAGGATTGTGATTTTCCTTTGGTGCAGTTGACCTCAGCCTCCTGCTTAGCCATCCTTAATTTATTTTGATTATCTGTATTAAGCAGTATTCTTATGGATTGTCTATCCATTTTGCCCCTAATAACACAATGTCTTTTAGCCATATCTGTAGATTCCTGTGGTTCAGGGGCTCCTGGCAGCAATTCTAACCGGCATGCCTGTTAAGGTAATTATGTCCACCTTCCTTCTCATGGTTCAGTGCTGCCACCTGGCTTCTGTCATTCTGGACCTTTATCATCCCTGTTGCTGCCAGGGAGCCCAGTTCGGTAAAAACATGGCCAACTGTGAGTCCTACTCTACAGAGGACAGACGCTAATAGGTTCTCAACAGTGCTGCTGTCCCCATCACCAGGGCCTTGGAAGAACAAATTATTCTCTCAGCCCTGTGGAGGAACATAGTCAGCTGATGGGTTCCTGCTCATGCAGAAGATCCATTCTTGCATGCTCACTTCTCTGAGCTTTTTGACCCTTTATACTTTGCTTCTGAAGGATCTCTTCTGCATTTAATATGGCCGTTACTCTTTCCAAGCTTCTGAGAGCCATCCCTGCACCATACCAAGAGCAGTGCTCAGGTTCTTACCAAGATATTAAGTCCTATGTCATGAGAGGTGTCCCTGTATTGATTAATCTACCTAAATCTGCATGTTCTCTCTTCACGAAGCAGTTACCTAATTTTACAGTCCTTGTAATTACTACTTCCTCGGTGCCTCTGAATGCCAGGGATGTTACACAGAAGCCAGTGCATGCCCTTCTACCTAAATTACAACCCAGTTCATCCTAGGTGAAAAATGCTAGTACGCAGCTACACATGCCAAGGACTTCCAATAATCCATCTACCCCTGGGGATTGGGCTTTCATTGTCATCTAGAACTGAAAATGGGATTCTTGTGCAATCAATTTATTAAGGGAGTGTTCTCAGGAGAAATCTATAAAGAAGTTAGGGTGCAGGATATGACAAGGGATGAAGCCAAGCAAAGACGAGAGTTCAGCTAAAGTCTAGTCTAATTCTGTGCCCACAGGGAGCAGACAACTGCTCCCTGTGGGAACAGACAACACAGAATTGTTCCACCAACAACACAGACAACTCTATGGTAACTGACAACACAGAATTGTTCCACCTTCAGGCCAGGGGACCACATTTTTGTGTCCTTGAATCATTCTGTCATTGGCTTTTTGGCCACTCCCAGGGGGGGGTTATAGAACTTCCCAGACATCTACAGTTGATGTAGCTCTTGTCCAATGAGGACATTTGCCAGAGAATGGTGCAGCTATGTGCCCTTAGAAGTTCGCACTCACGAAAGCTGGAGGATGGGTGCACCAGCCTTTCAAAGGGATCTGGGCAGGGTGCCAATGAATCTGTTATAGTGAGAGAGGTCTCTGCAGGCTGAATGGTGAAGGAAGCTGCCATAAATATGGAGGGCCTTAAACTCTGTTGGAGAAGAGTGAGTAGTATGACCACATTAGCACTTGATGTGCTAATTAGTTTGGTAATGCATTAATTCATTCATGCATTCACTTATGCATTCATTCAGCAAATATGTATTGCATGCCCATATGTGGCAAATGCTGCCCCTCTTGGCACTGGATAGATACCAGTGAAATAGGAAGAGATGGTCCCGGACCTCAAAGGGGCTTACGTCCTAGTTAGGGAAATAATTCCACCACAATATGGAATTTCACTTTGTGTATATTAACAGTCACTAGTTAAATTACATACACTCAGAAAGAAAAAAGATTTAACAAATTCAATGGGGTGGGCTTTTTTTGCCCAGCACCAACTCAGGGAATGCATACCCTGAACTTAGCAGGAGATGGGAGTTGTAAAATAACTGTTTTCTCCATCAGATCTTAGCCTGATGGAACCTAACGGCTGTGTTGGGTATTATTCTATTGATATTAACTTTTAATTTTTTCAGTTTAATTTTTAAGGTTAGCTTAACCACTTACCTACTGTTTATAAAAAATGAGAACACAGATTGTGAGTGGAGGGGCACCCATTTCTGGAAGCTTCTGAGTAGGTCTAATGCATGTAGCTAGATATAAAATTTAAGCTGGGTCTAGATATCTATCGTCTAGTCTACCTAATTTTCTTAGGTGCCAGCCAGCCCCAGAACAGTATTGCCAGGACCTGCATTTTCCTTTAAGTGCAGCCCATGTGGAGCAATTTGATCTCGGGTGTGGGCAGACTTTGGGGTAGGGGAAATGATAGTTTCTTTAAGAGACAGCATTTAGGTGTGTTCAAGTCCAGACTGATTTGCTGATTCTGGGTCATTGGACTCTGTTTTCTACTGGAGAGAGAGAAAGAGAGAGAGAGAGAGAGCTCAGTCTTCATATTGATTGGATACAAGTTTGAGTCTGATGATGTGCAGTAATGGCAGTATTGAGTTGTTGAGTTGTATTTGTGGCTTACCTAGAAATGAAAGCTTTTTATTGGATTATTGTGAGGATGGGTAATGAAAGCAAGTAGTCATCGAAGTTATTGATGGCTTTGTGTTTGGAATCAGTAACCAGGCCACACAAGGGCTAGTTGATTTGCTGGATTTGGCCATAAAGTATGAATGAGAATTAATTGGTGAAATGCTTATTAATAGATCATCATCATGCATTCTTTCCTTGTCTGTTGGAGAAAATTTCAGCCTTTGAAAAAGAATTTAGCAAGGTCAATATTCTGTTTAAAGCATATTTAAAAAAAAAAAAAATCTATCAGGGTCAGAGAAACTATGGAGTTACATGACATCTACTGACGGTGGGGAGTATCACAGTGGAGGCTGTGCTGAGAGATTACCTCCCCCGCCTGTAAATACTTGTAACAAATATCTGCATGTGGATATACTGTGGCTCTGGCCTAGGAAACTAGAAACCTAGTGCAGAAGTTCCCTAGTCAGCTCTTACTCTTGCCGGGGATTGGGTGGGAGGTGGTCAAGCCCAGGAGCTAGTGTTCGATTTACCTTCTTTCCGATTGAAGGATGATGCAGCCACTTGCCTCTCGCCCTGCCAGAGAGCAGCCTACAGGAGATTTGTGGGCTGTATTGTACACAAGAGCAAAACACATCACTGTCGTTCTACCAGAGGCCTGCTGTTCCCTCACACAGGCAGAAATCTAGCATAACTCATAGAATTCTGGACCCTGTATCTAGGCAGAGGAAACTAGAGTCCCAGCATAGGAAAGGGATTAAGGTTCTTGCTCTGTCAGTTATCTTTTGCCACAGTAATGCTGCATAAAAACAACCACGAACCTCAGGGGCATATGTTAATAAACACTTAGTTTTGCTCATGCATCTCTGGGTCGGTGAGGTGGTATTGCTAATCTGGGTCAAGTTTGGGTGACCTCAGCTGGGCTCACTCATGCATCTGTGGTTAGCCGACAGGGAGTCTGGGGGCTGCATGTCTCCGGTGGCCTCACTTTTACTCCACAGGGGCTCTCATCCTCCAGTAGGCTAGTCCAGGATTGTTTGCCAGGTGAGGCAAGGTCTAAGAGAACTTCAAGGCCTCTTGAGGCCTGGACTCGGAACTGGCAGGCCTTTATCTTCTCTGCATTCTTGTGGCTAAAGCAAATCACAGTGGCAATCCAGAGTCAAGAGAATGGGAAGAGCTTCAAAACCACATGCAGAGGGCATGGATTCGGGGGGGGGGGGGTGGGGGGGGGGCGGCGGGATGGAGAATTGGGAGCCTTTTTTTTGCAATCAGTTTACCATACCCAGTTGTGCAGAAAAGTTTGAGGGAAAAGGATAATTTATTGCTAAATGGTTCATGATAAGCCAGTCAAAATCAGACTAGCCCTGTATAAGAGCAATTAGTACTTCTGTCAGTCCTTCCTGAATTAGATTTGTAGACTGGTCATGCTCTGACAGATGTAGCTTGTCTTTGGCATCTCGCTCATCTGCCTTTGATCCAGCCTTCAGTTACTTTCCACTTTTCAAATCTGCTTTTCAGCAGTGTTTAGGGAAGAAGCTTATAAATTATTTCCCACTGGGTAAAAATGACTGATAAAGGCAGAATGCAGTGAGTCTCCCTGGCCTTTTCATGGAGTGAACCAAAAGGAAGAGAGTGCCAGGTGTAGAGGTTTAGGCATTGGACAATAAGTTCATGCTGGGCAGAAAGTATCCTTCTTCTGGAATTACCTCCCTATGGAAAAACAGAGTTCCTCCTCAGAGATCTGGGTTCTGATGGAGTTAAAGTGCTCAGTAATGTCTAGGTTGTAGCAGTTTACTTGACCTCTCTGAGCCACTGTACCTTCATCAATAGAACAGGATTAGTAATATATACTTCAACACTTACTGTAGGATTCAATTAGGTAATGTAATGGACTCTTCGCTGTCTGTGCCTGGCAAAAAGTAGACTCAGAGCAAAGTTCTCCCCCCCCCTCACCCCATCCTGAATGACCCTTTACGTTTGGCTCGATGTAAAGGTTGACTCTCTGCTTCTGGCTGAGAGTCGTTGCCAGGGTGGGAGAGAGCAGCTAATCTATGTTAGCTCTGTCTCTCTTGGCACCTACTGTGTTCATTGGGCCATGAGGTTATGAAGGTGTCTATGGGATGGTCCCTGCCAGTGAGGCATTTCTAATTTGGTAGTGCTCAGGAGTGACACTGAGAACTTGAGCCTGTTGCTAAAGAGTTCAGTGTCCCATTTCTACTCACTGACTTTTCCATGACCTTCACTAAGGATCTGATTGTCTAGGAATAAAATGCCCCACAGGAAGAACTGGCCGAGTCCATTTGTGGGTTTAGCAGTGGGCAGGGCCATAGAGCTGGAAGAGGAGATTTGTTGGTTGAGCATGATTTAATAGGGTAACGCTCCTAATAAGATTCCTAGTGTATAGTAGGTCATCAAAATAATAGCTCTCTTCCTCTTTCCTGTGGGAGCTTCAGCTGAGACTCAGGAACATCAGCTTTCATCTCAAAGTAACTAATCAAAAGTTAAAAAGTGCCCAATCATCAAAAACTAAATTGTAGGTTCTTTGAGGGCAGCAACATTTATTTTTCTTCTGTGTGTCTTTAAAGCCTGCTTCACATATACATTTTTAAAAAAGATGTATTCTAAAGGATAGCATTCAAAAGATCTTGCATAGTGATGGGATAGTTCTGTATCTTGATTGTAGTGGTTGTTACACAATGTGTACGTGTGATAAAATTGCAGAGAACTGTTCACACAGATATTTAAATGAAGGCATGCAAAATAGGTACAATTTGAATAAATTCCTTGGATTCTGCTAATGCCAATGTCTTGGCTTTGTTATTGTACCATAGGTCTGTAAGATGCTGCCCCTAGGGGGGAGCTGGGTGAAGGGTGCACTAGACTTCTCTGAACTACTTTTGAAACCTCCTGTGAGTCTATAATTAATTCATAATGAGTATTATTAAAAAACATGTATTAATATTATCTATGCACACTTTTATAGTAACTCCTATTGTTTTTTTAGTGTAACTTAACTTACTGTTTTCGTATCTTTCCCTTGTGAGGACCAGAACCTAGTCTTGCTTGCTGTTATATCTCCAGGTCTAACCTGGCATTCAGCAAATAGTTACCAAACTATTGAATGTGCACTTGAATGAATGAATGAATGAATGAATGAACGAGTGAATCTCCCTTTTTGAGTAATCTAAGGCTTGACTTAATTAAGGGCAATCAACTACAATTTGTTTAGGTCACTTGTCTACATTCATATAGTTGGTTGTGGTTGGTGGGTTTTCTGACTCTACTATATGCTGTTCAGGAAATGACTATATTAATTACACAATGTCTAATGCCTTTATATTAAACTGGGAATGAGTGCCCATCTTGACTATTCTTCATGGGACAACATTTATCTGAGATTAAAGTGAAACAAACAAAGCCTTACTCATGCTGTAGATTTTCTCTTCCCCCAGCATGGTCTGTGTTTACCCACATGCAGCAGCAGGACAAGATGAGCCGATGCAGGGAGGACACCACAGCAGAAAGCTTGCCCTGAGGCTTTCCCATCTGCTACTACTCATACAGGGTCATTGTAATAATATTTCCCATTTTGCTTTCCATCCACAAAACCCGTTGCAGCCATTAACTAATTACTTTTTGATCAGAGTCGATAGCTGTCCGGTGTGGTGCCTTTAAGTATTTAACTATGTTCAGAAAAGAACAACAAAATCCCTAAGTTGGCAAGCGCATGACATTATCCAATGGCAGATAGCGCTTTCCATTTTCCTGTAACCAGGATTATGTTGCTTTGGAGAGCAAAGCCCTGATAGGACAGGAGATGCTCTAGGAAGCAGAGAAAGATTACCCTGCGATCTTCCAACTCCCTGTTTAAAACCTTTAGTTGTGTCCCGTGCTCCCAAAGTATAAATTTAGCGCCAAACCTCACAAGTCCTAAGTTACCCGGCCTTTGCTTCCAACACCAGGTTTTTCCTATGCCAAGCTCCCAGTTGTTTTCTGTACTCTGGTCACATCAGTCTTTCCCAGCGCTCACATTTCACCTTTTTCCTTCCCCCGTCTGAACCCTATCCTGTGAGGCTCTCCTGCCTTTTCCTTTTCTTCTTACCACCTTCTCACACTTCATATCCCCAGTTGTAACAGGACGTTCTCAGGACTTTTCTGTCCCATCCTGGTCTAGGTTAGGATATCTTATTTTACACTCTCAGAGTACCTGATATTTCTTTTGTAGTCATTATCATAGTAGTAGTGAAACAAATTTAATTATATAATTAGCTGTTTATCATCTGCCTTCTCCTCTATGCTATAAGCTCCGTGAAATTCTGTGGCACTAGTATGAACAATAATTATTTGTTGAAAGTATAAATCAGGGAGTGAACTAATGAATTAATGTCATAGATTAAGAGAGAGAGTAGGAGGAGGTGGGTAATGACCTCCAAAGTAACATTTCATAGGTCCTCTTAAGCTACTGAGTCAGCCACCTACAGAGAAGTTAAAATGCTTACCCAGTAAATGTGCAAATAAGCACAGTGGAATAATACTCGGCGCTAGAAGGAAGTGAGGTATGGAGCCATGAAAAGATGGAAGAGACTTAAACGTATTCTACCAAGTGAAAGAAACCAATCTGAAAAGACTACATACTGCATGTTGAAGTTGTATAATTCCAACTATATGACATTCTGGGAAAGGCAAAGCTATGGAAACAGAAAAAAGACCAGTGATTGCCAGAATTTGGGGGAGGGAGAGGAATAAATAGGCAGAACACAGGATTTTTAGGATAGTGACAATGCTTTGCATAAAACCGTGATGATGGAAACATGGCATTATGCGTTTTCAAATGCAGAGAATGTATAACACCAAGAGTGAACTGTGAACTATGATGTGTTGATACAGGTTCATCAGTTGTAACAGAATTACCACTGGAGTGGAGTATGTTGACAGTGGAGGAGGCTATGCCCATATGGGAGCAGAGATGTGTGGGGAGTCTCTGTTATCTTCCCCTCAATTTTGCTGTGAACCTGAAACTACTCTAAAAAAATAAAGTCTTAATAGAAAAAAACTGATTGGTTGCTCCAGAAGTTGGGGGAGGTGGGAAGAATAGGAACTACCTGTTAATGGTTATGAGGTTTCCTTTGGGGGTGTTGAGAAGGTTCTGGATATTAAGGTGATTGTTGTACAACATTTTGAATATACTTAATACCATGGAATCATATACTACAAAATGGTTAATTTTATGGTTATGTTATATAAATTTTACCTCAATAAATAATAATTCTTCCCTAGAATCTTTTCTAAGAAAAACGCTCCATGAAACTAGTAGGCTGCAACATATGGAGATGAAGTTACCCTAACATATTTTTTAAATTTTATTTTTTTTAATTAAAAAATTTTTTTTGCCTAACATTTTAAGAGAGGATTAAGAAAGATGCAGACTAGCATTATAGGCAAATTCTCCCTGGTTTCAGAGCTCCTGCCCTGTTTCTCAAAGAACAAGTGAAGTGGGCTGATCAGTATTCTCATTTATAATTTTCTACTCAGTAAAAGAGATAATCTTAGGTGTAGGAATGTAATTTTTTGACCTGAGTCTTAATAGTTATTTTTATTTTGAATGAGAAAATGTAAAACATATCAATTTTAATTAAAAAAAATTTTAATTGAAGTATAGTTGACATGCAATATTATATTAGTTTTAGTTGTACAACATAGTGATTTTACATTTATATACATTATGAAATGCTCACCACAAGTATAGTTATCATCTGTCACAATATAAAGTTATTTCAAGTTGTTACTATATTCCTTATGCTGGACTTTTCAGCTCTGACTTGTATCTGGAAGTTTGTGCCTCTTGATTCCCTTTCCCTCCCCCTTCTTGCGATGATCCGTTTGTCCTCTGTCTTTATGAGTCTTGCTGTTTTTCTGTTCTTTTTTTTTTTGATTCCACATGTAAGTGAAATCATACGGTATTTGTCTTTCTCTGACTCATTTTACTTAGCATAATACCGTCTAGGTCCATCAGTGTTGTCACAAATGGCAACATTTCATTCTTTTTATGGCTGAGTAATATTCCATTGTGTGTGTGTGTGTGTGTGTGTGTGTGTGTGTATATATATATATATATATATATATATATATACACACCACATCTTTATCCATTCATCTAATGAGGGAGATGAAAGTTTATTCTATAAATTGTCTATTATGAATAATGCAGCTTATAAACATAATGGGTGCATATTAAGACTCAGGTCAAAAAATTACATTCCTACACCTAAGATTATCTCTTTTATTGAGTAGAAAATTATAGATGAGAATATTGATCAGCCCACTTAACTTGTTCTTTGAGAAACAGGGCATTTCTTTGGGTAAATACCAAGTAGTGCAGTTACTGGATTGTATGGTATTTCTATTTTCTATTTTTAATTTTTTTTAAAGATTTTATTTATTTGACAGAGAGAAGGACAGCCAGAGAGGGAACACAAGCAGGGGGAGTGGGAGAGGGAAAAGCAGGCTTCCCGCAGAGCAGGGAGCCCGATGCGGGTCTCGATCCCAGGACCCTGGGATCATGACCTGGGCTGAAGGCAGACGCTTAATGACTGAGCCACCCAGGCGCCCCACTATTTTTAATTTTTTGAGGAACCTTCATACTGTTTTCTGTAGTGACTGCACCAATTTACATCCCCACCAATAGTGCATGAGGGTTCCCTTTCTTCCACATCCTTGCCAGCACTTGCTATTTCTTGTCTTTTTGATAGTAGCCACCCTAACAGGTGTGAGGTGATATCTCATTGTAATTTTGATGTACATTTCCCTGCTGTTTAGTGACGTTAAGCTTCTGAGTGATATGTCTGTTGGCCATCTGTATGTCTTCTCTAAGAAATGTCTGTTCAGGTCCTCTGCTCATTTTTAAATCAGATTGTTTTTTTTTTTTTTTTTGGTGTTCAGATGTGTGAGTTTATATGTTTTAGATATTAACCCCTTATTGGATATATGATTTGCAGATCTCTTCTCCCATCCAGTAGGTTGCCATTTCATTGTGTTGATAGTTTCCTTCACTGTGAAAAAGCTTTTTAGTTTGATGTAGTCCTATTTTTTTTTTCATTTTTGTTGCCTGAGAAGACAGATCCAAAAAAATATTGCTAAGACTGATGTCCAAGAGTTTACTGGCTCTGCTTTCTTTTAGGAGTTTTATGGTTTCAGGTCTAAAATTTAGGTTTTTAATCTGTTTTGAGTTTAGTTTTGTATTGGTATAAGAAAGTGGTCCAGTTTCATTCTCTTGCATGTAGCTAGGTGTCCAGTTTTCCCAACACCATTTATTGAAGAGACTGTCTTATATTCTTGCCTCCCTTGTCATAGTTAAATTGACTATATAGGCATGGGTTTATTTCTGGGCTTTCTATTCTGTTCCATTAATTTTAATTTTCCTTGAACTGGCACTTATATAAAAAAGACTGTTCACTAAACTCTGCAACCTTATATACTAGTGTCTTCCTGATGGCACTTGCCTTCTTTGCAGCTTCACTTTGCATCTTAGAAATCTTGCAAGGAGTTCTAACAGGGGTCACCTGTGTCACTGAAGACTTTTCTTTTTCTTTTTTAAAAACTATGCATTTTGGAGCACCTGGGTGGCTTGGTCGGTTAAGCATCCGACTCTTGATTTGGGCTCAGGTCATGATCTCAGGGTCTTGAAGATAGAGCCCCATGTCATGTTCTGCTCTCAGCATAGAATCTGCTGGAGAATCTTTCTACTCCTCCCCCTGTGCGCACACTCTCTCTCTCAAATAAGTAAACAAACACACTTTAAAAAAGAATACAATTTCTATGCATTTAATCTTCCTTCCCAAGTCTCAAAAATCTAGTTCTGCTCCCACAGAGGATTTTTATGACAAGAGTAGTTTCCTTCTCATGTTTATGCCAGCTTTCATTTCTGAATGCTTCATATCAACTGGAAAAATATAAATAGAAGCATCGATAATAATATTAACACGTATGGATGTCTTAGTCTTCCCAGACTGACATAACAAAAACCATAGACTGGTGGCTTAAATAGCAGACATTTATTTTCTTGTAGTTCTGGAGGCTAGAAGTCCAAGATCAGGGTACCAGCATGATTGGGTTCTGGTAAGGGCGCTCTTCCTGGCTTACTTCTTGCTGTGCGCTCAAATGGCCTTTCCCCCATGCATGTACATGTTCCTCTTTTTCATAAGAAGAGGAAACAATCTCTCTCTCTTTCACTTCTTTTCCTCTTCTAAGGCCCCAAGTCCCATCAGATAAGGACCCTACCCATATCACCTCATTTAACCTTATTTACCTCCTAAAAGCCCTGTCTCCAAACACAGTCACATTGGAGGTTATGGTTTCAACATACGAATTTGATGGGGGGGGGGGATGGGGCACAATTCAGTCTATATAATGAAGAAGTATTTAAAGTTTCCTATCAAATTCTCGTTATATTTTTATGTGATATTTACTTCATTAAACATACCTTCTTTCATTTGATTAATGTTGATGTTAATACATTTCAGATTTGAAACACTGAGAAGTAAAAGTGACTTTTCAAGGTCACATGGCCTAGAAATGACAAAGCAGGGACTCCAAGTCCGGTTTTCTGACTTTTACCCAGAGCTTTTTCCACTACAGCTATGTTTCCCAATCTTATTTGACCATGGAAACATTTTTTTTTCCTTGAATATCAATTAGTACCTTTAGGAAAACACTTAGGATGATCTGTGTGTAATCCCGTGGCTGTGGAACTTGTGGGAAGAGCTGAACGAGAACTCGTCCAGGAACACAAACACCTGAGAATCCCTGATCTCTCAAGGACCATCTCTGTCTTTATAAGAACTTGGCAAATCCATTTCTGCAGTCTCATGTTGCATATTAGGGTTGGCATCATTAGTAGAAAGGTGTGACTTGAGACCCTGAGAAGACCCTTCTTTGTTCAAAATTATCGTCTTTTTACTCAGCCATGCTGGCAGCCATTCCACCAGTTAAAAAGATTCTACCTTCCAAATCAAAATAAAACAAACAGAAACGTCCCACCCTATTCCAGAACTTTCTACACAAGTGTCCCTACTTGAATCCCCGTTCTGTCAGCAAGAACCCTGGGACTGCTCCTGAAATGCCACGGCTTCCGTCATCACCCCCCTTTCCAACCAAGGCTCCTGATTGTCTTCCCTCATGGACCCCATCCTCTCCTTCCACTGCTAGTTCTCTGCACATCCAGTGAACATCCAGTTACATACCTGTGCTCAGGGCAGAAGGTTTCCTCTGAAGAGTGCTTGGGGTTTCATTAGTGACTAAGCTCCCCTCCTTTTCCATCTTCCCCAGTTGAGCAGCTTTTGCCACCCCTCCCCCTCTGCCACCTGCGTCGCTCAGTGCTCTAGAACTATACCTTTTGTCCTTTCACTGGGTATTGGTTGACTTAACTGAACACATCCCACCCTGTGGTCAAGATGAGATCACAGGCAACACTCATCTGTTGGTGGCATTGGATCCAGTTTTGTTTTTTTTTTTTTTGTAGGTAGGTGTATAAATCTCATTTACCTATTCACCAAAAGTTATTGAGCACAGTTATGTCCCATGCACTTTGCCTTTCAGTTGGGATAAAATAAAAGTAAAATATCGTCCTTGTGCTCACAGAGGCTGAGCGCCTAGGGAGAGATGTATAGGTTACAAATTTACAATTCACTGTGCTGCAGAATCAGAGCTGTCCTGGGCAGATAGTGTTACTGATGGCACAAGCCAGTAACTATTTTATTCATTTACCAAATGCATAACAGGCAACTGCTTTATGGCAGGCATTTCATTATTTGGTAAGAACACATGGACAGGCAGAACAAGGGCCTCATCTTCCAGAAGCTCAGGGTCTTTTTTTTTTTTTTTTTGAGGCTTACATGGGTCTTGGTCATGGCACGAGTGGCACATGAACCTGTGAATGCCCGTGCTCTAATCTAGAGGCTTGGATTATGAATGTGAAAGGAATACATTCACGGGAGTGTGCAGATCTTGTCCAAGGATGATGCAGTGGCACCCAGATGAGAGGCCGTGGAACACAGCTGTTAAGATCAAAGGCTCTGCAGTCAGTCTGGTTACCCGGCCCGGATCTGATCGTCACTGCTGTGTGACCTCAGGCAGGTTACATTTCTGTGCCTCAATATCCTTATCTGTAAACTGGAGATAATAATAATAGCTACTTCGTGGCATTGTTTTGAATGGTTAGGGAATTAATTTATATCTGGTGCTCAGGACAATGCCTGGCCTGAAACAAGTCCTCAGTCAATGGAAGCTATTGCTGTTAATATCATATGCCTGTGCCCAGTTTCCTATGACTGAAAAGCTCTCCAATGCAGCAAGGAAGGATGCCCATGCCAACAGTGGGACTAGGGCCTTATTCACTGGTATTCATTCATATCTTTTCCTTTCTTAATCCCAACTCCAGTGTCCAGTGTGCTGTTAACTTTTGCACTGGTTTTTGAATATTGTTTTTTTTTTTTTCCCCAAAAGGATTGAGGGCTCTGGATTCTAACTGGGTTTTCTTGGCGTCTTCTATATCCTTAAACTCTTTAGTGTTAACCTTTGTCGGGCTCCATTTCCTCAAAAGAGAGAGAAGACAGCTAACCTCCCTGTGAGACCCAAGAGTGCTGTTTCACGTTCCCCATCCAGCCTCTGCTTCTTTTTTTTTTTTTTTAATTTTTTTGGCAAAGATTTTTTTTATTTATTTGACAGAGACAAAGCGAGAGAGGGAACACAAGCAGGGGGGAGTGGGAGAGGGAGAAGCAGGCTTCCCGCTGAGCAGGGAGCCTGACGCGGGGCTCAAACCCAGGACCCCGGGATCATGACCTGACCAAAGGCAGACGCTTAATGACTGAGCCACCCAGGTGCCCCAGCCTCTGCTTCTTGCCACTAGAGAGGCAGAGGTGCACAGAGCCCTCATCCGGCCTTTAGCGGGGGGGGGGGGGCAGTGGGCCCCAGGGTGGGGGACATTCCAGGCTCCACCTGTGCTTCTGCCTTGTCTCACTTCCTTGACCTGGAGATTTTAAAAAAGGTACTAAAAACCTACTTTCAAATAAAAGTTATTTCTTTGTGGATAATGGATTATATCCTATAAATTAAATATCACTCAAATGACTGAGTAGTTGAATCTTAGGACTGGTTATAAACATAGGACCACAGTATAGTCCTGGTTTGGGTTGTGCTGCCTTACTGGGATAGGCTCCCAGCCCAGTCCCTGGGACCTTTGGATCTTGAGTTGCTTCTCTTTTACCTTTGCTCCGAGTGTGTGTGACCGGATGCTTCTCGCCTCCCGCTGGATTTGCCCAGTAAACAGGTTTTGCTCTCGTGACTGCTCTCATAATCTGTCCTTAGATGCTCGCTCTCCTTCTGCCTGTGTTCTGCCCCCTCTTCCGTCACTGCCCCCTCTGAGTCTTCCCCCACTCCAGCCACCGCGCGCCCTCGGCATCGCCTCACACCTTCGCTTTGCCTTTCTGCTTTGGTGTTGCTTGCCTTTCATTTTCTTCTGCTCTGCTCTGTGATGCTGGGCTTGTCCCCATGGCACAGCGTTTATTTTCCAGCTTTTCCTGAGGTCCTGCTTGACATGAAGACTGGCTCTTTGGTGTCCATCTGTCCTCCCAAGGACAAGGCTTCACTGCCAGATCCCACCCTAGTAGCCAGGCCCCTCTGGTCATGGGTGACTTCTGTTTACTATATCCCTTTGTCTTAATGGGATATGCTCATTCTTTGGGATGGAATTAACTAGCTTCCCAGAAAGGGCCCCCCAAAAAGTCCTTGCCAAACTAAAGCAAATACTTTATCTCAGATACCCATGAAAGTCCTTAAAATATCTACCTCCCTGCAAAAGGTTGATAGGAATCGAAGTAACCAGGCAGGACAGGTACCCCAGCAATACCATGAAACCCTCTATCTCTATACATATAATCCTTTCTTACCTACTTGGTATGGTTTATAAACACATTTTGGACAAAGAAAGGAATATGTGAGTATAGTTGTTTTGTTCACACAAAGTGTGAGTCAGTTTTTGTGATGAGCACCGTGTGTTGTATGGAAGTGTTGAATCACTATATTGTATACCTGAAACTGATATTACTGTATTAGTTAACTAACTGTATGTCAACTAACTGGAATTTAAAAACTTAAAAAAAATAGTTGAGTCAATTTTATCTTATTTTTTATTGAGATACAAAAGCTTGCACATATTTAATATATATAATTTGATGAGTTTGGTCATATTCGTATGCCCACGAGAATCATATGCTTTGGAAGACGGTACTTGGGAAAAGAGGGAGAAACAGAGAAGTAGAAGAAATGTTTGAACATAACATAATAATAAAAAAAAGAAAAATGTAAGCATCCTTCATTTGACTTTTGGCTTGGAAAGAGCATTTCTCTGCTTTGGAGAAAGTATCCAGTGTCCCGACTTTCCATTCTGTTAAATAGGAAAATATATGTATATTCCATATTGACCTAAGCCTAGTAAAAGAGAACAACTAAGTTGTAATAGTGGCTAACAATGTGTTGAGTACTTATTATGTACTTGACAAGTGTCCCTGGCCTTCCCTTCTTAGCAAGTTTAAATTGTACTTGAAAGAATGCTGTTGCTCTAGCTATGAGCCCAGTTCTTCTCACTCGACTTGTGGGTCCTAATTCTGTGGAAATCTGATCGTGTGCCAGCACCTAGAAGCTGTCTGGTGGGAAGGGGCTTGGCTGGGCTGGCCTACATTATTCTCAGTTTCCCTTGTCATTCACTGGAGGTGCAGTATCGTGTAATTAATTCAGTGTTGTGAAATGGAAAGCAGAACCAGAGTCCCAAGTTCCCAAAGTCGAGGCTGCCAAACACACTATCCCCAAGATGTTAAATCAAGAGAAAGCGACTATGTGATCAGGAGAGACTTCTCTTGGTGGGGCCTGGGACGGACACTCATCCAGAGTCAGCTGTAGGCAGCTATTTTGGATTTGATGCAAATGGGAATCACAGTCTGTCAGGCACTTTCTGATTGTGATTGGCATATTTACTGTTGACGATCTAAGGTGAATCTTGCAGTCCTCTTAGATATGTGGCTCTCTGCTTCTAGACAGCATGCAGGGTGACAATGGAATGTGGGATTTTGTTCCAGATGCACATCTGCCTGGGAATTTTTTTTTTAAAAACCCTCTTGAGAATTCTCCAGGCTCCTTCTGACTGACAGCTAGCACAGACATCTTGTCATCTAAACATGTAAATCTTCTGGCAACTGACACATGTGTTGTTGATAGAAGGGGTTTAAGATCTCAAGTGTGATGGTTCTTCCTACAGTTTGTACATTTGGGTTCTTCACTGACCAATGGATACTGTCTTGCCAGAGCTGGTAATTAGAAGTCACATTCCTGAAATCACGGTAACAAGGGTTCGTCTAGGGAGGTTCTTTTCCTACTTTGGCCAGGCCAGTGTTCTGGCCAATCTAGAAGTGTTCGGTACTGCATTGCTCAGGACAGGTGGCTTGTGGAATGTTAATAGGTGCAAAAATCCCCATAAAACTATGTAATGAAACTGGACCACTCTTCTGCCATCAATGGCTCACTTGTGGAGTTTCATGATATACAATACAAGTTCTGGGAAGCTCTGGAGGCAAGATGCTTGTATCATTTCAACCATATCACCCCAAGTAATTGACTGTGGAATAGTTTCCAGAAGCATCTCTTTGTATCCTTAACACCTATCAACATTGTGTAGGATGCATTTTGGAAAATACACAGGTAGGAAAAAGGCTCTCATTCCCTGAAACATGGCTTCCCAAATGTGAGCAAGTAACTCTAATTGTGGAAAAAGAGGGGGAGAGTGATGTGAGGTTGCCTGGAAAATGCAGGCCAGGGGCCTGTGAGCCGGTGAGACACTAGCTAGTGATTTAGAGGCCGTGCACTTTCTCTGCAAGGCTCAGCCCAGCCCCTTCTTGCCCATGGTATTTTCATGGGTGACCCCATCCCAGAGTCACTTCTATTTCCTGCTCAGACCACTCACTGGCTGTGTGACTACACTGTACTGAGTCCCAGCATCATGCTGAGTAAGCATTTGAAACCACCTTGAAAAACACGAAATCCAGCCCTTAGGTTTTAAGTGATGGAGAATCAGAGTAGATATTCATTTCCTTTTCTACGTGCATAGATCACTTCCTGACATTTTTGTCTATATGAGGAATTACTGGGTAAAGGGCTATGCATGTTTTGAAGGTTTTTGATACCTATTACCCAAATTACCTTTTAAAAAAATTTTACCAATTGACGCTTCCATTGGCCAAGGATGAAAGTGACTTTCTTGGTGGACAGAATGTAACCTCACCTATGATATGGTTGTTATTATATTTAACTCATTATATGATCACAAATTCCTGAGAATAGGAAGGAACAAATAGGTTCCCAACACACACTAGAGGTTGCCACCTCCCAACCCTGGGTAACTCTGGGGCTTTTCTGTGCAGTGGGGCTGCTTGGTGATGGCAGACTATCATCAGCAGCATCCAGAAGTTTCTGGCACTTCCAGAAAAGCGTTTTCTTGTCTGATTGCTGCCTACACACTTCAGCTGGGTCTGTGCCTGGCAGCTTGACAGGAGCCTGATATTTCCATGTGTGATCACCTCACCCTGCAAATCCAGGGGGTGCTATCACCGAGGAAGGCATACTCAGTAGCCAGATCTGTCTAATCCTGTTATCAAAGTGGGCAGCCCATTTGTGACAGTTGTGCAAGCCCTTCTCATAAAACAGGACTGGGAAAAGGATTTGTACAGGCTTTGGTGTCTTCCAGATCTTGGTATTCCCCAGATCCTATAATGTCAGTATTAAGAAACATAATAAGAATAATAACTAACATTTATTCAAGTCATACCATATTGCTGGCCCTATGCTAACTACTTTATATGTATTATCCAGCAGCCTGAAGGATTCTGTTAAAACATAAGATTATGTCACCCCCTGTTGAAACTCTTTAGTAGCTTCCCATATCACTCCAAAAACAAGTGTTTCTGTTGTTCTGTGTGGTTCCCCTACCTATCCATCCCACTGCAACCTACATGAACTCATCTCTTTCTCTGCTCCAGGCACACTGGACCTCTCCTCTCTTCCTCAAACAGCCAGGCACACTTCTGCCTCAGGATCTTTGCCTATGCTCCCTACTCTGCATGGGATATTTTGACACCTGATATCTCTAGGTATACAACCACTTTCTTCTGGTCTTAAAAGTCACCTTCTCAGTGAGATCTTTTCTGAACAGTCTACTAACCTGTTACTTCAAATGTTCCTTTCCTGATTTATTTTTTCTTCACAGCACTTAAGAGGATCTGTATGCGTGATTTCTTTGGTGTCCTGTTTCCCCCCCTTAGAATGTAAGACCCCTGAGTCCGGGTGTTTGTCCTCTTTGGTCATAGTTGTATCACCAGCACTTGGAAGAGTATCTGGCACATAGTACGTGCTCCGTGTAAGTATTTGTGCATACGTGAATCGACTCACCTACCTTGCATATCAGCCTGAGGAGGAAGGAGCTATTGTTTTTTTCATTTTCCAGATGAGACAGCTTAAGCTTGGAGAGGTTAGGTAATCAGCCCGGGAAGCAGTGGCCCTGAGATCTGAGCCCCTATTCTCAGACACCTTCTGTCTCTCTGAGAGAGCGATGAGAAATCAGAATCCTCTGTGCACACCTGATGAGGCTCAGTGTTCATAGCCAAGCATTCAGGACTACTCAGGCTGGCCGCACACCCTCTTTCCAAACGTGGTGTCCGCCCTCAGCCGTCACACCCTGACCTTTAGCCCAGCAGACATGGTGTTGCCACCTCCATGATCCTGCTTTCACTGTGCCCTTCTTGTCAACGTATTCAAATCCTTTCTCCACTTCTGGGCTCAAGTCAAATGCCACATCTCCAGGATGCCCTCTGATGGTCCTTACTTCTGTTGTTCATGATAGCTGCACATAAGGATCATCACTCTCTACAGTTCTTAGGGCAGAGGCCTCTCTGTTTGACCTTTGTTTTTTCCTCAATGACATGTGGAGACTCTACTCAAAAAAAAAAAAAATCTATCAGAATTTTTATCTACCAAAAAAGTCTATCACAGACAGACACCTCTTGACACAATGGAATGACATAGTTCAGAGTAGGGAATATTTCCTAACATGGACATCCTAATAACCATGAAAATAGACTTTGATGCTGAACACGAAGCTATGTTTAGGAAAGAGAACGATTAAGTGGCGTGTTGGTTACAATCCATTCAATCAACACAATTTAGAAAATCAATCTAACCAGGTATTTGGCTGTTTGACATTTGTAGACAAAACAGCAAGTAGATTGAATTTCCTCTACTTTATATGGTGGTTTTTGCTGTTATATAAAATGCCCTTAGATATTTAAGATACTCTACAGATGTTAATCTGTTACTTCTCTCAGAAATATATCATAGCTTAACAGTTTGGGGGTGGGGGATGAGAAATAGGAAAACGGGAGGACATATTCAGGACAGATATACATCTGGTGATACTTCACTGACAATAAATTAAAGTCACGTGTATTGGCTTTATTTTTTGCGTGTGGTAACAGAATTTAGTATATTGGGTAAAAAGAAAGAAGTGGGAGGCACACCGCCCTCCCTTTGTGACCTTGGGCAATTAGACTCCTTGGGTAAGCTTTGTGATCTCAGTGACCAAATAAGGATACTAACAACCATACCCAAATGTCACAGGCATCTTTCAAAAACAAAAGATATTTCAAGACAAAATAAGTAATGATATATATAACATATGAAAACATTGTAAGCTTTTAGCATCAAAAATATTGTAAGAATTCAGCTGTAGTTTTCCCTCTCTGAGATACTGCTTTCTACCTTTAATTAATTAATTTAACCAATTAATTTAATTACCTGTCATGTTAATTGCATCCACCACTCTTGAGTGGTTCCCACTTCTCCTTCAGTGCCTTCTTTTTCCTGCTGTCCCATCTTTTGCCTCCTTGCTTCTTCCTCAACGCCCAAATGACAGACTGGTGAGGATGGAGGATAAGGGGGTGCTGGCTGAGCTGGAAGGTGGGGAGCCCGGTTAGACTTAGGCTTCCAGAGGAGCCCCACACAGATCCTGTCTAGAAAAAATATCAAATCAGTGATAAGAACTTTTATGAACTGTGTTACTATTTGTATTGCCAGCACTATTTTTAAAAACCATATTGTCTAGTATATCAAAATATGCATTTGAAAATATCTTAGCAGAGGTTTTGTACTATAGATCAGGAAACTGTGATGACCAGTCATTTTCAACCTGAAACACTTCTCAGTAAAGCCGAGGGTCTCAAATAAATCAATGCAGTCTTATGAATAAATACTGACATACCATAAGTGTGCTTTTAAATTGTTTTTCCTTAGCTCTGGGCATCAAGAAAGCTTTAGCAACTGTCTCTGAAGCCAGATTCAAACCTGGGTTCTCAGACTGCTTACCTTTGTGCACTCTTAATAGAGGTCCACGAGGAAGAGTATCTGTTGACAAAATTTATTTTTGAAATGCTCAGTAAAACTAATTTAACTAACAGAGTTTGTTTTTGTTTTGTGCAAGACTTTCCAAGCTGTTAGCATGCTATGCCAGGGATTGTGAATCTTGGAGGGAGAATATAGCATGGAATGT
This sequence comes from Zalophus californianus, assembly GCF_009762305.2. Lineage (NCBI taxonomy): Eukaryota > Metazoa > Chordata > Mammalia > Carnivora > Otariidae > Zalophus > Zalophus californianus. The sequence goes on along the minus strand of NC_045598.1, from coordinate 169,435,737 downwards.
TTCCCATAGGGATTTCACCATGGAGCCCCCAAACCCTTTTTTGTTCCAAGGGCATCTGTAAGACTAGTTTTCTGGGGAACACATTCTGGAGAACACTAGTGAGAAGTATAAATCCGTGTGGATGATTTCTGTGTGAGAAACAGGAGCATTACACATGACTCTTATGTGGGGGTGCATCCATGAATGAAGACTCAAAGATACCCAGGATCTATAGGGGGCAGATTTGGAATGTGAAATGATAAAAAGCCGAGTGGAGAGATCCTGACTTTCCTTACGGTGCACGAGAGAAGACAGGACATCAGGTTCCATTTGATAACTGGATCATAATTAACATGGAGTCAATTATAATAAGCAAAGGGTCAGAAAGATTTGATCACAAGGAAGAGAAGACATTGACACCATTTTCACATTAGCAGGATGGAATTAAACCTTTTAAATCTTTTTTTCTTCTTTGATTGTTTTACCTTTTCAAACTTTGAAATGGCAATTCCCAGAGTACACTGTATTTATAACAGTTTATATATAACTACTAGCAGGTCTCCTTAGGTCCAGAGCTCAGCTTGCTAGGAACACCTGCCCTTTTAGGAAAGAGAGCTGTTGGACTTTAGCACAGGTTGAAGCAAAACTGCAGAAATTTCAGAGCTATTGCTTCTGAATCTAGATTAAGCTGTTAAATTCTTTCTTGCAGAAATTGTTTACCACTCACTTTCTGTTGCAATTCTGTGTGGTGACAGCTGTAGGATATGCACTTTCAGGGTTTTTCCTTAGACAGGCTGCTGTTGAGACAGATGTTTTAGGGACATCTTTTTGTGTTTCCAGTTACAAGTGGTCAGAGCGACTGCTCAGGGCGACTGTTCTCTGGTAGAGCCGTGACAGCTCAGTATCAGTGCAAGGTGAGCTCTGATCTACAGCTAGCTCAGATCTTTATTTCCACACCAGTGATATTACACCTTTCAATTCCTTGTAAGTAACTGAACTAATTACTTAAACAGTCCTTTTGAAAATGGGTTCATTTGTTGGCTTAATGGCTTAAGATGCATTCTTTGCAAATTCAGCCCTGAGGGCCCAATCAGAAGATGAAATACGTCTGCCTTGGCCACTGCAGGAATTGATTAAAGGAGGCGTTTGCTTGCTTGCTGGTACCCTGTCCAATAGGAATTAAAATGCAAACAAGGTGTTGTCCTTAACTTGAGTGATTTTGATGGAGAGGTTTTTCTCCCTCTAAAGTGGGAGTGACTGAGGCCAGTTCAAAGGAGAATCTTAGTTTTAAAAAAAATATTTGAAAAGTTTTTCAAAAAGATGTTATTTTGACCCAGACCTGAGTGCTTCCAAATATGTCAGCTTTGCACGGGTTGGAACGAAAATTATTTGGGTGCAAAGATCGTCTGACCACGTAAAGTTGGGCCAGGCTACCCAGGGTCCTTTCTCCATAAAAATGTGGGGCAGGATTGGATTATCTAGAAAGTATCTTGGCTACCGGACTCTGATGGAAACTATAGTGAGTGAGTTTTCCGTCTTCTTGAGGCTCCAAATGAGACAAGAGAAAGGTGGAGCCTCAGGACTCCATCTGAAGTATGGCTCTGAAGACACTCACTTGCCTCTTCTACATGCTAGCATCTCCTCTGGGACTGTGAACTCTGCTCTGCTTCTCAGTTCAGTCTAATCCGTGGTGTTTGAGCACACCCTGGCACAGAGACAGAAGTCAGGACTCTGTGAGTTGCAAGTTACAGAAGCCCTATTCAAATTGATTTTTCAAAAGATTTCATTTATTTATTTGACAGAGAGAGAGAGAGAGAGAGAGCGCAGAAGCAGGGGGAGCTGCAGGCAGAGGGAGAGGCAGGCTCCCAAGGAGCAGGGAGCCTGATGCAGGACTCGATCCCAGGACCCTGGGATCATGACCTGAGCCGAAGGCAGAGGCTTAACCGACTGAGCCACCCAGGTGCCCCCCAAATTGATTTTAAAAGGAAAATAATAACAGTAACAACCATGAGAGAGAGAAAGAGAGAGAGAGAGGGAGAGAGAGAAATGTTATTGTCACTTGTAAAAAGCTTGTACTAAAAAGTACAAGTGTAATTTCCTTCAGACATAGCTGTATCCAAGTGCTAAAATGTTTTCAGGAACCTCTCTTTTTTTTCTCCTGGCTCTTGTCCTCTGCTTTGGCTTCATTCCCTAGTAGGCTCTCCCTTCATGAAAGAAAAACAGCCACCAGTCGCTCAGGCTTATATTCCATCAGTTCAGCAACCCCAGTGGAAAGTGAATGTTTCTTTCTTCTTAAGTCCCAAGATTCATTTAACATTCCTCAAGCAAGTGGAAGGAGGGACAGCAGTGTGCAAGGCGGGTAAAACCTCTGCCCTTTCTGGTTGCCACCTCACTGGAGTAACTAAGGTGGGGTGTGTGTACCTGAATCAGTTACTTTGTTCAGGGGACTGGAGACTCCTGCTGCCATCCAGCAAAGCTCATATATTGGAGGACAGCTCTGCCTTGTCCCCAGTATCTCTCTCTCTAAATGATACTTTCTATTCCTTTCTTCATCCTAAGGCTAGCACTGCATGGGGCAACCTCGTCATCTTCTCCAGCTTAGACAATAATGATAATGATAGTAAATCCTTGTTGAATGTCTTTGCATACATGAACACATATAATCTGCATCACAACCCATAGGTTACATGGGCCCTTTATGATGTCCATTTTAAAGATGAATGAACTGAGGTACAGAGAGGTAGGGGTGTTGCCATACTGCCCAGGTTCCAGGGAACTGTGAGGCTGGTACTTACTGAGGATAACCTGACAGTACACCTCTCCCTTACCCCCATCTGATTCCTTTCTTTTAGCAAGGGTACAAGGTGATCTAGAGAGAGTTAAAGGGAGAAAGTAGGTCATCTCTTCTGTGTGGCAATCCCATAGGATGTATTTCACCTCATGTAATAGGTATGTTTCTGAAATAGTTTTGAACTCTCCCACAAATCAGTTCCTCCTTTCCCTTTAGAGTTTTTGCTAAAACACCTGATGAGTATCATAGACTCTTCCACTGTAATGGACTTTTCTTGAATAAACAATGACTTAAGACAATTGGATAAAATTGGTTGGGGCTTAAGAGTCTTTTTATGAGATGGTAGTTAATGCTCCAATGGGTACTTGTTAAAGATGGGTTCTTACCTATAAGGCATCTAGCTCATCCTAATAGGTAAGTTGACTCCATTTTTCTTACTACTCTGCTTGTGTGAATATAATCAACTGCCCTCTGATCTACTTGAAAGGAATAGTATTGCTTTACATTATTTGTTGTGGACTTTTAATATTGTTTTTCTGAGCTAGGAATCATATCAGTTTTTTCCTGGCCTATGTGTAAAGGTCACTTATATTCTTGTGATGCTTTTTACTAGGATGAACTTGAATTGAAGATTAATAAATGTAATGCTATTCTAGTTGGGTTTTATGCAACCAGGTGACAACACTGTCTTGAAGCGGCCAATTACTGAGCCTCTCTACTAGTTAATAATGAGAAAATGAGGAGAAGTAGATTATTAGATACCCACTGGCTTTGACTTGCTCTTTAAAGTGTTGATTCTAGCCACTGATTTTCATACATTATTGATACAGGAGGCTATTTTGATGTACAGTAAGCCAATTGACAAATGTAAGGTGCTAACCCAAATGAGTAATCATCACATTAAAATAATTTTGTCCTTCTTAAGAATTTTAGAAGAGGCAGACAAATGGTTTTCAAGAAGAACTTATGTTTGTCAATTGATTAGAAAAATGGAGGATATGTCCACTCTTCCTTTAGAAGAGTTGATGTTTCTCGGAGCTTTTGAAACAGAAGATAAAATGCCCTTGACCATCAGGTCATCCATTTCAGAGGCTGTCATTCTCTGTGTAGAGTTCAAGTTTTGTTGTGTTTGGTGGTCTGTTGTAGCCTCCTCAGAGTAGAATAGATTTTCAAATCAAAATCACCAGGCAGGTACCAAACTGAATGTGAAAATCAATGACCCATCATCATCACAAGCGTATAGAGGAGTAGAGCACTGCAGGGAAGGACATGCTTGAAGAACAGACAGGTTGGCTTTATTTACTTCTCTCTCTCTCTCTCTGCCTTCTGCTCCCACCACCCTGATCTGCCATTGACATGTGTCAGTGAATTTAAGTCAAGTAATAATCTGTGACTCATCTATATGCAGCTTCTAAGTCCTAACCTAACTTTTAGGTTAGCAGAGGCTTCTGCATTGAACAACTTTCCCTCCTTCATAGAGATCCCTCTTGCCATCCTCATTTACATAGCGTATGCCTTATGTCTTCATCCCCCCAACAGCTTCTTGTGACCCTGGAGCTCTGTTGGCAAAAAACTGAACACTGTTCTTTAAGATCTTCTGCTAGGGGCGCCTGGGTGGCTCAGTTGGTTAAGCGACTGCCTTCGGCTCAGGTCATGATCCTGGAGTCCCAGGATCGAGTCCCACATCGGGCTCCCTGCTCAGCGGGGAGTCTGCTTTCTCCCTCTGACCCTCTTCCCTCTCGTGCTCTCTATCTCTCATTCTCTCTCAAATAAATAAATAAAATCTTTAAAAAAAAAAAAAAAGATCTTCTGCTAGAAGCCTGAGGCTGCACAATAGGAAAATCCGTTTCTTCTGTTATTATTTGTAACAAGACTTCCTGTTTCTGGGAACACTTTCTATGTGCAGGCACCGTGGTAGCATTTTTGAACCTTGTCTCATAAGATTCTCTGGAGGTACCTATGAGGTGGGCATCATTACTCCCATTTTACAAATAAGGAGGCAGAACTTCGGAGAAATGAAGTCACTTGTCTAAAGCAATTTCAGATCAGACCTATACTCTCAACCACAGCACAAAAGTGAAATTAGAGACTCACAGTTTTCACCCAGAGTGAAATGTCCCTCTCAGAAGTGAATTAGAAAATTCCTCTTGATGGGAATTTTTAGCTTTTATTTAGCTTTTTAAAAATAAGTTTAACTTTTTTTAAGCTTTTTAGAATAAGTTTTTAATTTTAGAACAGTTTTAGACTTAAGGAGAAGTTGCAAGGATAGTACAGAGAACTCCCATATCTCCTGAAACCAGTTCCCCCTACTGTTAGCATCTTAATTAATATGACACATTTGTCACAACTAATGAACCAATATTGTTACATTATTATTCACTAACTTTCTGTAATTTATTTGTATTTCTTCAGTTTTTGCCTAATGTCCTTTCTATGTCTCAGAATCCTATCCAGAATAACACTATTTTATTTAGTTATCATGTCTCTTTAGACTCTTCTGGACTTTGACAGTTTCTCAGACTTTCCTTGTTTTTGATGACCTTGACAGTTTTGAGGAGTACTGATCAGATATTTTGTAGAATGTCTTTTAGTGTGGGTTTGTCTGTTGATTTTCTCTGGGATGTCTTTTGACTGTTAAACGAATGCATGATAGCATCATCAGGAGAGTTTCTTGAATAAGCTTTATACTGTCGATGCCTAGGCATGGAGATGAAAGTATGAATTCTTCTGTGCTATTCCATGGTCAGTTTTAAATGGGCCACTTAGGAAAAGTGCACATATATACAGCAAGGACAGCTACATTGTTTTGGATGAATGAATAGAAGGACACATTTCGTAAGAAATCCTTCACTGCAGAAATCTCTCTCTCACACACACACACCCACACACCAGGTATTTATAAAGAAGTTAAAAATTTATAGAATAATAAGGTAGGTGAGGCCATGATTTGAGTTAATGGTAAAACTGTTTTGTAAATAGCATGTTCATGGCCAACAAAAACAGATGTCCATATAACAATTTGGAGCCATCCAATGCATAAAGCAATTTGTAGATAATCTCCTAAGCGGATATAGTATCAAAATGTATTCGTTGTCAATTAGATGTACATCCAGGCTGTATGTCTAATTGACCAGTTAATTTCCAGGCTGTCTCAGGAGCTACTAAACATGATTTAAAATGGAACCCTTGGCACCACACCTCAGAATGATCTAATGTTGATAAACAGAAGAACAGATTCCTCTGCTTGTTCAGGGAACATAGAGTTCAATGTGCTGTGTTCTGTATGCAAAATCAGGTGCCTCATCAAGCTGTTGTTGACTCAGTCTGAATTGGTAATGTAATGGTGTATTAATGTATCATCCCCATTTGAATGGCTGGCAACTAAAACTATTATTTAAAAAAGGCATATTTCACAAAAATTGAAGACATGGCTATGAGACCCCAAATGTCCAGTCACATCAAAGAAAAAACCATATCACTGAAGCTTTTTATGATGGTTCTATAAAACATACCTGATTTTGGCCATTTGAGTGAGTGACAAAGTCTTTCTTCTTCAGTTCACAGCTTCCAGAAAATTCTATCTCAACTCTTGGTGTCCATTTAAAAGCTCCTCTCAACTTCACCCCTGGACCATGTCTATTATCTCCCACTCTGATAACTGCAGATAAAAATAACTATTCCAATTTCTTTTTAAAAGAGGAAGAATATGCATTAGAATAAATAGACAAGATTCATTACAACAGGATTATGATACTTCTAAGCAGAAGTCAAGGTGATTTTTCTCAACATCCTACTGACAGTGATGGGTTTCCAGAAACACTCTTCTGCCACCGCTCCCCAGTTGCCCTTGGCTCCAGGTGTGCCCATTATTCTGGAATGCAGCCAGAGAGAGAGTCAGAAGAGGTGGGGGCCTCTGATGGTTGAGCAACATGAGGGCTTTATCTGCCATTAAGGACTCTAAATTTTCTTTATGGGACTTGGGTTTTGAAGCCCCTCATCGTCTGGAAGCCTGCACTGCATCAGAAGTTGGAAGCAATCTGTTATTGATTGCAGCTGCGTCCTTGTTTGGCAGAGGAAGAAGGGTGTAGAAAGCAAATGTAGTCCCATTTGGCAAGGACACATTCCAGGTGAACAATCAGGAAAGATGCCTAGAGGCAAGGTTACAAGGCACGGAGACAGAACTGACAGTCCCAGGATAGATAATAAGTGCCTTGTCTTTTAAAGCGAACCTCCCTCTCTAAAGTATTGGGAACCAAAAACGGCTTCCTGTGTACCCAGATACTCTTTACTTATTAGGACCTAGGGCAAATGCGTGCATTTGTGTGTGTGTGTGTACACTCATGTGTTACAAGTCCTTCAGAGGCTTGCCTAACCTCCACACACACTTGTGTTTTAGAGGCTCATTCTATTTCACACATATTATCAATTACTCTCTCACTTGATTTAGAGGAAACAAGCATTAATGTGTCTGTGCTCCCCTACCTATCTCCACATCTGAACTGGGCCTATAGAATGGTATTTGGGGATGATTAACCTTAGAGGTATTAACCGCTCACAAAACCCCCCAAAATTCTTGATGTAATGATCTCTCCTTTGGCTGAGGCACAAGTTTGAAATTTTTCCTGCAGGGTTTGAGTTATTTATGTATTGAGAACTTAGCTGCCAACTCAGCAAGCACATCACAGTGGAGGAGTTTTTTTGTAGAGGAATAACAACTCTTTAAGATAGAATAATGACCTAATTTCTTTGTTAAAAACAAAAAATCCTGAAATGTATGCCATTTCCTGGACAGGGAAGGGCCATAGAAGTCAGGAGGGCTTTGGGTTAAATGTGGGAGATTACACATAGGTGTGTATCTTTCCTGCTTGAAATGTCTCTAAAACTGAGTAAGGGAATTTATAAAGTAGAAACTAATCAGAACCAAGAGAGCTAAGGAAGGTGAAAATAGGAGGCAAAGGATAGTAACAGATTTTTGAAAAATGGGCAGTGGATTAAGGAGTAGTAACTAACTTACAAAGCAGAGGAAGTTACATACTGAGTGCCTACAGATGCAGGTACTGCATGATTTAGACATTCAGTATCTTGGCAAGTGGGAGAAAGGCATAGGACTAAAGACAGATGGATTGATAGAAAATGTTGTGCTATGTATCTGGATTCCTGGGTCTTTTTCCCCAACTCTTACAGCCAGATATTTTTTTACTTACTTGCCCTTGACGCGCGCGCGCGCGCGCGCACACACACACACACACACACACATACACACACACACACATATGCATGCATACAAGTTTATTCTTTAGAGAAACTTAACTACAGGAACAGAACTAAGCAAAACAGAACTGAACCAAGCATAGCAGAAAAAGTAGGTGAAGGTGAGGCTGATATGGGGAAAGAGGAGCTACGTGAAAGCCTGCAGAACTAAGGGACCTTCAGCTCCCTTTCTGTCCCATCCTAGGATCGCCCCAGACACATATATAACCACAAGTAAGAAGTGCAAGGATTTGTCAGTAGAGGAACTGAACAGCTCTACGGAAGAGACAGATATTGGTACCTGTAATGCAGGAGACCCTGCAATGAAAAAGCCAACTCAGGGCTCAGTCACCTTATGGTAAATCCTGCCAGTCATCAAGCCCCACCTACTCACACAAAATTGAAATTTTAGTGCCTCATCCATATACTGCCTGACATTTGGCAAAAATCTTCAACATGAAAGACTGAGACTAAAATAATAAAGGAACTGAGATGAGAATGACATGAGTGGGCAAAGAAATGCAAGCTGCTGAAGAAAATGCGCACACATTTACCTCAGGGAGATACAAGGATATGTGTTCCTGCTCTGGGAACAGGAACCTTCAAAAAATAAGAAAGAGGGCTTGGAAATGAAAAAAAAATGTGATTGCTAAAATAAAAATTCAATTCAAAATTTTGAAAATAAAGTTGAGGTAACATTCCAGAAGACAGAACAAAAAGACAATAAAAAGAAAATTCAAGAAAAAAAAGTAAGAAAATTAGAAATTCAATATAATTTTAAAAATCCAGCATGTAGAAATTTTTGAAGAAAAGGAAGTAGAAGGGGTTAAATTATTGAAGAAGTAGTAAAAAATGCCTAGAATGGAAGAAAATGAGTTTCCAGATTGAAGTGATTTGTGGCATGCCCAGCACAATGAGCAAAAGAAAACTCACATCAAATATATTATGATAAAATTTCAGATTCCAGGGATACAGAAAAGATCCCCAAATCAGAATGAAACTGGATTTCTTAGGAGAAACACTAGAAACTATCCAGAAGACAACAAAAAGACATCATGAAAATTTTGAGGAACATGTCTTTAACTTCAAATTCCAAATCCTTGCAGATCTTGATCAAGTGGGAGCATAGCATTAAAAATATTTTCATATATGCTAGGACTCAAACATTGTACCTCTCAGACCCTATTTCTTTGGAAAGTGCTAGAAGATGTGCTCTTGCTAAACAAGATAGCCAAAGAAAAACACAAGACATGAAATCAAGGAACAGGCCATTAGTATAAAGATGAGATGAAGGAAAGTTCTGGAACAGGTAGTGAACTGGCCTTAAAAGCAATTGCTCATATTTGAGCAGGAAGATGAGTGATCCAGAATAGAGTTGGAGCTGACGGATTATCAGATGCATTTGACCCAAATGTGGAGAATAGTGTGTGTGTGTGTGTGTGTGTGTGTGTGTGTGTGTGTGTGTGTGTGTGTTTTGGGCGGGGAGGGAGAGTAGATCTGCCAGAGCCATAGGGAAGAGTTAATGATTGACACCTAAGAAAATTAATCACATGGAAAAAAGCAAGACAACTATAAACTCCAGGAAAAATAAAGGTTATACAAGAAAGGAAACTTTGCTTAGTCATAAAACATAAACACACAATATGACTTTACCAAAAAATGTGGACAGAAATATCTTTTTTTAAATTTTTTAATTGTTATGTTAATCACCATACATTACATCATTAGTTCTTGATGTAGTGTTCCATGATTCATTGTTTGTGCATAACACCCAGTGCTCCACGCAGAATGTGCCCTTTTTAATACCCATCACCAGGCTAACCCATCCCCCCATCCTCCTCCCCTCTAGAACCCTCAGTTTGTTTTTCAGAGTCCGTCGTCTCTCATGGTTCGTCTCCCCCTCCGACTTACTCCCCTTCATTCTTCCCCTCCTGCTATCTTCTTTTTCTTTCTTCTTAACATATGTTGTGTTATTTGTTTCAGAAGTACAGATCTGTGATTCAACAGTCTTGCACAATTCACAGCGCTCACCATAGCACATACCCTACCCACTGTCTATCACCCAGCCACCCCATCCCTCCCACCCCCCACCACTCCAGCAACACTCAGTTTCCTGAGATTAAGAATTCCTTATATCAGTGAGGTCATATGATACATGTCTTTCTCTGATTGACTTATTTCACTCAGCATAACACCCTCCAGTTCCATCCACGTCGTTGCAAATGGCAAGATCTCATTCCTTTTGATGGCTGCATAATATTCCACAGTGTATATGTATACCACATCTTCTTTATCCATTCATCAGACAGAAATATCTTTAAAGGACAGTGTGTGTGTGGGTGAGACTGTGTGGGTCAGTATCTGTGAGGAGGAGGAGGAGAGCTAACCTTTATCTACCAGGATATAAGTAGTGAGTGTCTCAAATTGACATGAAGAAATGGAATCAGTACATACGAAATTATGGAGGTATATTCTGGAAGAAATAACTAAAAGTCAAAAGTGGTTGTTACTGGGAAGCAGAACTGCTATCATCTTTTATAAACCTTTTACTACTGTTTGACTTTTTAACAATGCTTATGTATTGCTTTGATAAAAATAAAAATTAATTAAATTAAGCTCTTTGCTTATATCCCTATGAATGTCAAAGATTTATCGAACTAATACCATACAAACCAAGCAAATAAATTATGAATAGATTTCTGGCATCAGGAAAGAATTCGTTTGTTTATTGATGTGTTTGTGAGGATTTCTTTAAATATCAGCCTCCCCTGGTACATTGAAGTATTAGTAGATACCAACCTCTAGCAAGGAGTCTAGGGAAGATCAAAAGAAGGGGTAAATCTAAAGAGCCAGGAGTTACTGCTGCTCCTTGATTTCTAGAGAGAGAAGACACAGCAGCTCTGGCACTGCGGTGGGTTAAGAGGAAAAGACTTTCTTCCCCAAAGTCTAATGTCTGTACACTTGTGAGGAGCAGACCCGCTGCTTTATTAGGCAGGCTGCATATTTACAACTGTTGAACGCAAAGACAGACACGTGAACTCTCTCAGCTTGAATTGGAAACTGCTGAGATTTAGAAACTCCAAATCACTGAAAGCATTTTTTTTTTCTTTTAAGGAAAGAAAAATCAATCCCTTTGAACAAAGTTAAAGGTGAATTTATGTCACTTTTGAAAAATTTCCGACCCTTCTTGTTGCAAAAATAATGTAACTGTGAGAGTTGCATTTACTGGCAGGAAAACAGCAACATGGACTAAGTCTTGAGGGGGTAAACATAAAGGGTAGGTCATCTTGCAGCCTCATTAGGCAAAGCTCACTGAGACTAAGTCCCCAGGGCTCTTTGAATGGATGGTGACATACAGCCCCATCTTTATCACCAAGCCTAAAAATTCATCCCCAAGTTATAAAATGAGAGAGCTGGTTAGAGAGCAAAGTAGCACACAGCTCCCTCTTGGTGCATTTTCTCATCTTTGTTGACTTCCAGAAAGCCACCACCTCCACCATCAGTATGTCCAGCACATCCTAATGACAAATCAAGGTGTCCTCTCTGAGGTGGGGCCAGATGCATCTGGCTTCCTTGGGATGTTTGGGGAAAAGAAAGACAAGAACCTGGAGGCAGCAACATCTTGTGTTCACATCCCAGAACAGAAGGACATTTCCATCTCGAGGGCACCACATCAGGGAGAGAAGAGCCTGTGCTGCAGGAGGGAGGCTGGCAATGTTCTGTAGCGTCCAGATTTATGCCGGGCTGGTGAGAAGCAGCTGCCGCCTCTGTCGGTGCCGAAAGGACACGTGAGCCCCAAGCAGCAGCTAGGCAGCCTCTTCTTGCGAGAGGCCTCCCTGCCCTTTTCTCCCTGTGAAGCCTGGGCAGGCACTGCTCCTCTTGCTGATTCTGAAGGCCCTCACGGATGCTGAGGCTGGCAGCCGAAGGTGGCTGAGAAAATCCTGCAGAAGAGTTTAAATGATTTGGGATGACCATCCCTTCTTTGACTGCTGGATATTAGTAATAGTACCCACCTCACGGGGTTGTTGTGAGGATTAAAAGAGTTCTTAATTAAATGGAAGGTATTGGAACAATGTGCAGTTCAACAGTCTGAGCCGTCATTCATAGTGATGGTCATCGTATGAGTATTTGAGAGACAGACGAGGATGTAAGAGATATAGTTTGCTTAAGGAGGCAGCTGGGTGACTGGACTACTAGGTATTATTATCTGATCAAAGTGAAGGGTCACGGGTCTGAATGAGGACTTCTGTGCTGGAAGAAGTGGGTCCACAGAGCCCTGCAAACAGCCCAGAGGTGTTATGGAACCCAAATCCATCAGAAGGTGGATGTTGATTACAGAATCATTGGATGTGGGAGAGTAAACGTTATCCATTTATTCATTTATGAATATTTATGAGACTTTCATCCAGAGCCTTCTTTAATAGTTGAGAATATTGAGGCATCAAGAGGTTAGATCAGCCTTTTCTAAGGACATGTCCTGGAGAAAGTATGAGTCCCTGAGAAAGCCTTTGCCCATGATGTCGCTCTGTGTCTTCCTATTGAAAAAGAAGTCGATAGAAGGGGAGGCCCCGTCTTACAGGGCTTTTGGGCTGTTTTTGCCACTTATACAAGTGGGACATGATCTGGCTCCTTTAAACAAAGGTAGAGGCATTTGAGGAGGTGAGCAGGATAGACTGGACTTGTGGACCAGCATCTCATCACATCACAAATGATAATTATAATGATGGTGATGGGGGCGCCTGGGTGGCTCAGTCGTTAAGCGTCTGCCTTCGGCTCAGGTCATGGCCCCAGGGTCCTGGGATCGAGCCCCGCATCGGGCTCCCTGCTCGGCGGGAAGCCTGCTTCTCCCTCTCCCACTCCCCCTGCTTGTGTTCCCTCTCTCGCTGTCTCTCTCTCTCTGTTAAATAAATAAATAAAAATCTTTTAAAAAAAGTGGTGGTGATGGTGACAATATAGCAAAGTGGTTCAAACCCTTGCCTTGATATTTTTTGTTAGGTAAGTTACCTAAAGTCTCTAAGCCTTGATTTTCTGATATATATGAACCATGGTTGAGTATGGTACCAACCTCAGAATGGTAAGGATTAGGAAAAGAATTAAAACCTATAAGGCTTGATACAGAACCGAGGTAACTGCCCAGTAAATGTTAGCTCCTAAGACGGATTCTGAGTTGTCCAGTTTCCAAGGGATACAAATAGTACTGTCAGAACTGGGATTTGAACACAGGGCTGTCAGACTCAAAAGCCTGCTCCCAAAATGTACTATAACGTAGGCAACTGCAGTACAAAGCAGAACTGAGGCAGAGAGAGAGAGTGAGAGATGGGAAGAGGATTGTAGGTCTGTGTTTCAGGTACCACTCAAGTGCTCACATTCGGGTCCAAACTTAGAGTGAGTTACAAACTTGGCATTGTGCCTGGAACGAGACACTAAATATGTTGCTGAGCCTCTCGGACTCCTCCTGCACTGGTCCCCTCAATTGCTGGAATTCTCCTGTTCGGTGCACATGGGAGCCCCAGGGGGAAGGCAGATTGAGATCGGTCCAGGACGGTTGGGAAGGGGGAAGTGAGAACCGGCCCCTGGCCTGTAGCTCTGAGGCCCAGGCAGTCACTGAGCATGGGAGAGCCATGTTCTGTTTGGTAAAAGTCTTCTTTTGTCAAGGATGAGTGGGAGCAAGCCCTCTGGGAGAAGGCGGCTGCTGTCCAGTAGAAGGGGAATCGGGATGCAGTGCTGCAGGACTGGGCACTGATGGAGAAGACTGTCTCATGGGCAAGTCAGCAATATACATCCCAAAGACAGGGTTAGACCCAGAAACTTATGAGAACTTGATTCTAGAGATTTGGTGCCTTTCCCACAAATGCAGGTGTCCCTCCCCCGCCTCCCACCCCAGCATCCATTCATGCCACAAATACTTCGCACGCCAAGGGAGTTGAAGGTACGGTCGTGTTTTGTGGTTGTTTTATTAATACGGACAAAGCTCATGGATCTTACATTCTAGAGGACAAGATAGGCCACAATTAAAGAAATCTATCCCCAAATGCTGTGATGTGGGGTGTGAAGAAAAAAATAAGCAGGGTAAAAAGGAGAAAATGTTCTCAACTGGGCTGGCAGGGAAAGGCTTTCTGACGGATGATGTTGGATCCAAGGAGGATAGCAGTGAGCGGGCAGATGTCTGGGGCAGGAGAATTCCAGGCAGAGAGAGGCCAGTGCAAAAGCCCTGAGGCGGACACCTGAGGGTGTAGAAAGGGGGCTGGGGTGGTCGGAGCAGCGAGAACCAGAGGGAAGGTGTAGGACCTGAGAGCAGGCAGGAAGCAGAGCATGTCGGATTTTGATGGCAGGGAAGCTTGACTTGTATTCTGAGGTGAGAAGTCTCTCTTCTCATTTATGTTTTAAGAGTATTATTTCATCCAAGATGAAGGCCAGAATGTTGGGCTCCTAAATGTTCTCAAAGGACGCGTCTGTCAGTGCTGAAAAGGAGCCTGTGAATAGGAGGAGGACCTCACAGGCAAGGTTGTGTTTTACATTCCTTCAAATTTGAAATGGAAGTTACTTCTGTACATTAGGAGTCTCCTTTAAAGCGCAGTTGAGGGGCGCCTGTGTGGCTCAGTCAGTGAAGCGTCTGCTTTTGCCTCAGGTCATGATCCCAGGGTCCTGGGATCGAGCCCCAAGCCAGGCTCCCTGCTCCGCAGGAAGCCTGCTTTTCCCTTTCCCCCTGCTGCTCCCCCTGCTTGTGCTCTCTCTGTTTCAAATAAATAAATAAATAAAATCTTAATAAAATAAAGTGCAGTGACATAACTGTCCATCAGCCCTTCTCAGCTTGGGGATGGAGAAGGAGGAGGAATTGTGACATAGAGAATTCAAAATAAGCGGGAATTCATTTGGCTACTGTCTGAGAAAATCATTTAGAAGCAGTGGATGTAAAAATTAATTTGTGTCCATGGCTGGGCAATGGGAAAAGGAGGCAGGAGCCCAGTGTTTGGCTCAGGAAGGCCACGCCAGCCAGTGTTAAAAATGTCCTAGAAATAGTCCGCAAAGCAGATAGTCCATATGTGACTAGCAGGTGACTGAAATTCTGCAACAATAAGACAGCTGTTGAGATGAAACAACCTCCAGAGCTTATGAAGTGATTTTACAAAGGAAACAAATTAGCATATGCCTCCTAAAAGCATATGCAAGTGTCTCGCAAACCAGGCTTTAGCCTTTTCCTCCTCATCTCTCCACCTGCCATAAAAACATATCTTCTGGATTGTTGATGAGAAACAGCTTTGTCTTTAACATCTCAGACCCCTCATCATCCTGCGCTCTCCTTGTGGAGGAACCCCACGTATTATGACATCTTTGGACCTTTGAATCTCTGCGCCACCAGTGGGTATAATCCTAATACATGGATACATCTGCGTCATCATTCTGAGTCGTGACTCACAGGTGCTGGGCCTGCAGAGCCTCGACTCTGGAATCAGACTGCCCATATCTGGATCTTGGCACTGAATCCTGGCTCTTTTTTTTTTTTTAAGATTTTATTTGAGAGAGAGAGAGAGAGGACGACGAGGGGAGAGTCAGAGGGAGAAGCAGGCTCCCTGCTCAGCAGGGAGCCCAACACGTGGCTCCATCCCAGGACCCCGAGATCATAATCTGAGCTGAAGGCAGACACTTAACTGACTGAGCCACCTGGGTGCCCCTGAATCCTGGCTCTTTATTTGCTGCTTAGGCTTGGATGCACCTCAATTTCCTCATTCATAAAATAAGGGGGAAAAATAGAGCACTTGTAAAAGCTCAATATAAATACATCTGTGTATACACACACACAGTAGTGCCTGATACAAAAATGCCATAATCAGTGTTATTTATTCATATTATTTTTTTAATATTTATTTATTTATTTGAGAGAGAGCACATGAGAGGGGGAGGGTCAGAGGGAGAAGCACACTCCCTGCTGAGCAGGGAGCCCGATGCGGGACTCGATCCCAGGACTCCGGGATCATGACCTGAGCCAAAGGCAGTCGCTTAACCAACTGAGCCACCCAGGTGCCCTATTTATTCATATTATTAAGGTTATTGGCTATAGTTTTCTATTTTCTTTCTTTAATTCCTCCCTTCTCTTTTTTCTTCTTGCTCTTAAGATTTTTTCTTCTTATTCATTTCTTCCTTTTTTCTTATTATCACCATTAACCCTCATTATGTCACTGTTATTACTGTATCCTCAGAATAGGCTGTAGACCCACTTGATTTTGGTAAATAATGTGGCATGGTGGTGAGTGGGAGGTACGCACAGTCAATGTTAGTACTTTAGAGATGATACAAAGGTTGCGCACACTTTTTTATAATCCCTCGCCCAGAAGGGAGGTGGATAGAGACAGGGGCAAGGGAGCGGAGACATTGCAAAGAGGAGGGAGAAGGAAGGAGGTAGGAAGAGAAGAGGGAGAAGAACCACAGAAGGCCCTTAAGGGGATGTACCGTGGTGTAAAGAACATAAACATGGAATCGTCTTCCAGGGTGCTTTATCATCTTGTGATGGGCGGAGTTTATGCTTGGTTATAACCACTACTCCGGTTAACCCTGAAACGTGAGTGTTGTCTTCCGGAAGGCCTTCTTTTGTATGTATGAGGTGCTCCCAGGCCACCAGAGAGGCTGAGAAGATAGAAAATGCAGTGAGAAGTGGAGACCAAGAACAACATGGTAGCCTTTAGGGAAATGGGATGAACAGGCTGATCCAGTATCAGCTAAAGGGCTGCAACTGAGGTGGATACAAAGCATTTACTCACATGCGGAAAGTCAGAAAATGCCCCCTCTTTTGGGGAGCTGCTGTCTTCACCATGAATACACTGCTGTGTGTCTGGCTGGCAGTATGTTTTGAAGTGCTGGAGAACATTGACGAGAGTAGAAAACCCTTCTTATGGTTTCAGGTGACACCAGGGAGAGAAGTTGTCATCTGAAACTGGGGAGTTGGATCTGAAACCCAGAAAGGATGAACTGACCAACACCCAGAGTGAGAGGCCTGAGCGCTCTTCTCGGAGAGGTGTAGAGAGATGGACAACAGGGTTGGGACCCTGCCTTGTTTATTCGCCTGAGCCCCACTGAGCTTCATGGGTCTGAGGACAAGAGTGTGACTCACACATCTGAAGTCTGTGTTCCATGACCCACGACAGAGAGTGAGTTCTGCCCCATCTCACCATGTGAACTTGGGCAAATTGCTTATCCCTTCGAGGACTCAGCTGCCTTATCTCCAAAATGGGTGAGAGAAGAGTGACTTCAGATCAGGTTAGTGTTATTGATGGTGTCCTTTGGAAGCCATTCGAAGACAGAGGCGTGAGGGGATGGGAAACGTGGGGAAATGTTGTGTTTCAGCTTTGCACACAATTACGTCTGCCTTGTGTAGAATGACTATCTTACACAAACTATGGGATTGCGCTGTGGGAGATGTTAGGTCTTAAAAAGGGCTTCAAGGCTGAGGTTGGAAACCCATTGGTTCTGCCATCTCTAGATTGCTTTTGCCTCTTATTTCCTGTTTGTTTCTCATTAGGTGACATGAGAATATATTGTGCTGAAAACATGGTGGGAAAAAAGGGCCCAGATAAAACTTAATTGGAAAAAACAAGTGTGCACAAGATACAAGGGCTTTGGGTCAGGGAACCCTTGGGTCCTATGTAGGAAGCAGCAGTGGAAAGGTTCTGCACCAGAGGGGCCGTTTCCTTCTGCCTCCTTCACATCGATCTCTCTCAAATGCAGAACTAATCCTTCCTGCTTCAGGTTATGGGCAGAAACCAGTTTGGAGCATCTGTTTCTTGTTAAGCGTGTGTTATGTAGTCTGTAGTTTAATGTGTGTTATCAAAGACAGTATCATAAAAATAGGTGCTGCGAGTTGCACCTGACTGGGACACACATCGCGGTATTGGTTCACTGCATGGATGGTTCCTGCAAGCATCCAGCCCACTTTATCTTCAGTGACACTAGAGACTCAGATGTTAGCCTGTTGTTAACAGATGGGTTTGCATCGATGGCAATTGCTGGTATTCAAAATATGTGGATTCTAGAAATAGTATACAAATTATAGAAACCCTAATTGCACTTGCATAGAGCATAATAATCTGGGGAACCCAGCATTCTGTACCCTTCACAGCGGTGCCCGGAGTTTGATTCTGAAACTGTCTTTTGTCTAGCAATCGATTCTGGGATTGTCTGATTTCATCCTTTGAGGTTAACTGAATCTCCTCTTTCCAGAACACTGTCACTTTTGGTTGATATATATAGGTATGGTCGAAACAATTAAGAGGGCAAAGATCTGGGACCCCATCTAGTTTCTAGAGTAGGTTGTATGACTGTCTCGTTCTTTTGCTAATAAACTCTCACATGTGGCCAACGTTGGTTTGCGGTCTGTTTCCAGTAGAACCTGGGAACAGAGTTTTGGGGGCAGAAACTTATACCTTTGCTATTCAGAATGTGGTGCATGCAACCAGCAGCACAAACATCACCTGGGAATTTGCTAGAAATACAGCATCAGGCCCACCTTCAGACCTACTGAATCGAACTCGGTATTTTAATAGGATCCCAGGCGATTCATACACACATTAAAGTTTGAGGAGTTCTGTTACTGACTTCACCTCCCTCTGACTTTAGATATTTGTTGATACCAAAAAAAAAAAATCTAATAATCATGAAGCATGAGATGGGCTTGGGCCACTTTGCAACAGAAAGCAAGAAGGAACATTTCTGAGGACTTTACACTGTGGGCCCTTTGTGAAGAAGCATCAGGAAAGGAAGAAAAACTTAGCAGAAGTTGCAAAGTCAGATACTGACAGGGACAAGGCCAGTCAGGGAAACAAATGCGGAAGGGATGGGAGCCATGCGAACGGGAAAATTCATGCCTCCTCCTAAGCCGGCTCCCACACCTCTGCCTGGCCTGTTGCCACATGGGAGCGGGGGCCCAGTGTTGTCAGACCTTCTGACTTTCTTAGAAGCCCAGAATATACATTCTAATGGAAAATTTCCTGATTTTTATTCAGTGAGGCCCAGTAGACTAAATCTAATTCTATCAGCTAATAAGAGCTGAGCTTACTTAATCACCAACTCCTTAAAAGGGCCCACGGCAAGTCACTTCTCCTCTCGGTATTTCTGTTTGTGTGTTCCTTTCATCGGCTATTATTAGGGAACGTGTAATTTCCCAAATCCATTAGAATAATAATGATGTGCTTAGGAGACCTGAACCAAAGGCTCTGAGAATACATTGCTGATTTCAGTTGAGTTGACATCGGTGGATATCAGCAGCTTTCCAGTGGGGGCTTGATTTTCTGTTGCTCAATCCAAGGGTTCAGAAAACACCCTGCCTAACCATGCGTTACTATCCAGACAGGTGGCTACTATAAGCTTTGCAATTTGGTGATCTGCAACTAAGTTCAGAATGGAGGTGTTTGATTAATGGAGTTTTATTTGTCTAGGAAGACACTGGGCATTGGGGGCGGGGGCGGTGAGCCGTGGCAAGGAGTGGGATTGCTCTGAATCCCTGGGTGAGTATAGTATGCTGCTTCCCTGGGGATGTGCCCCAGAACTGAATGGTTTTCAAGGTGTTGTCTAAAGACCACCTGTGTTCAAATGACTTGCCATGCATTTTTCAGATGCAGAATCCCAGGTGTATTTACAAATCTATTAAATACCAATCCAGGGAGTGAAGCCATGAAAAGGCACTTTTAGCAGATACTGCAGATCATTTTTCTGTATATTAAAATTGTAGAGCTATAGCATCTGAATGAGATGATGTGAGGTGGTAATCAATTGTTGTCCATGTCTACTGAGGATAGCGTAAACAGAAATGCACCTGATCTGTTGCAAAAAGATTTAGAATGTTTTGGAAATGCCAATAGGATTGAGACGCTTGAATGATGGTGTTATGCCAATGAAAGAGCACCTCTGACTTAGATGAGGTGTAGGTGGTGTGCTGTAACACAGTTCTCTGGGGCACAATGCTCCTGTTCATAGTGTTTTCCTAGTTCGGTGGTGCACATGCTCTCACCATGGCCAATTTCATGCCCCCGGTGTGTCATCACTGAATGGGAAGATGGGAAGGGACATGAATAATCGGCTGTCACTAGCCTGTGCCTGTTGGCTCCTGCCCCCACAACAGCCCCTAATGCAGTGGTCCCAGAGGGAAATTTAAGTGCGGGGAACAATGGCATTGCTATATAAAGGAACAATACTGTTGTTGTTCTTGTTTTAACCAAGTAGAAATTTAATCCAAATCCCAATGTCGTGTGCAGTTTATAGACCTGGGCTGGGCTTCTCAGAATGTCCATATGAATCACCTGTGGTTCTTGTTAAAATGCAGATAGATTCGGTTGACTAGGCTCTGGGCTGTGGTCAGAGAGTCTGTGTTTCTCACAAGCTCCTAGGTGAGGCTACTGATGCTGGTCCAAGGACCACACTTTGAGAACCAAGCAAGTTGACTGACTTTGCCCCCTTTCCTCAAACACTAATCAGAGCCTCAAAACTTACATTCCAAGAGGTTGAGAGCCATGTCCTAACTAGCACCAGAGGAAACAGACACTGAGAGCTCCTAATACTAGAAGAATTGTCCTGGTATTTGGCCAACCAGTTCCATAGTGTTCTTCTTCTGGAATGGAGTAGTTAGAATAGAAAGGAAGACCTCTTTTGCCTAGAGACCAGCATAAAGGGCAATCCCCTGCCTAGGTGGGTGTCTGAAAATGGGGATCATTAACAAAGGCTGACTGAAATTTGCTTTATTAGAAATGATTACTTACTGACATGATAACCTTGATTACCCAGAGAGGCCATAAAGGACCTTGGAGGACCAGGGACATCCATTGAAAGTAGGGGGCTCTGTCTCATATCCCTCTTTTAGATATACCATTTTAGGGTTCCTAAAACATCCTTGAAGGGTTAGGACTGACTTTTGGGGCCAGGAAAACCAGCCTTGTTACTGAAATAATATCTCCTCCCGCTGTCTGAACAATAGAGTGTTTTTGAGTGTTTATGGGTGTTAAGCATTGTGCTAAATGTTTTATCTGCTTTTTCTCCAAGCCCCCACCGGTCAGGCAGAGTGGGTGTTATCGTCCCCATTCTCAAGTGAGAAATGGGCACAGTGAGATGGTAGAACATGGCTAATGCCAAGGTATGAGTAGGTGGTAGAGCCAGAACTTAAACCCAAGTTTGTTTCTGCATTTTCTGTGGATGTTTGACCTTTTTGCTTCTTCTTACCTTTAAACTTTTGGGAATAAGGACTATGCCCTTTCTTTTTGCTTTTATTTCATCCTTGAGGACCCAGGTGTAGGTTATGTGTGTACACGTGTGTTTATATACACAAAAAGTCTATACGTGATGCTTTGTTTCTTGGGGCCTGATAACTGTGCAAATGAAAAGAAAATAAAAATGTTAAAGCCACATTATTCATATAGTTACATATTCATACTAGTCAGTGTGCTGCAAAAAATTCCAATACCATTTTATAATTATTGCATATAATTTTCAATATGCATCTGATAGAATCCACTAATGATGTACAAGAAATGTGTATGTGTATGGTATAAGAACCCATCTGGACCACTCAGGGAGAAACCAATAAACCCAACAGCAGAGTGGAGTTGGAGAAATATTTTTCATTGCAGTGGGCACAACACTGAAGGGCATTTAAAAGCCTGGCAAGTCCCTTGACCCAGTGAGAAGTCTGAGTCAAGCCAGGTCTGAGGTGCCCTTCTCAGACCCCAGGGGAGGTCGGACAAAGCCTGAATGACTTTGTGTGGCCCAAGGGGAGGTCCACTTGGCTCCCTAGAGACCTCAAACTCAAGAGACCCTCAGGAAAGGGAGTAAGATTTCCCAGGCTTTAAAGAAAGAGTCTTTATTTCAAGGCTGCCAACAGTCTTCCTGGTAGCCCTTTACTGCTCCTTAAAGAACACAGCACTGGTATTGAAGTTGTGGGCTGCAACTACCTGAGGAAGGGCTTCCCTCACTCTCAGCATGCTGTGGGGTAAAAGGTACATGCGTTTTGACATGGGAGGCAGCTCTGTCAACCTCAAATCTTTGAAAATGTGCCTGACGCTGTTGGCGTTGGCCAGATTGCTGTTCTCCTCCTCCTTCCTGGCAAACCCAGCTTCCAGTAAGAGTGTCTCAAATGCCATACATCTCCTTTCCCAGTGTCCCTTATGGCTACAGTTGGCACATGACCCATTTCTGCCAAAGGAGATTTCAAGAGAAGCGTGTTAGAGAGTTCTGAGTAAAATCTTCTTTCCTGATGAAAGAGATGCTGCAACAAGACCTGTCCCAGCCCCTCTCTGTTTTGCATGTGGTGTTGGCAGTGTGAACATGTGATGCCTGGAACGGCAGCACCATCATGCAGTCAGGAGACAGAAAGCCCAAAGACTGGAAGGCAACACAGCAGGGATGGAGGGGTGGAAAAATGGAGAGAGCCAGGGCCGTTTTTGTTTTTTGTTTTGTTTTACTTTATTTTATATTTATTTTTTATTTTAATTCCAGTATAGTTAACATACAGTGTTATATTAGTTGCAGGTGAACAATATAGTGATTCAACAATTCCATATATTACACAGTGCTTGTCACAATAAGTGCGCTCTTAATCCTCTTCACCTGTTTTACCCATTCCCCCCACCTCCCCTCTGGTAACCATTAGTCTGTTCTCCATCATTAAGAGTCTATTTTTTGGTTTGTCTCTCTTTTTTTTTTTTTACTTTGTTCATTTGTTTCTTAAGTTCCACATATGAGTGAAACCATATGGTATTCGTCTTTCTCTGATTGACTTATTTCACTTAGCATAATACTCTCTAGATCAATCCATGTTGTTGCAAATGGCAAGATTTCATTCTCTTTTTATGGCTGAGTAATATTCCATCGTATATATACAGCACACCTTCTTTATCCATTCATCAGTTGCTGGACATTCGGGCTGCTTCTGTAATTTGGCTATCGTAAATAATGCTGCTATAAACATCAAGGTGCCTGTATCCCTTCAAATTAGTATTTTTTGTATTCTTAGGGTAAATACCCAATACCATGACTACTGGATCATAGGGTAGTTCTATTTTCAAGTTTTTGAGGAACCTCCATACTGTTTTCCAGAGTGGCTGAACCAGTTTGCATTCCCACCAAGTGTACAAGAGGGTTCCCCTTTCTCCACATACTTGCCAACACCTGTCGTTACCTGTGTTGTTGATTTTAACCATTCTGACAGCTGTGAGGTGATATCTCATTGTGGTTTTGATTTGCATTTCTCTGATGATGAGTGATGTTGAGCATCTTTTCATGTGTCTGTTGGCCATCTGTATGTGTTCTTTGGAAAAATGTCTGTTCAGGTCCTCTGCCCATTTTTAATTGGATTATTTGTTAGATAATAGGGTCCTTGACGTCATCATTAAGCTCCTCTCCTAACCCTGGGGCCCAGACTTTTGGACTCGTTGCTCTGGGTGATAACTCCGAGTGTTTTTTGTTGAAGTCATTGTTCAGTATTCTGTTACTTGCTGTTCAAAGCATCCTGAGTGATAGACAAGTTTTATCATCTCTCTGAACCTAAACTTTCTTATCTAAAACGTGAGGCTAACACCACCTAGGAGAGTTGGGGATAATAATTATTATTATTATTTTAAAGATTTTATTTATTTATTTGACAGAGAGAGACACAGCGAGAGAGGGAACACAAGCAGAGGGGGTGGGAGAGGGAGAAGCAGGCTTCCTGCCAAGCAGGGAGCCCGATGCGGGGCTCGATCCCAGGACCCTGGGATCATGACCTGAGCCAAAGGCAGATGCTTAACGACTGAGCCACCCAGGTGCCCCGAGAGTTGGGGATAATTAAAGAATTGGATCTGCAGAGGTCACCTGACATAATGCTGCCTCCAAGTAAGTACTCAGTACATTTTAGTTTAAGTGTGGAGAAAAATTGGGAGTGGGAAGCCCTGTTTTGGGCTGAATATGAATATTGCCACAGCTACTTGATGAAGCTTCTAATGTATAGAATGAATAGTACGATGACTGTTTGCTTCATATTGTTTTATATAATTACTTGATTTATAAATATCTTGTGCATAAATATGTATTTATTCATTTTTATAAATAACCTACATTTATATATTCTTTTTCTTCTAATGTCTTTTTCAGTGCTTTGTTAGGGAGCAGACTATCTTCCTCTTTCTCTGGGGAAGAAGGTTTATCACAGCAGAGTTGAAAGGCTCAGATAACGGTCAGTTGACTTACGATAGCTCTCCATTTAAGAACTCCCTCTACATCTGTCCAGGCTGGTTTAAGCCTCCTCATATCAGATTTTCCTGGTAACATTTTCAAGATTTTATAAGCTTCAGCAGGCCACAGGCTTTACTAGAACCTTGCACAGACTGCTTATTGATCTAATATGAAAATATTGTGAAACCCATTTTCCTCCCAGATGGGGAAAGTGCACTTGCTGGTAAAGCTGCTTCTCCTTTGTTTCTCCTCTCTTTGTCCCTTCAGAAGTGGCTGGTCTCACAACTCTTGGGTGGTTGCTGAAATTGGCTTTATTTTTCTGCTTCTTACAAAGCAATCAACTTGTCTATGAAAATCATCTCCCATTGTCAGGCCAACAATGGCTCTTGCAGCCTTCTCTCTCTCCTCAAGTGGAATTCAGAAAGTGTTGGTCTCTTCTAATTCCAAAGGGGAAGAGAGCAGCCGAAGTTTTGCTCCTAATGTGTCTGAGTAAGGTACTCCTGTGTCTTCCTTCTCAAGGAAGTCTACAAAATGGCCCATCCTCACTGGGAAATTTTCAAGAGGGGTCGAAGCGACAACTTCTTGTATCTCCCTCTTATCTGCTTTTTCCTCTTATCTGCGGTAGGCTCTACGCCAAGACTCAGAGATCCATCTCTTGGGTAAAAGTGGCTGTAGTAGGTGGTCTGGCAGAGGCTGGTGCTGAGTTGGGCAAGGGGGCCCCATTACACATACCCACATTTACCATGCAGATAGAAGTCATATGATTGTGACATCTCCCTAAATCCAGAACCCAAATATTGCTTAAAAGGTAAGCTTTCACAAGTGGTGTCAACTCCTGGAGTCAGAGACTCAATACATGCTTTCCAGAACATTCTGGAACATACCTGGTCAAGCAAAAGAACTCCTTCAAGAGTGACACGTGGTTCTTCAGAGCATTCATCTTCCACTGTGATGACCTGAGTGTGATTCTTCTGTCAATTACCAGCTCCATGTGTCCACGTCAAGTTCTTCACATCCACTTTGTGACTTGTAAAATGAGGGTTTTAGTGAAACCTACCTCCTCGCTGTCATGCCTTGTGAGGCAAGGTGAAGCTGTGGATAAAAACCACAAGGCATAGAAATCCACACCTGTTATGTACTTTTTTCATAAATTCTTTATAATTTCCTTCTGAATTCCCATTAATTCAACAAATATTCTTGGGTGCCTACTATGTGCCGGAACTGTTCTCATGCCAGGAACTGTCCCCTTCCTGCCAAGGTTCACCATGCTGCATTCACTTGAAAGAGTGTGGCTTACAAGCCCATCGCTGGTCAGCTCTCCATCGCCTCCAAGGAGCTGCTGTTCAAGCAGCTTCCCACAGAAAGCACAGCCCCGGCTGAGGAAGGCAGTCCACCCTCTAGCGTAGAGTCAAGCCCCGTCTCAGCCAGCTTTTGTGCCCTGTAACCAAACCTGGCTTGTGAGAGCGTCTCAGATCTGCTGCGAGTTCTGGGAGCACAGGGCTTGGTGGGTTTTTACCTAACAGGCCTCACATAGTGAAGTGCTCTGCTTAGCCGAAGTATTGCTTTGATTTGCTAGATGCATTTGGATCCCCTTACGGTGAAATGCCTTGAGTTTGCCTGGTAGCTTCTGAATAAGTATGTAATCAGAGACAAGGAAAATAGATGAAAGAAAGTACAAAGGATTTCTGAGGGCAGAAAATATGAGGGAAGATGATGTTAGCTCTCTTTTTTTTTTTCAGATATTATGTTCTTTTTCCTTTTCCATGACCTGCCTTGTTCAAAGAGGCCTTTAAGACAGTGCAGGAGGAGAAAATAAGAAAAAGGATTTTAAATCCCTCTGTGTGAAGAGACCCTAAGAAGGCAAGTGAGATGCCGTTTTTCTGTTGTAGGGAGCCAAAGTTCTTAAGTGGTGCTGGTCGACCCACCACACCCGAAGGGAGAATAGTGGTGGAGTACTTACTTACCAAGCACTGGGATGAACCAGACCCAGGCTCAGAGATGTACAGATATTATCACATTTAATTTTTTTCCCCTTGGGTAAGGGTTCAGCTGATTCCCAGGAGGAGTTCGAGGTCTGAACAGTCTAAGTCTCCCAGGGGCAAGGAGATTATCATGTAGCACAGCTGTGTCACACGCCTGGCTTGACCTCCTCTAAGTCAGCCTACTGGTCAGGAATGAGGACCTGAAGCCAGACTGAGTGAGACTTGAACCCAGTGCAGCTCCCTTCTGGCTGAGTGGCCCTAGGGCAAATGAGGTAACCTGTCCGGGCTCATGTCTCCCCATCTCTACAGTGGGAGCAATAATAGTTCCTATTTCATGAAGTTATTGGGGCAACATGGGTTATTCCATGTGGTACAGGGTGTGACACACAAAGTCTCTTACCTTTGTTGATTATCTGGGATACCTTCCCGGAGGAAAAATGCGTTCTTTGCATTCAGTCTTCACCCCTTTTCTAGCAGGTATTAAGCTTCCTGATCTATAAAAAGAGAATAATAGTATCTATTTTCTATGCTTGTTTTAATGATTTCCTATCTTAATATATATAGATTCATGTATAAATTATTTTGACCTCAAAAGAATTATTTCTTGCATCAAGTGTAATGAAAAAAAAAACTGTAGGCAATGTAAAGGGCAATGTAAAAATACCATTTTTAACATGGTAAAATATACCATTTTGGTATATTTTTTTTTACCAAAATTTTTGGTAAAAATTTTGCTAAAAAAATTTTTTTTTACCATTTTTACCAAAAATTTTTGGTAAAAAATACCAAAAAGGCAATGTAAAAATAGCATTTCCTCATCAGTGGGAACTTGTGAACTGCAATGGATTTTGACTCCAGCAAACTCAGCCTCTGTGAACTGATTATCTGTGACGGTCATAGCATTGTGCCGGTCATAGCATTGTGCCGGGTAGGGGAAGAGGGAGAATTAATCCTGACCCCAGGCAGACAGGGCACACATAGGAAAATGGAACATACGAGCAGAAGGCAGGGTACGGTTGGGCCATGAGCCCCCCATAGCTCAGAGATGTCAGAAATCAGTATGGAAAGATGGGGTTTGCAGATGAATCTCAAAGGATGTTTAATGATTTCACCAGACAGAGGGAAGGGAGGACAGGGCATTCAGGTTGCCGAAGAGGCTAAGCCAGTGTTGATTCGCCAACATGTGAGATTAGTAGGGCTAAGTGCAGAGCATCCTGAATGGGAGCCATTGTAGTTACCTGGGTGCCTCTGGAGGAGGTTAGCATTTAGAAAACACATTTGGAATGAAAGATAAAAGAGAGCCAGAAATTGGAGACTGACAGGACAAGAGTGACGGAATGACGCAGATGTGATCAGCAAAGCTCAGGGTAGGGTGAGGAGTTAGGGCCCTGCGGACAGACAATGGCAATGGGGATGCGTCTAATTGAGTTTTTAAATCCCACTGTGAATGTGAGGAATGTTTTGTGCTGCTTTGCTGAAGGCAGTTAGAGGGAGGATGGCTTGTGAAGAGGGGGAAAGAAATGATGAATTTATTTTTCGAAGTCTTTACTTTGGACTGAAGTCCAAGTAGAGATAACTGATATGTGACATCTGCTGATCCTCTTCTCTTCTCTGTGGGGGGCACAGGGCTGAACAGTGATAAGCCCCCCTCTCATCTCATCCTTGCAAATTATTGAGTTGTTTGTTAGGTGAGGTCATTGTAGATGGTATTTAGCTCCTGTAAACATAAACTTTCCTGTTTTCAGAGCTGTTTAAAAATAAAATCTCTATGGGGCACCTGGGTGGTGCCGTTGGTTAAGCATCAGACTCTTGGTTTCGGCTCAGGTCATGATCTCAGGGTCGTGGGATCGACTGAGCCCTGCGCCGGGCTCCATGCTCAGCTCAGAGTCTGCTTAAGACTCTCTCTCCCTCTCCCTCTCCCCCTGCTCTGTCTCTCTTTCTCTCTCAAATAAATAAATCTTTTTAAAAAAATCCATATGAGAACATACTCTTTGTCCCTTTTACAGAGGAGAAAGCCAAGTCCTGAGTGAGTTGAACAGTTTGCCCCAGGGAGCAGCTAGTAAACAGCAGAGGTGGGATGCAGGCAGTTTACCTCCAGGCCCCACACTTTCCCCCACTCTTCAGGACTCCGTCATGGGAGAGGGTGAGAATTCTCTAAGAGCCGAGGTGATCCCATTCTCCACCATCTGAGAGCAGAAGACCTTTCCCTCTCCACGCTTTTTCCCCTCCCCTGCAAATACCCCTCTACAGAGTGTTGTAAACAAGTAAATAAATAACCCAGTACTTGTACAAAAATTCTGTAGAGGTCCTCCCCTTACCCACTCCCCCCCAAAAAATCAGATGCTCAGAAAAGAGGCTGGTAGCTCCAGGAAGTGCCCTTTCTGACCTTTCCAGGCCACCGGACTGTATTGCTACAGCCTTGCGTGGATTGGCAAGAACAAACATGTAGGAATCCATCAAGTTGAGCATCATAGAAAAGAAACTTGCTACTACTTAATTCAAGGTCTACTGCTACGACTGTTTTATGCCTTAGTTATTTCTCACCTGGACTATTGTTGGTTCCTTGGCAAGCCCTTTCTGTTCATCTGTCATGCTTTTACTGTCTATTCAAAACCCAGAAATACATCCCCCCCCCCACCAGCTGTAATTCTCAAATCACCCTTTACTCAGGCAATTATACCAGTTTCCTGTTTCATCAGAGAATTCAATTTAAAATTTTAGTGCCAGTGGTTAAAATACTTACTTCATACATAACTTCAAGTTTGTATGGTTTTAATTCACATTTATGTTTCTGTTCACACTTTGCATTCTTTAATTGATTTATTTGTTAGCTATGCCATCTGTAGATTTTAAGTACTGAGCTTTCACAAATGACTTTTCTTCCCCCTCTGAAAGCTGTTTTGAAAACTATTTCCCTCACCTTATTGCAATTAAATCTGTGCTACATTCTCATCTTCCGGAGCTGAACATTTTTAGAGTGTTGCCTTCTTGTATCTTTTACCCTAAGTTAGACTGTTAAACAGTTCTGGGCATACACAACAATAGAAATTTTAACTCCATAGATACAATTTTTGTGCGGTATCCCATGGGAAGGAGAGCTCTAATTTGAGCTCTGTAATTTGCTCTACAGGCATTATGAAAATGCAAGTCTCAGTGGAGTAAGAGTTCCACAGAGTTCATTGGTTCTTTGGGTTGGTTGGTGAGCATTCATCTTGTGAATGTGTGGAAGTCCCCTGACTGATTAGAGTTTTGTACATAGGAACAGCTCTCTTCTAGCTTGTATTCCATGCCTTTGAGTGAAGCATCCTTTCCATCTTGGTATACCCAGTCCCAACCCTGGTGCCTGGAGTCTGGAGGTGATCAATAAATGACTCTTAGATGAGTGAATTATAAATCCAGGTTGCTTATTTTTATCAGTCTAAAAGAAGATATGGCCATTTTTCAGCATGGAATAGGGAACAAAGAGAAATGTTGTCTTCCTTTTATCTTCACTCGACCTCTTTAATGTCTTGGAAGTATTATGACCTATGAGGATGGAAGACCATGCATCAGTTCCCCTCTTTCCCTTTGCCTATAAGAGTTGTTGACTGGATGGCATCCTCTAGTTTTTCTCTGAGTGGCAGTATGTTTGTGAATGATGAGAGTGAGGGTTCTTTGCTTCTGACATCCAGGAGTGTAGAATTAGGTATCCTTGCAAAAATGCCTTTGAGTATAGGTGAGTTTCAGGATTTTGACCTCTTGAAGTTCTTTGCTCCAAATGTTTATTACTAGAAAATCAATTGCTCAAGATCCTTTCCACATAGAGCACATATGAATCGACATATAGCAATGGTTCTTAACTTGGCTACACATGGGGGTCACCTGGGAAGCTTTAAAACACATTGATGCCTGGATCTCACCCCAGAATTCCGATTTAATTTTGGGGTGTGGCCTTGGCACAGGGGATTTTAACAGTTCTCCAGTTGATTCTAATGTGCAGCCAAGGTTGAGAACTGCTGACAATAGAGTATTATTTTTAAATACTCAAAAGGCTAGAAGTCTTAATGTGGCATAATGCCTTTTGTTTTACCTTAATATAGCTATTTTTGAACAGTTTTTCATATAAAAATACTCAAAATGACTATCACTAAACTGCATAGAAAACTATTCTTCCGGTGTCAGTGGTAGATCACCTGGAAAGCTTGTTTAATATGCAGATTTTTAGGTCTTACCTTAGGCATTCCGATTCAGTACATTTGTGGTAATTCCAAAAATCTGCATTTAAAAAAAGTGCACCCCTGTGATTCTTGTCCACACTAAACTAGAAGCAATGCTGCCACAAACAGACATCTGAGTAAGTTCAAACAGGTGTGGTAGTTCCAACATGGAGCGTGCCCCTTGGTGGTCTTGTGTTCCTGTGTCATAGAAGAATAAGACCTCAAAGTACAGAGAAAATACAAGTTCACATTTTCTTTGCAAATGTCTAAATAGTTTAGTTTTGGAATGCAGATACAAATTAACAACAGTAAGAATTTTTCAAAAAAATTGATGCATTGATGAAGTGTGAATCATCAGTGCATACGTTTACTGATGTAAATGCATTAGTGCATAATTTAAGTCTATGTGAAAACATAAACTTAAGTCTTAAATAAATCTAATTCTTTAAGTTAAAAAGATGTGAAAGAATTCAAGACTGCTACCATGTCAAAAAATATATATATGCATCTGGAGTACCTTTCGATTTATGCTTAAAAAAAAAATCAGCCCTTGGTCCACAAATGTCTTCCAGGAATAGAAAAAATTTTAAGGCATTCAGTTACGTTGGACAAATTTAAGAACACTCAGGATAACAAACTCTGTGAGCTGCGGGACAAGCACACATTTTAGTTTAAGGCTGAAAGACTCCTCTATCTAGCTTAAACTTCCTTGGGAATTGAAGGAAATAAAATGAATTACTCAAACTGGAACTACATCAAAATGTCAAGTTAACACATTTTGGCTCGTAATGGTGCCAAGGGATCTACTGTTTGAATGGTCAGAGCCTTAGGTTTCCAAATCATTTTGAAGATAATTTTATTACCAGGATGCTGGGGTTTTCATTTTATCTTATTTTCTTAGCCCTTTCCTACCTCTGCTTTCACCCAAGCTAGGCTAACCCAGACCTGACAAGATCACACTGTCGTTAATTGAAACAGCTGCAAAGAAAGATGTCAACACAGAAGTCCGCAAATTCCAGAAAACATTTTAATAGTTTTCTCATGGTAGTGAATAATGCATTTGATTTTCTGTAGACTCTTCGTGGGTTTTGTTTTTTTTTTGAGAGGTTAATAACTCATTATTTAAGGTAGTAGTATAACTAGGAAGAGGGAGCGTCAGTGGACTGTTTGCCATTGTTTTGTTTTTTCCTGATTGATGCCTTTTCCCCCTAATATTTGTTACCTGCTCGATAACGTTTCCATGACTCTCACACCCAATTCCTGGCTGCAGAGATGGGCTCATAACCGGGCTCAGTCTAATCATAGTACCCCATATGCAACGGTTGGTCCAAAGGTTGGTTATAAGGCTACAAGCTGTGCTAATCAGGGGCCATTAGAATTCTCCATTTAGAGTGGGAGAAGTGGCCCAGCCTTGGGGGTTGGGGTACAGAAAAGATGTAAAGGTGGAAAGCCATCTTTCCCACTATTTGGAGAAAGCCTATCTGCAGTAGAGAGAATGGAGCAGAGAGCCGGCAGAAATTAGAGGAGGCACTGAGAATCCTGGGTTCTAATTCCTGAAGCCTGAGTTCCTGCAGAGTTTCTTTGATCCTGTGAGCTCTCTTCTCTGGCATCCTTTCTTTTACTATAGGAACTAATAAATCCCCTTTGGCTTAAGCCAATTTGAATTGGGTTTCTAACATTTGCAACTGAAATTCTAACACAGATCAAAATGCCATGTATCCTTTTACAGACAAGAAAAGGGAGAGTGACTTGCCCAAGGCTACACGTCACAACCGAATTGCCTTTCTGGCTCGTCAGTCTGCTTACTGGCATGCTATCCCTCAAGAAAAAGCTGGAACTCTCAGGGTTAGTGGGGTCTATGTGTTTAATAACCTCCAACACAGTCCTAATTGGTCCCAAGTAGACTTGTGAGTAACTGGGCAAACCGCCTGAGTTCTGAGGGCTGAAAGCACATGCCCAGAATGTGGGGCTACTGCCCTGTGGCGGAGTGTAGCTGCATTGACCGTTGTTCCGCAGGGGAGATACTCTCTATAGAACCGAGGCCCAAAAGATGCGATTTCCACATTCCCTCCAAGAGCTGAGTTTGTGGCACCTTGAATGATCTAAGGCATTGAGTGTGACAGTTAAAACAACAAAACACCATTTGGTTAAACAATTTTTGACTGCTTGGTTAGTCAATACCCAAGCACTAAATTTGCAATAGTAACCAGCAATCTACCACGCAAAGAATGTACTAGTCGTGAACATCTGTAAAAAGCTTGCATGTCCAATTGGTGATAGGCTAGATAAAATCTAATACCCTCAGATACTGCTGCCGATTTCTGAGGTAGACTGGATTATCTGTCGGTCCTAATTCTTGTCCTTGTTCTGGCTTCCTGTGACTTTACCTGTGCTGGGAACTGCAGTGCCTCCCAGTGTGGGCAGTTAACTCCTCATCTGGCTAACATTGGGCTTGCCCGGGACAACTATTTTGACAAATATAAGTTAGAGGGTCTAAAGATGCCCATGTACATGGTTAGGCTTGTTTTCTTATGCTTCTGCCACTTGGTATAGTTGGGAATCTATGTAACTTAAAATGAAATTTCACCTATTTTTTGAATAGGTGGTATTTGCATGCTATAAATTTTAAAGGCACCAAAGGGTGTACCGTGAAAAGTAAGCATCTTCTTTACCCTCATCCTCAACCACCCAGGGTCCTCTCCCCAGAGGAAGCTGGTTTCCAGTTTCTTGTGTAACCTTCCAGAGAAACTTTGTCCATATACAGTAGAAGCTGAATAGCAGTATTTATTATTGAGTCAGAACCAGGCAAGATAGATAGGGGCTTCTGGATCAGTCTGAAAATCTGCATCTCTTATTTGAGGATACATTGTTTATAATCTGAGAGACTAGCTCCTGTAGGCAGACCCATGAAGGACTTAGTATAGACCAACTACCAGTCTACAAAAGCACTTGTCATATAGAGCTATCTCATTTAAAACTCTTAAAAAATTTATTTACTGTTTCCAAAAGGCACTCAAGATTACTTTAGGGTGTATCTGAAAGCATCAGCTAGGGTGTTGCTCTTAGGCTAAAGCAGGGAGCACAGAAGCACATAGTTGTGATTTCCATTTGTGCCAGACTCAAGTTACTTCATTCTGTCCTGTTAGAGACAGGTCATTCTAGGTAAGACCCCACACATGAAACGCATGGTAATAGTAATTTTCGTCTATTTACAGCAATATACAGGTTAACTATTTTCTCATTTTAACCTGTTTGGGACTCTAAATTTAAAAAAAACTGAGTTGAAATGGAGACTTACATGTTTAATTTTAATTAGTTTGTACCACAGATAGACTGTACTTGGTATTTTCATTCGCAAAAATGTTTAAACCTTTAACTCTCCTAAAAGGGTAATAAAATGAGCAAAACCACCATTGATCAAATTGAAAAATTTATTTACAAAACTTCTTTTGCTTAAAGAATTCAATTCGTGAAGATTAACCAAAACATAAGCCCTATCAAAGTTTATTACAATAATCTTCCATAGAATCAAAAGCTTAAAAAAAACTGCCAATGAATAATATAAAATTGCAATGTAAAAATAGGAACTTTAATTCTAGTGAGTAGAATAAAAGCAGATAAATAATCTTCTTCAAAGGGAAAAAACACTTGAGGGGGGGGAAATGGCATAATGTGAAAAGCAGGAAATTTAAATATCAGTTTAGTTCCTCATTGCCAACATGGCATTTATATCCCAGATGAGATTTCGTAATTGATCCATAATTTGCTTCAGCTGTTGATTCTTCTGTTTGAGTTTCTGTAGAAACAAAAGAATTTATCAAAAATGTTTTGTGAATTATAGACCATGAAGTTATGAAGATTAACATGTCATAAGTTAGAACTCTAATGATCCAGATGGAAATTAAGCTAAGTATTTCCTTAATGGGGAAGGTCTCAACCCTTTTCTGGCCACTAACACTCTCTGAAGGCGTACTGAAGTCTAATTCAGCCTGTAGAGGCCTCTGGCTCCAGCCCCTGACCCTGCCTTTCTGCCTCCACTCCCACCATCAAAGAAAT
Source organism: Zalophus californianus (assembly GCF_009762305.2). Taxonomy (NCBI): domain Eukaryota; kingdom Metazoa; phylum Chordata; class Mammalia; order Carnivora; family Otariidae; genus Zalophus; species Zalophus californianus. Next base: position 169,401,298 of record NC_045598.1, on the reverse strand, counting down.
TAAGCTAAACATCTAATTGTCACAAAACCCAAGATGGAGCTTTCCAGCTCCGGCCCCGGACGTAGAAGCTGCCGAGATGTTGATGCCCAAGAAGAACCGAATTGCCATTTATGAACTCCTTTTCAAGGAGGGAGTGATGGTGGCCAAGAAGGATGTCCACATGCCCAAACATCCTGAGCTGGCAGACAAGAATGTGCCCAACCTTCACATCATGAAGGCCATGCAGTCTCTCAAATCACGAGGGTACGTAAAGGAACAGTTTGCCTGGAGACATTTCTACTGGTACCTTACCAACGAGGGCATCCAGTATCTCCGTGATTACCTCCACCTGCCCCCCGAGATTGTGCCTGCTACTCTGCGCCGCAGCCGCCCTGAGACTGGCCAACCACGGCCCAAAGGTCTGGAGGGAGAGCGACCTGCAAGACTCACACGAGGGGAAGCTGACAGAGACACCTACAGACGAAGCGCTGTGCCCCCTGGTGCCGACAAGAAAGCTGAGGCTGGGGCTGGGTCAGCAACTGAGTTGAGTTTAGAGGCGGATTTGGTCGCGGACGTGGTCAGCCACCTCAGTAAAGTTGGAGATGTTTTGTGTTGAATAAATTTGTAGCCAGAAAAAAAAAAAAAACAAACCCAAGATGGAGGTTTTCCAAGATGCAGGGTAACATGATGGTCAAGAGGGTGCCCGCGCGTCAGACGCTCTGCGTTTACACTCCCCTCCTTCACTAGCTAAGTATGTGACGTTGGCCAAATTACCTAACCTCTCTGCGCCTCAGTTTCCACGTCAGAAAAATGGGGATAACTGAACCTACCTCAGAAGAGGATTAAAAGATCTGAATGACATAACTAACTGTGTTAAAATCGGGCATGGCATATAAGTAGGCATTCAACGAATGTTCCTTGTAGACACTGAACGTAAAAGAACTGTCAATATAGGAAATGAAGTTTAATGAAAATACAATGCCTGAAGCAACTGGGCTTTCAGAAATGTGGCAGAAGTCACTGACCACAGGATGAAGTGCGATCTACTTCAGACTCTGAAAACTGCAGACCCAATGGCACAGTCTCTGACATAATCTTGTTCATGACTGAGATCTGCTGGGTGCCCTGAAGGCCCATGGCCCACAGCTGTGTCTCTGTATCTGGGTTTCTCTTTAAGCATCCTTCCTTCAAAGCCTATGTGGCAAATGTCTGCTTAGGTAAAACAAAATAGAGAACTTCCGGCCAAAGTACTTACTAGTTATTATAATAATAATAATAATGTTATTCACTAACCTTTTAGAAACATTACATTAGGAAATATCTTTAATTAGATAATTTTAAAGATGCTATATTAAAATACCTCCAGATAAAGTAGTATATATGCTCATTATAAAGAGGCCTAAAAATCTTCATTTTGATTTCATTAAAGAGCCAACTAAGATTAAGTAAGTTACTCCTATTTTATCTAGAGTTAGAGAAGTAATAGGAAGTAGCGAAAAGGGAGGACCAAGAAACTTACTGGAAAACAGAAAAACAACTTATATAGATTTTAAAGTTCAATATTAAATTTAATTCATATTTGTGAAGATATCTTTGGAATGGAATTTGGAGCCTGTAACACTTTCTGTTCTACATTTACTGAGGGTATATTATGTACCAGGTTCTGGGTTAGGCATTGTGAGGGGAGAAAAATGAATGAGGAATGGTCCCTGCCTTGAAGAAATTCTGCATCAAGGAGGAGGAAGATAATGCCCACAGTGACTAGATTGTATAACCTGGTAAGGCAGATGCTGTGTAACCCAAAAAGAGACACTGCCTCTTACTGGTAAGGTCAGCAAACACAGGGCCTAGAAAAACTGGTGGTCAGCAATAGTGGAAGGGGGATAAACTTGAGCTTGGTAGTGGGCAATAGGGACCATTAAAATTCTTGAAGAAAAAATATGATTTAAACTTGAATGAAAAAGGTTAACTGGACAAATGTGTGGGATGGAGTCTCCTGAATCATTTCGGTGGTGAAAAATCTGTGTCCATAGAAAAGAAGAAGGAGGAATAATTCAAGTTTTAAAAACTGAAACCACTCAAAGGCCAAGTCTAGTGAAATAAGCTCACTGGTCAAATTTTTGGTATAAATTATTAGAAGCAATAAAATTATATTCTTGGGTAGTTAAAAATACAGTTTAAAATCAATATCAAAACAGGTCTGATGGCTTCCATTAACGGATGCATCACTGGCATAAATGTGCAATTTAGCCAATAGGACTACTTTTAAAGAATAGTCATTTGGAAATACAAATTCTAATATACTTGTTTAAAAAAAAAAGTAGCCTCATTCTTAAGAAATTAAGAGAACTATGGGGTACCTGGGTGGCTCAGTCGGTTAAGCGTCTGCCTCCGGCTCAGGTCATGATCCCAGGGTCGTGGGATCAAGCCCCTGCATCGGGCTCCCTGCTCAGCAGCGAGCCTGCTTCTCCCTCTCCCTCTGCCTGCCTGTCTGCCTACTTGTGATCTCTCTCTGTTAAATAAATAAATAAAATCTTTAGAAAAAAAAAGAAGTTAAGAGAACTAAAAAATGTAGGGTATTTTCAAGGTAATATTCAACTCTAGGTAATAGTAATTAAAAAAAATACGTATTTTAAAGCACTTGGAAAGTTTTTCTCAAAGATGTCACAAAGTTTTAAATTAAAAATTAGCATACAAGAAAGATACCCAGAGCCAAAACACATCATGGCACTATCAACAGCAAGCTGACAGTTATGCTTATTAGTGGTTAAATTGTAAATAAATTTTCATGACATGATACAGGATTTAATATATACAGTCTTGCCCCTGATTGATTTTAACAGAGGTTGACAGCTGCTATTATCAAAATCCATCAGCTGTGCCTAATTTGTTACATCAACAGGTGAATGTGTAAGTAGAGCAGACACTTAAAAAATATGTTTATGTTAAGTCATGCCATGTAATATTCCTATAAAGGCTGTGACCACTGGTCAAAAATGCTTTAATTTCTAAGTGCATGGACTCAATTACACATCAAACCTGTAAAAAATACCCACGGTACCTCTTTCGTTTTCCCATCAACAAAAGAGTTCAAGCAAAATCGAACTCATTCTGATGTCCTTCATACATAGAGTCTCAAACAAGTGTTTTGTCTTTACATGAGTATCAGGGCGTATAGATTCCAGAATGTATGAAGAGAAAATGAAAAGTATTTAAATAAGCCAAAAATCTGACTACTGAACTAGGCCATCCTATCAACTCATGATTTACATCAAATACGGGTTACAAAGTTTTGTGCCCCCAAATTTTATGGCCTATGGCAGGTATTGGTGGTATATTCGTCGTTAGAAATCAGACTGTATATTAAGTAGTAAACACACCATCAATGTGTTGTTCTGTACAATTTTAAATACACAAAGATATAATATTTTGAAAATGAAAGTTAAATGAGGGGTACATAAAGCTACTTATTTTATGTAGCTTATTTAGAATAAAAATAAAATATACATTGTAATAAGTTTTTGAATATTTTTAATTGAATGCCAAGAATACAATTTTATTCCTGTTATACAGGTCCATAAAGCACCTTAATCATTTAAAATAAGCAAATGTCAATGTATTAAAAATACGGTCTGATTTTTTTTTTTAAAGATTTTATTTATTTGAGAGAGAGAATGAGAGAGAGAGCATGGCGGGGGGAGGGTCAGGGGGAGAAGCAGACCCCCTGCTGAGCAGGGAGCCTGATGCAGGACTCCATCCCGGGACTCCAGGATCATGACCTGAGCCGAAGGCAGTTGCTTAACCAACTGAGCCACCCAGGCGCCCTGGTCTGATTTTTTAAAAAGTCTTTATTTAAATTCCAGGTTTTTTGGTTTTGGGTTTTTTTTTTTGTAAATATCACAACAAACGGGTACATGGAAGGATGTTGCTTTGTTTCCATTAGTCTTCTGCCCTCAGAGAAGACACTTATCCATTTGTGTGAAATGTGTGTGTACAGTGGTAGACAACACATCTGACTGATTCATCGCAGAAACTCCCACACTTAGAATGATAATTGGCACAGAGCAGGTACCCAAATATATGAATATTTTATTATTCAGTAAAAAAACCAAAAAGCCAAATCAAAAGCTTTCCAAATCCTAGAAGAGAAAAAACAAACAAGGAAAAAAAATCCCCTAGCCATCATTTTTAAGCTTGTTCTTTGTTTTCCAGTTAAATATGGCCTGTTGGTATTAAAAAAAAATATATGGCTACCATTAAAAATTATTCATTTTAATATTCTCTATCAAATTACTTTGACGTTTGTTACTAGCTCAGATTGCTGTGAACCTTCAAGCTCTCCTACCACCACCTAATAACTTAAAAAAATGTGTAACAGGTAAGAGAATTGATAAAAATAGACAAAAGGAATATAAAAATTTAAGTTTATGAATACAGATATTTATAAGTAGTTGAAAATTAAATCAAAGAATTTAAACTTTGTTTTTTAGTAGTATCTGTGTGATTAAATAATTAGATTAGGGCACTATTTTACCATCTGCAGGTTAGCTATTAAGAAAACATTCTTCACAGAAACATTCAGGTGTGTGAGCCATCAAGGGAGAAAAACATATCCATTGGTCATGACCTTACTCAGTACTATAAAAATTTCCAGTTATATATTTTAATCTTCTATTCTAGAAGGGAAGTACAAAGTTGGATGAAGTTGGAAGAAAAGAATAAATAATGTTAGTAGCACTAATTAAGGGTGGCTCAGTTGGTTAAGTGACTGCCTTCGGCTCAGGTCATGATCTCGGAGTTCCAGGATCGAGTCCCGCATCGGGCTCCCTGCTGGGCAGGGAGCCTGCTTCTCCCTCTGACCCTCTTCCCTCTCATGTGCGTGCTCTCTCTCTCTCTCTCTCTCTCATTCTCTCTTAAATAAATAAAAATCTTAAAAAAAATACATAACTATTAAGAGTCAAAATATGTGTTACATTCAATTCACAGACATCTTTAGGTTAAAAAATCCACTCTGCTTGGTTTTTAGCTATTTAATCTCTCCGGCCTTCTTTATTTTTTGGATTTTAGTTTGAGTTAACCATATCTTAGTCCTCCCCCCTCCCTTTTTTTTTTTTAAACCTCTTGTTTACTACCTAATGTTCTAGTCCTGTTTCAAAATATAATAACAGTCCCTAGGAAGGGAGAGAGAGCTGTGAGGCCATCAAATGAGGACTTCCCCTGCCACTCAAGATATTTTCCCCCTAAATTCTCTTTAAAAAAAGAATTCCTAGAGATATACAGGGCTAAGCTTTAAATCTTTTCAATTAAAACATCTAGATTCTTTTTTCATTGTAATAACCTTCAGTTCAATATGTTAACTAAAACAAGTTTTACCCCAAAGTTAGAAGCACTTATTAACAGCAAAATCAGCACATTCAAATGATTTAATCAAAGAAAGAGTTCTTAAGTGCCTGAAGTATAAATGGGAACACAAAATTTGAATATGGGCTTTTATTCCATAAATAGACAAATCTTCAGAAATACTGTATATCTATTCTGTGTATTGAAATCAACTTGTTGCAGGTAAACACTGTGGACTAAATACATGTGTTTATCTCTCTTCTTTTTCTCAAAACCCTAATAAAACGGCAGGAGAGGAATGGAAAAACCTATAATCCTATGTGGAGAAAAATGATCAGAAAGGAGACAGTAGCAGATGCGAGGTGGTAGTTTGAGAGGAAAAGTAGAAGGGGAGTGGTAAATGACTTGGGAGGAAACTACAGCCCAGGTGGATTCAGGGACAGCACGACTGAGAACAGGGCTGCCCCTCCATGGAGATGAGGCGGGTGCCATGGCAACAGCCCAGGTGAGGCCTGGGGATAAGAACTGGAGGAACACCTGAAAGAGCTCCAGGGTCTAGCAAGAGTGCCAGGTGCTCACTCCCACTCCTCATGAGTAGGTGACTGACTGAGTACTCTCTCCCCGTGCCCCACCCCACCTCTAAGGATTAGGAGGTTTGTTTCCTGTGAAACTGAACCACAATTCAGTGTCACCAGCACAGCAAAAGGCAAGAAGACAAGAGCAAATCTCTGTGTAGGGCACTGGAAGATTCTTTTCTGAAGAAACTAAAGAGCCTTAAAGAAAAAAAAAAAAAACCCTCAGAAAATGATAGTTGGGGGTCTCCCCCCACAAAAAGCCAACTTGCTTCCCAAACTTAACATGATTAAGTCCACTTACTTATAAAGCCTAGTATTAGCTTTCTAGTGTCTCATTCTTAAATATAAATGGCTTATGATTAAGCACCAGAGTTCACCGGATCTTTCAGAGCCTCCATCTGGAAAGACAACAAAATGAAATAGGGGTTGCAATCTATGGCACATGACCTGTTTTTGTAAGGCCTGTGAGCTAAGGATGGTTTTTACATTACAGCAAAGATCATATATGTCCCATGAAACCTAAAATATTTATTATCTGGTCCTTTAAAGTTTGCCAAACCCTATTTGAGAAGATTATGGAAGAATACCTTCAAATTTCTGATGGAAATAAATTTACAACATAGAATTTTATAGCCAGCCAAACTATCAAGTGGGCAGCTATGGGAGGACTAAACTTAAGTCCCTACGTTCCTTCCAAAGAAGCCACTGATGTATGTACCTTACCAATAAGACAGTAAACCAAGAAAGAGGAAGATATGAGGCTGAGGAAACAGTGAAGCCAACAGAAGAAGTGAAGGAAGCCTCAGGACAGTGCTGAACAGCAAGCCTAGAGAACACTTAATCCAGACCTATCGAGAAGATGGAAAACTCTAGGGAGGAAAAAAGAACCATTAAAGTGCCTGATAATTTTGACTCTGTGGAAAAGTTAGAAAACAGTGCTGAGATGCTGCCCCAGATGCATAAAGAATGAAAAATTTTAAAAAATTACAGAATTAACTCCAGGAGGACAAAAAATTGTTCAAGGAAATGTGACCCTAGTTTACTATGTGGCTAACCAATAAACAATATTTATGTGCCCTAATAATAAAAACACAGACTATTTATTGAATGCCAATTATGATATAACTGCATTGAAAAGACTGGGGGAAGGAAGTATGTAGGTGGGTCCAGGAGAGAGAGACTGGATAAAAGCTAAATTCTCAAGTGCGGAAAGAAATTTTTTTTTTAAGAAATTTTTTTATACATCTTATCTTTTGTATCAATTATACCCTTCCCTTATACCCAATTATATCCTTGACAAAATTCTAAATCGGTAGCTAATAGGATTTTTTTGATTATACACTGTCAAAGTATTATTGTATTCTGATTAAAAGACCTTTAAAAGAAAGGTCTTTTAAAGAAAATCAGGAGTTATTTCTAAGCAATCAAATTGGAAAAAATAAGAACAACTCAGAGAAATAAAAGGTGAAATGAAACATATATTTAGGAAAATTATATCTTTCCTAATTTACACAGACTTTTTTTTTTTCTAAAATATCATAAAATCTTCTATGGTAGAGAACAAACTCTATGTTACATGCTCTGAAATCAAAGTTACCATTATAACACTTTTATTTATATACGTATTTCACTGTATCTTATAAAAAACATCCTTATTACAGAGAAAAATAACAGCACATCTACTGTGAATTAATCCATTTTAATGGATTATCTGATAATTAATGAATTATTTGATAATTATGATAAAATTTGAAATAACAGAAACCTGTAACACTTCTTAAAAATGAATGCCTCATATCTCCAGACTACCAAATGCCATTTATTCTTCAAGATATAAATTAGAAGTTCCCCAATCCCCTCCTCACTCCCTACAAATTTCTTACTCGAAGTTCTTTATGCTCATTCCTTACTGTCAAATTTGCTGGAAATATTCTTAATTTGTATCTCTCCTTTTAATGATAAAATTAAAATTTTATAAAATCCAGCTTTTTCCTTTCTCCTGTGTTTTGATATACATTTTTCTCTTATTTTCCAATATTTTGTTTTTCAGGTCTCTGAAATTAATTTTGACATAGGGTATAAGGTAAAAGCTAGATAATCTCCCCACAAAGTTTCTATTTTTAAAGACAAATTTTCCACACAATCCCTCTTCTGACATAATAAATTTTCATATACAACAGGAAGAATATTTTTCTGGCTATTATTTTACTAATCTGTCTATTCTGTACCATTATTTCACAGTTATTGTTTTTTATATTCTCCATATCATGTTTTAATTTTTGAAGCAAAGAGTTGTTTTATTACTCTTACGAGAATTTTCTTTGATGTTTTAGTACGTTCACACACATAAATTGTGAATAGGCTCTTATAATCTAGTTGGTTTATAGCATTATAAGAAAACGGTATCATTCGTATAAAGCCCTTTTATCAAACTCTACATGACTCTAGTTGTTAGTCAACTTTCTTTGAGCTTAACAAGCTTGAGTTATAATATTATGTACAAACTTAACAAGCTCGTATATAATATTATAACCCCTGTTTCCCAAAGTTTGTTTCTGTTTCCTTTCTTTCTGTTCTGACTGTAACTTCTAAGATAATAATAAACACAGTGGTGTAAGGCATCTTATTTTAGGCCTGTCTTTAACAGAACTAGTTCTATATTTTACCTGTATAAAAATGCTGGCTATTTATCTGAAATAAGTTTTTTTTTAAAAGACTAATAGTTTTAAGTGTTCTTTGAATCAGTAACATTTGAATTCTATCAAATGTCTTTTAGATCTGAGAAAAAAAATTTTTTTTCCAATTTAATCTACTGACATTATGTATTATACACATAAACTAAATTATGTTTAAAACCCCTTTTTAGCTGTGATGGATTAATTGTTAATACCCCGATGAATTCTATTAACTAGAATTAAGAATTTCAGGATCAGAACAGGTGGTGGAGGGGTGTGTATTTGTAAGTGAATTAGTGAGATTGGTAGTTTTATTTATTGTGCTATTTGTTACGTTTTGGTAAGTGTGGGCCATATTTCCACCACAGAATGAACCGACAACTTTCCCTATATCTTTTTGTTTCACAAGAACTATCTGAACATTATCTTCTAAACTTCTAAAAGTATTCAGTAATAAATACATTCAAGTTAGGAACTTTTGCAAGATGGAGGGTGGTGTTGTCTAATGCTTTGATAACTCTTAATTTCTTTTTTTTTTTTAAGGATTTTATTTATTTATTCATGAGAGAGAGAGAGGCAGAGGGAGAAGCAGGCTCCCCGCTGAGCAGGGAGCCCGATGAGGGACTCGATCCCAGGACCCTGGGATCATGACCTGAGCCGAAGGCAGATGCTTGACCATCTGAGCCACCCAGGCACCCCCTTTTTTTTTTTAAAGGATAACTCAATTTCTTATTCAGGTGTTGAGATATTCACATTTTCTATTTGTAAATTTTTATCATTTGCTGCTCCAAATATGCTATAAGCTCAAAAGCCAGAATTCTGCCTAGAAAAGAAAAAAGTAAATGAGTTGTGACTGAGTGCCTATGAAACTTTTCTAAGAGTTTTATGTAATGAATTCTGTGATCTCTCTTTTGACTATTCAAGTGGCATTTCTACTTACCTTTTTAGTGTTTGGTTATACTCTAACTAGGTTAAATTTGCCACAGAAACAACTTTGTGTAATTCTATAATTTAAACTATGTCTTTGAGTTATACAGACTCCCTTGAAATTTTTATCCATAATTCTGAAATATAAAATACACAGGCTAATAACTCACTTTATTTACTTCAGCAATTTCTCGCCTTTCTTCACTAGCAAAACGAGGTGGGCCAGCCCGATCGTCATTCTTTGAGCCATCTTCTTCCACATATGGAATTAGTTGCTGGGAGTGACAAAGAGTTAAAAGTCAAAAACATGATGCAAAGTTTCCGATTACACTGGTATAGAAAGTCTCTCTGATTAAGGTTAATTTTTATGCTTTTCTTTTAGTAGTATATAAATAAATTTTAATTCAGGTGACGGCCTAAAATAACAGCCATTAGAAGTTTATCATTTCAGTGCCTCCTATACATTATTTTCAGGTTTCTTTTGCAAAATAGCCCTTATAACATTAGTTGTTACATGCAGTTAAGTAATAGCCTATCCATTTAGTCAGCAAATATTTAACTTTCAGACACTGGGTGAGATACTGCAAAAATGACAAGATGTGATACTTGCCCCTAAAAAATTTATAGTCCATTGAGACAGAACAGGCTTTCTTTCATCTATACTAGAAAGAAAAGAACTTCACAGATGTGCATTATATAAATGTCATTTACTTTGCTATCTAGAACCTCAGTGTTTATGCAAATTTCTAGAGGTTTTAACTTCTTTTAGTTGGGAGAAAGTTTTTTGTAGGAGAAAAAAATTTATATAGCAATGAAACATCTCGCAGAATTTTATAATGAAATATGTATGGTTTGTGATAAGGTTTATTTGAAGCCCCTCATAAATGTGACAGAGATTTTAGGAATCATTTGGTCTCTACCATCTTATGTCAACAATGCAGGAAGAGGGCACCTGGGTAGCTCAGTTGGTTAAGCGACTGCCTTCGGCTCAGGTCATGATCCCGGAGTCCCAGGATCGAGTCCCACATCGGGCTCCCTGCTCAGCAGGGAGTCTGCTTCTCCCTCTGACCCTCTTCCCTCTCATGCTCTCTCTCTCTCATTCTCTCTCTCTCAAATAAATAAAATCTTTAAAAAAACAAAACAAAACAAAACAATGCAGGAACAGGCCAGAGGTACACAAATGGTACAACCAGGAGTCATCTGGCCAAACTTCTTCAAATTCTTGGGACAAATATGAACTCATTCACATAATAACCACTCTTTCTTCCTTTCCTCTCTCCTAATGCAGAGCTGTCCTCCTTCCTGAAGATGATTAATTTACATTCCTGTGCTCTGATTTCTTTATCCTCTTGTCTTCCATTATTTATCTCCCTGCTCCCAAGCTGTCCGTACTGTTTTCTTCCTTTACAATCTAAACATGTCTGGTCTCTCTCATTTAAAGGTTTTTTCCCTCCCCCTTTTTTTCCTTTCCTTTCCCCAAAACCTTTGACACCAACCCTCCTTCCATCTACTGTTTTCCTCTTTTTAATCTAAGCTTTTTGAAAGATGGATATCCACTTGGGAGCTCCAGTTCCTTATTTCCTGTTTAATCTTCAACCCACTGCAATCTGACTTCTTGTTGCTAAGAAATTTTTCAACAAAGCTCTCCTTATATATACCAACAATTTTCCTCTAGCAAAATCTACTGGACAATTTTCATTCCTAATTTCCCTTGAATTCTCTCCAGCATCTGACATTGTTGCCCACATTTTTGATCTTTCTCCTATATCTTTGACCACTTCTTTTCAGGCCATTTTGCGGTTTACTCTTTCCTCTGTTCATCCCTTACATGCTGATCACTCAGAAAGGAGGCACTTGTCACATGAAATTGTTCTCCATATGTAGTGAGAGAATATCCAAACCTTCCCAGCTACTTTTGTTGGCAGAGATAGAACTTGTCAACAGGAAAGGGCCACCTATAAAAGTATCATAGACTTAGTGAACGAAAATATATCTGTGACCCAAGATGAAGTTTAAGAAATATATTTTCAAAAATAAGTGATTCCACTAAGCTAATCTGAATTAATAATAATGAAAACATAATATTTCATCTTTAGAGAACTGCCTTGAAGACGATTTTAAGAGTATTTGACAATACTATTAAAACTCCTATTTAAAAAAAATCATGCACTGATTTAATTAAACAGACCCTGGCAGCAAGAATAAAAATTGCCACAGACCACTCTTTCCTCCCAACAACAAAAATTCACCACAGGCTTGGATGTTCAAATCTACAAATTATTAACATGAAAAGATAGTACTAATTCTATGTATATATATCAGTTTCACCTTCTCTAGTCAAAAGTAAAACCAGTACAGTTTGAAATCTGAAAATATTGTGAAAAGAGAAGGAGAAAAAGGAAAAGATTACAAATGTCTGGCATCTTACATTCATCGTCCCTCTACCACTACAACTTGCCTCCACTGGAATGGGATCCATCCCTCCACAGTTTTCGTTGCATTTGTCATAGACCAGTCTCAGCTTCCTGAAGAGAATAGAAAGTTGGCGAAGATGGTCTTGTAGCTTTGCTAGTCGGTCTTGATACGTTCCAGTATGGTAAGTGACACCATTTGGCAGCTTATCAGGCAAAACAAAAACAAGAAAAATATGAAGTAACGACAATCAAGATTTTCTAAAAGTAAAGCTCGCAAAGCAGAAATACTTTTTAAGCACTGCATAAAAGCAAACTGTTCTTCACACTTAATCAAGGGTAATTTTAAGAATTTAAGAATTATACTTGCTCATTTGTTAGCTCCTTGGTGTACTTGTTTCAGTGCTATAAGACAGCCCCAGAAAAAACTTCACGATAGGCCTCTCTGACCAGTTCAAATACTTTCCCCTCTAATTTTTGAAGTAGATTATAACTTTAAAAATAATGCCACAATTTTAATATTACTATTACATAAAGGCAGCAAGCTGCTAAACTCAACTGGGAAGTTAAAAACAAAATAAATTTAAAGAAAAAGCAGCAGCATCCACTGGGCGCCTGGGCGGCTCAGTTGGTTAGGCGACTGCCTTCGGCTCAGGTCATGATCCTGGAGTCCCGGGATCGAGTCCCACATCGGGTTCCCTGCTCAGCAGGGAGTCTCTGCTTCTCCCTCTGACCCTCCCCCCTCTCATGCTCTCTATCTCATTCTATCTCTCAAATAAATAAAATCTTTAAAAAACAAAGCAGCAGCACAAGAAAAGTAAAAAGTGAAGATCAGGACTTTTCCGCAGAAGAAAGGAACAGTATACTGCTGCTATAAAAAAAAATCTCAAAATACCTTAACTATAAGGTAATTATGATGCTCAAGGCATGCAATAAAACATAAAGCTGTCACCAAAAGTTTTACTAAAAAAAGAAATCAACAGCAGGAGAGAGAGGTACAAATCAATCTGCACTTGAGCACCATTAATTACTACAAGTAACTGCTTATGATCATAGCTCTGTCTTGGATGCTTATATATTTTTAATTCAGGAGTTTTATATATAAAAAAAGCCAAAAGTATGTACTGAAATGGTAAAATCACAGACACGTGGAAATTGACTATTATATAGAACTTATAACTCAATATACCTTTTGTGCACTGCTGAACCTCATGAACAAAATATTCCTTTTTCTGTACATCTCTGTACATCAGAATATTCTGTGCGATATTTTATTCCCACAATTTGATCTGTGAAATCATCCTACTGTTAGAATTAACATTATTTAGACCGTTTTCTAGTACAAGAGATGCTTTGATTATAAGTGTTCACTCATATACTTATCTTGGGGATTAAAGTGCCTTAAAATCAAGACACTACTATCCAATAGCTAGAAGATCAGGCTGTTTTTCTAAACCTCAGTTTACTCTTCTTTTCTAAACAAATGGGCTAGGAATGCAAAAAAAGGTGCATGGTACAGTATTTGGAAAAAAAGAAAACAGGAGACATTATCATTACAAGTAGATAAAACAGTAAACGAAAAAAAGACTGGAAAGGCTTAAACATAGTTGATAGAAGATGTAACAGGGAGATCGACTTGAATAATTATTTTCTTCTTTTCTATCATTGCCAAATTCCCTGCAGTGTTATGGTTTACAAGTTAAGGAGAAATGAGTTTTTATTAAGATTTTCAGAAATTCTCAAGCATTAAAACACTCTGAGGACAATAACTCCAAGAAACGTGATAAAACATCAAAGGTTGAATCAGTCAAAACTTCTAAAGGGAAAAGGCGTTGTGAGTTCATCCCCCCAAAGGTGATAAACTAAACACAATGTAGTATTTCTCATGAACCTTCAATTTATGAACTTTCACCCATCAGAGAAAAGTTTTAAAGGATCCTGCTTTCCTGTTTGGGTGACAATAAGCAGTATAATGATTACATCTTGTGTACAGAAGCACTGTACCTTTAGCTCTACCTTTATTTACTAGGTTTAATACTTGGCCTATATTTTCTACTTTGTGAAGACTGTAAGTTATTCACATTTATAATCCCTGTATTTAGTATAGTGAACGCTCATGGAAGGTTTTAAAGTACAGTCTGAATTATTTTACTTCAGTGAATTATTTTATCCATAAATTTGTACTTAAAATTCACTAAGAAGTGTGTGTTATGTAAAAGAAGTAAATCCCTGCATAAAGAAAAACAAAATCCTTTTGAAATGCAAAGAATCACCCTCCTCAAGTTCACCCTTTCATAGATAGCATCAGATTTATTTTTTAATATTATTTATTTTTAATATTTATTTATTTAATATTTTATTATTTATTTATAATATTTTATCTTTTAAATATTTTATTTATTTATTTATATATAGAGAGAGAGCGAGAACGAGAGAGGGAACACAAGCAGGGGGAGTGGGAGACGGGAGACGGAGAAGTGCAGGGAGCCTGATGAGGGGCTCGATCCCAGCCTCTGGGATCATGACCTGAGCCAAAGGCAGATGCTTAACAACTGAGCCACCCAGGCGCCTCAGCATCAGATTTTCAAAGAAGGGAAGATTTAATTACTTCGAAAAATTCTTGCACACTTTTCATGTGTGAGGCACTGATCGAGAAGCTACAGCACAGTAGTTAATGAGGGAGACGAGGTTCCTTTACCACAGAATATAAGTTGTAATAGTGCCTAAGATCTCCTGATATAAACCCGTAGTATACATGTTTAGCTGAAAAGCTCATTAATAACCATCTCACTCTTGAATACTAATATCTGTAAATATATGATCGCACCCCTTGACACCAAAAGGCTAAATATCCAGTCTTAAATATCCAGTCTTAAAACAAATATAAAACACTGAGTAAAAATTTCCCAGCACTATAAAATACATTTATCTCAGTTAAAAAGTCAGCATCATGATTAATGTGGAAACATTAAAAGCATCCTCACTGAAGTCAGGAACAGAACAGGAAGTCTACTAAGACCACTAATACTACTAGTGAATACTGTTCTGGAGGCACTGGCCAAGGCAATTGGAAAAAAAAAAAAAGAAAAAGTTGAAACATTAAAAAGGAAGTAGTATAATCATCACTCTTTATTGATATGATAGAGTGCTATTATCAACAAAGGTAGTCAAAAAGAGTGGGTACAAAATTAATACAGAGAAAATAGCTTTGCTTTCATATATGGAAACAAACGAAAATGAGAAAGGAAAGAGACACCATTTACAATAGCAGCAGTAAAGATAAAATATCCAGTAGACTCTAAAAATTTCAAGATATAGATGAAAACTTAAAATACTTCACAGGGACACAAAAAAAGATATTTGTGTTCTTGGTTAGTGAGACTCAACATCACACTAATGTAAAATCTCTCCAGGTTAAATCAACCTAATAAAACCCTAACAGGTTTTTCTCAAAACTAATCAAGCTGATGCTAAAGTACAGGTGGAAAAATAAATAAGGACATCCAGGGCAATTTTGGAAATAAGTGTGAACACATTACAGAGTCACAATAAATATAAGAATGTTTGGGATTACTACATAAAAGACAGGCAGCCAAATGGGATAGAGCATCCACAAATAGATTCGTTTGTATAAAGTAGCATCTGAAACCAATGGAGGAAAGAAAACAAATTATTCACCCTTTTAGAAAAAGTAGGGCTGGGGCCATACCTCACACTTTATAGAAGGATAAATTCCATATGGTTCAAAGTTTTAGATGTAAAAGTTGAAACAAAACCCAGAAATCTATCTGATTTGGGGATGGGAAAAGTCCTTCCTTACTAGACAGAGAACCTGAAAGTCCTGAGACTGGTAAATTCGGCTACCTTAAAAAGTACATATGTATGGCAGAACTTCCATAAGCAGGGCAAACAACAGACCAGGGAAAAGAAACACTTGCAAGTTCTATCACATAGACCAAGTTTTTTCTAATATGGAAATAGCCAAATCTTATAAATTGAGGGAGAGGGTTATAACAAGTAGCTAGCAGAAAAGGAAATATAAATGATTCATAAATATATGAAGAGATGCTCAAACTCATTCAAACTAGAAGAATGTAGAGTTTCATCTATCACATGATCCAAGGTCCCAAAATATAACCCGCTATTAGTCAGAGCCTAGTTGTTGGTCTTGGTTAGGACATGGTAGCAGAAGGTGGTACAACACCCATGGAGTGCAATTCATCAAAATTTATCTAATTACAGAAGCACAAAGCCATTTCTAACAATTTATCCTACAGATATAGTTGCACATTTATGTAGGAGGTTATTCACTGCAGCATAATAGTGAGAGATTAAAACCAACCCAAATGCCTAGAGAACTGGTTGAATAAATTACAGTATTTACATGCAATGTATTAATGTATATACACCTTAAAAGGAAAAGGAAATATATTCTGGACAGATATGAATAATCTAAAATATACCAAATAAAAAAGAAGGTGCAAAGTGTTGTGTATGATACATATTATTTGTGTGAAGAGGGGAAAAATGAAAGAACAAACGTACATTTGCTTAAATATGCACAGAATATCTGGAGGGATACATAAGAATAGTAATAAGCATTAACATTCATTGCCCGTGGAAAGGGGTAAGACAGCCAGCAGACAGGGATGGGAGGGATACTGTTCACTTTAACGTCCTCTTTTAGTCTCTGAATTCTGATTTTATATTGAATTTTTTTTTAAGATTTAAAGGATGACAAAACCAAAGCAGTATTTTCTTATTCAGGGAATCTTAAGCTGGGACCTAGCAATCCTTGAATACAGTTACCCCTCAAATTTTACTCAGAATATATACATGTGCCTTCTTCTCAGAAGAGAATCTCTTGGGGGAATGGGTCAGCCTGGTGATGGGTATTAGGGCACATTCTGCATGGAGCACTGGGTGTTGTACGCAAACAATGAATCATGGAACACTACATCCAAAACTAATGATGTACTGTATGGTGATTAACATAACATAATAATAAAAAAAAGAGAATCTGTACTTTTCATCAAATTCTCAAGAGGCTAATGGAGAACTAATAAATAACCATTTCTCTAAAACAAATACTTAGAAATAATCTCAGTGGTTTGTACTTATGGCACTTCATCCTTCTGGATTAATAATATAGAAGATAATTACATTTTTTTTAATACCTTAAAAATGTATTAAGAAACAACAAGGTTACATGTAGTCCGTTTTGTGCCACTTCTTCCAGTGTTTGGGAAACGAAGGATCACATTGTTCTTTTTCAGCCAATTATGACACACGTTAAAGGGTCTTACATTAGTTAAACCACAGAATTCACAACATAAGAGGCCCAAAGAAATAACTATCATAGTCCCTTACAAATTGGTTTTGAATATATGACCACATGTAATCTAGTTATTGATAATACTTTTTGGAAAGAGTTTGGTTCTCTTAGTGTAGGTCATGGGTGTGTATTATATCTCTGTTAATCATACAGCGTTGGACAGCAAGTTAGCATTATAAAGAGATTAGTAGGAAGAACTACTAGTTAGGTGTGTTGGTAAATTCTCTCTTTTTTATTTAAATTCAATTAACCAACGTGTAGTACCATCATTAGTTTTTGATATAGTGTTCAATGGTTCATTGGTTGCATATAACACCCAGTGCTCATCACATCACGTGGCCTCCTTAATGGCCATCAAATGAGTTACCCCATCCCTCCTTTCAGCAACCCTGTTTGTTTCCCGGAGTCAAGAGTCTCATATGGTTTGTCTCCCTCTTATTTGTTCCTCTTCAGTTCTCTTTTTAAGCCTGTTTCCTTAACTGTAAAATAAGGGCGAAAAGACTTCTTAGAAACATTCTTACAACAGTGTGCCTGACCAAGGAAAGTACTTGATAAATGACAGCTGTAAGATCTAGTCCTAATTCAATACTTTGCATATAGCAGGGTAAAAATAAATATTTACCGAATTCTGAAAAATAATTTAGTCCTACTTTGGTCATCTTTAGATATTAATCTATTAATTTTTAAAAATGATTGCTAAAGATTTCATATCTTCTTTTGGATTCCCTTTGTATTGTGTTTCACACTGGCGTATTGACACGGTTAAGATTTCTATGCACTCAAATTACTTTTATAGCATACCCACTGAAATCAGAGTTGTAAGAGTCTGAAGACCCGGTTTCAAATTTACCATCACCAACTAGCTTTGGACAAGTCACTTCACCTCTCTGGCAGAACCCTCATAAAACAAGAATGGTATCCACATGACACAGTAGTAAGATAAGCAGAATGGTGCTGGAATAATTGGATATCCAAATGCAAAAAAATGCACGTGAATCCATATTTACCATTATATATAAGAAAACAAAGTCAGTGTGCATCATAGACCTAAAACTATAAAACTTCCAAAAGAAAACAAATAGGAGAAAATGTTTGTCAGTTTGGGTGAGGCAGAGATTTTTTAGGTATGACGCCAAAAGCAAAATCTGTAAAAGAACAAATTGCTAAGTTCAATTCCATCAAAATTTAAAACGTCTGTTCTTCAAAAGGCCATGTGAAGAGAATGAAAAGCCACAGACTGGGAGAATGAATCTGTAAAGCAAAAAGACATACACTAACAAGTGCTGTCGAGATGAGGGGTAACTGGAACCCTCAAACACTGCTGGTGGGAATGCAGAATGGTATGGCCACTTTGGAAAAGTTTCTCAAAACATTAGAGTTATTTGCCATATGACCCAGCAGTTGCAGTTCCACTCCTACCCATCTATCCATTCTAGAGAAATGAAACATGTGTTCACACAAACATTTGTTAGGTAAACATTCATAGCATTATTTATAATGGCTCTAAAGTGGAAAGAGCCCAAATGCCCATCAACAGATGAACAGTTACACAAATTGTGATATAGTCACACAATGGAACACTATTAGGCAATCAAAAGGAATGAACTATTGATACATCCTGAGTGAAAGGAGCCAGGCCCAAAAAACAAAACAAAAAACTACATAGTGTATAATTTTATTTATATGAAACTCTAGAAAATACAAACGAATTTATGGTGCCAGAAAGCAAATCAGAAGTTGTCTGCGGACGGAAGGGCCAGAAGTAAAGAGTTCAAAGGGGCATGAGGAAACTTTCTGGGGTGGTGGTGGGTGATGGTTTTCTAAGTATATATACATATGTCAAAACTTTATATAAATGTATTTAATTGTATGTCAGTTATACCAAAATAAAAATGTTTAACAAAACTGGTTAGCAGAATCTGAATTCTTCAGCTCCTTAGACCCTCAGAAAGTATTTTGCTTGAAAACGATCTGAAACCTAAGACAGTCTAATGAGGTTAAATAGTGAGAGATCCACCTTTACCCTGAAAGGTACAAAAGTTTGCCTAGGAATGAGAGAATCCGGGCGAATGTAGAAAATGAGGGTTCAGTCTTTCAGAAGTCCTCTCTGGAAAACATCACCCTTACATCAACAGGGTCTTGGGGACAGGCGCATCACTGGGAAATGCTTCTGAAGGCAAATGGAGCGATCCTATAATTAAGGTTTGCCCAGGACAGCCCCGCTGACACCCAGGGGCCCCACGTAACGACTAAACCAGCGCCCCTTTCTTCCAAGAAGCATCCCGCTCTCTCCACGCACAGCCAGGAGCGCGCGCGCCTTTCTTCCCACCTGCATGTTCCTTAGGAGCTGGAAGATCTCCATGGTGCGGTACACGATGTCCTGCACCGTCTCCTGCCCGATTCGGCAGAGCGATGCCGTGTTGACCTCCCGGGCGGCCTGCTGAGCCTGGGGCCCGCCGAAGGGCCCTGGCGCCATCCCCGACGCCGCCAACGGAGGGGTGGACATGGCGAGGTTGCGGGGCTTGGAAGTAAGCGTCAGGGGGTCCGCCCGCCGGTGGGTTGCTGCCGGCCTCCGCGGTGGAAGGAGCTTCCAAGCCTCCGGCGGCCTGATTTCAAAACAGCGGCCGGGACTTCCGCCCACCGTGACGTAACGCGTCAGCTTAACTTCACGGGGACCGCCCACTTGGTGGTCCCTGGGAACTTACGTAGGCACAAAGCCGGCCACGATTGGACCGGAAGCCCTGGTGGGGCGGGACGGAGAAGTTGAGTAACCAATCACCGCCTGCACTTCAGCCAGGGGGCTGTGCTCGTGCTTTGAGGCGGTTGGGCTTTCCCCGAGTTCTTTCCTAAAGTCTCAGCCTGTTCTTAGAATTCCTGAAAAGAACTCTTCTTACATTGTGTTAGTTTGCTGATCATGACCTCGTAACAAGCCTGTGAGGCTTGCGGTATTATTATTCTTTAACAGCCAGGAAGCAGACTCAGAGGGGCTAGTTTGATTTGTTCAGTCGCATACAGCTTGCAGTGGGTAAAGCTGCGATTTGAATTTAGAAAACGAAATTCCTGATCGTGCCAGCTTCACTGTGACCCGATCCGGTCTCCTCATTTGCTCTTGGTCCCGGCTTAAATGTCGGTTTATTCGAGTAGCTTTCCCGATTACCCTAAGGGTAGAATTAACGTAACGCACACACCCCCACACACCAACCTACCTACTTTTCTGACTTTGACACTTATTACTGTCCATGTTCTGTATAATTTTCGGTTTGTTTACTTTCTGATTTCCCCTCACCTTACACACATACTAGAATGCAAACTCCGTAAAAACAGAGACAATGCGTATTGTATTCACTTCTTGTATTCTGAGCTCTCAGTGATTGGCATATTTAGGTGCTCAATAGCTACATGTTGAGTGACATGAATGTAAGAAAAAGCCATTCTTCCACCTATCTTTTACTGCCCATTTCTAAAGTGGGGGTGGGGGCGAGTCAAGAATGTGAAAATGGTGAGAGGCACAAAAGTATTGCATTTAAAAAAGTATCTGAACACTCTATTAGTAAGGACTTTATAAAGAAATTGGTTACTAAAAATTACACAGGAACCATTGTTGAGATTTTAAAGATAGTGATTTACAGCTCCATAGTGAGCAATTATTATCTGACAAATATTATTTGACAAATATCCTGTATGCTGGGTGCTAGGAATGGAGATAGCTGTAGTAGACAGGTAAGGCAAAGCCCTGTTCTCCTGAGACAAACAGAGCACTGATTATTGTGATGAGTAGTTTGAAGCAAATATTCAAGGTCCTCATACCAAGGTGGTTACAATTTGGGAGATCAGAACAATTTGAAGGGATTAAGTTGAGCCCTGATGGTGAATGGGGGAGGATGTTGAACATTAGAGCCTTTTCTATGAGGCAGTCATGGGACAAGGAAGGCCAGTGGCAAGTGAGGAGGCCTCCAAATGCTTTCTACGGTCTGAAGTTTAGTGTGAGGATGCGTGTCAGCAAGTAAGGCTGAGGACCGAGGCAAACCCTGGAGGACCTTCCAAGACATGTCAAACAGTCTGGACTTTATTCTGAATGAAACAGCAAGCCAGGGCGCCTGGGTGGCTGAGGTGGTTAAGCAACTGCCTTCAGCTCAGGTCATGATCCTGGAGTCCTGGGATGGAGTCCCGCAATGGGCTCCCTGCTCAGTGGGGAGTCTGCTTCTCCCTCTGACCCTCCTCCCTCTCATGCTGTCTCTCAAATAAATAAATAAAATAAAAAAAGAAAAAAAAAGAAAAACAGCAAGCCATTGAAGAATTTCAGGAGAGAGGAGTAATTACCAGAAATATTCAGTTTGGAAGGCTTTTTCTGGCTTGCTAAATGGAGAGTGGTGGGTTTGTACTGTCTCCTTCTTCCTTCCCGAAGAAAGATGGTGATGATGATGATGATCTGTATTAGAGAAATAGTACAGTGGATAACTTTGAGTAAATGCTTATAAGTAGAATCTAGAGAACTTGATGTTGACTGGATTGGAGCGTGAAGGAGAGGAAGGAATTAAAGATGATACATATTTCTGCCTCCAACAGATGGGTGATGTTTATGCCACTTACCAACAGGGTACGCTGAAGAAAAAAACATGTTTCCATGAAATTATGGCTTGTATTAGTTTCCTATTGCTGCTCTAACAAATTACCTATCGTGAACTTAGTGTCTTAAAAACATCAAAGTTTGGGGGGCCTGGGTGGCTCAGTTGGTTAAGCGTCTGCCTTTGGCTCAGGTCATAATCCCAGGATCCTGGGATCAAGTCTCACATCTGGCTCCCTGCTCGGCAGGGAGTCTGCTTCTCCCTCTGCCACTTCCCCTGCTTGTGCACGCATGCTCTCTCTCTCTCTGTCAAATAAAATAAATAAAATCTTAAAAACAAAATCAAACATCAAAGTTTATTATTTTACAGTTCTGTAAGGTCAGAATTCAGAAATGAGTCTCACTGGGCTAAAATCAAGGTGTTACCAGTGCCGTGTCCCTTTCTGGAGGCTATCAGGAGGAATCTGTTTCCTTGTCTTTTCCAGCTTCTGGAGGCTGCCAGCATTCCTTGTGTTGTGGTCCCTTCCACCTTCTTCAAAGCCAATACTGGTCAGTCAAATCTATTTCATGATGCTTTCTCTCTGGTTCTGAGTCCTCTGCCTCTCTCATCCTATTTAAGAATGCTTTTTTTAAAAAATATTTTATTTACTTAATTGAGAGAGCAAGAGAGCACATGGGGGGCTGCAGAGGGAGAGGGAGAAGCAGGCTCCTCTCTGAGCAGGGAGCCTGATGTGGGGCTTGATCCCAGGACCTCGAGATCATGACCTGAGCTGAAGGCAGATGCTTAACTGATTGAGCCACCTAGGTGTCCCTTAAGAACCCTCTTGACTACACTGGACCAACCCAGATGATCCAGGATTTTGTTTGTTTGTTTGTTTTAAAATAAGCTGATTGGCTACTTTAATCCCCCCTTGGCATGTAACATAAAGTAATCACAGGTTCTGGGGATCAGGACATCAACATCTTCAGGGTGGAGGGCATTATTCTGTACACCACATGCCTCTAGCCCAAATTGCCCCTGAACTTCATTTTTTTTTTATTATTTGAATTCAGTTAGCCAACATATAGTACATCAATAGTTTCAGATGTAGTGTTCAATAATTTATCAGTTGGGTATAACACCCAGTGCTCATCACATTATGTGCCCTCTTTAATGCCCATCACTCAGTTACTCCATCCCCCACCCCCTCCCCCTCCAGCCACCCTCAGTTTGTTTCCTATAGTTAAGAGTCTCTCATGGTTTTTCTCCTTCTCTGATGACTTCCCATTCAGTTTTCCCTCCCTTCCCCTGTGGTTCTCTGTGCTGTGCCCCTGAACTTCAGACTCAAGTACCTAACAATTATCTGACATCTTGACTTGAACAGCTAATTAGCTTCTAAAACTCAACATGTCCAAAAGCAAACGCATGATCCCTCCAACTTTCTTCTGTGATTATTCCCATCTCAGTAATTGGCACCACCATATGCTCAGGTGCTCATCTGACTTCTCTTTCCCACCCTACTTCCTAGCCATCAGAAAATACAGTGGGCTCTAACCTTCACATGTATCCTTTATGTGATCACTTCTCAAGACTTTGCCTCTTCTGCCCAAGTCTAAGTGTCTTCTTTTCTTATTTAGATTGTTGAATAACAGTAAATAATGCTCCCTAAGAGAACTTCCTTGCTTCTTCTCTTACTCTATTCAGTCTACTCTCATTACAACACCCGCAGCCTTTTAAGAGCGTAAGTCAGCTTGTGTCCCTACTCTGCCAAAGTGCCTTCCCATCATGCTTAGAATATAATTCAAAGTTCTGTGACCCACAGAGCTTCACATGTGCTGGCTCCTGGCCTCTCCGGGCATCTCAGCTCCTACTGCTCTCCCTTCATTCCAGACACATCGGACTCTTTGCTGTTCCTCAGATATTCCAAGGTCCTCTGACTTCAGGGTCATTCATTTTGGCCCATTAAGCTCTTCCCCCAGGTATTTCTGCAGGACTCTGCTTAGAGTGGTTTTCCCTGACCACTCTACTGAAAATAGCCTGCATTAGTTTTCTACTGCTGCCATAACAAATCACCAGAATTTAGTGCCTTAGAACAACACAAATTTGGGTGCCTGGGTGGCTCAGTCAGTTAAGCATCAGCCTTCGGCTCAGATCATGAGTTCAGGGTCCTGGGATCAGGATCCATGTTGGGCTCTCTGCTTAGCAGGGAGTCTATTTCTCCCTCTCCCTCTCCCTGTGTGTTCTCTCTCTTTCAAATAAATAAATAAAATCTTTAAAAAAAAAAACAATACAAATTTATTAGCTTGTTGTTCTACAGGTCGGTGGGCACAGGATTGCCAGGCTAGCATCAAGGTACGGACAAGCCTCTGTTACTTTCTGGAGACTCTGGGGGAGAACCTGTTTTCTATTCATTCATGTTGTTGTCAGTATTTAGTTCTTTGTGGATGTAGGACTGATATCCCCATTTTCTGCTTCTTGTAAACTGAGGGCCATTTCTAGCCTCTATAGGCTGCTACATTCCTTGCCTGGTGACCCCTTCCTCCATCTTCAAAGCCAGCAGTGGTGGGTTGAGTCCCTCGCACACTTTAAATCTCTCCTGACTCTTCTTCCATTGTCATATCACATCTCTCTGACTCACCATTCTGCCTTCCTCTTCCATGTTATTGTACTAGGTCCATCTACATAATCCTGGATAATCTAACTATCTAAAGGTTCTTAATCTTAATCACATCTGCAAAATCCCTTTTCCCAAATGGCGAAACACGTTTGCTGCTTCCAGAGTTTAGTGGATGAGGTCAACATCTTTGTGGGGCAATTATTCTACCTACCACATGGCCCTCTCCATCTCTCTCCGTCTACTTCCTCTGCTTCATTTTTCTTTACAGCACTGATCACAACAGATGCTGCTTGTTTTACTCTTTGTCTCCCCAGCTAGATAGTAAAATTTCATGAAGTCAGAGATTATCTATTTAGGTTAGTTAGATTGGTAGATCCAGAACCTAGAGCAGTACCTGATGCACAGTAAGTGCTCAGTAAATAATTGTTGAAAGAACTATGAGTTTACTCTGGGGCATCTTGAGTTTGAAATGCTTGCACGATGGCCATGCAGAGCTATGCAGTAAGCAATTGAGTATATGCATGGAATATGGTGTTTTGTTTTGTTTTTGATGGGTAGGATGTAGTAGTAAGCTCAAAAAACAGATATCCTGGACTAAAAAGTACACCCAGCACAATCCAAGTGTGGACAAATCCCATCAACCTCCGTGTAAAACATGGGAGTTAACTGCGGCATCTACTTTTAGAGTTGTTGATAGGATTAAGCTAGATTCTATGTATAAAGTGCTAATAGTTCCTGGCATACTTATTCAATAAACGTGTGTTATACTTTCTTTTGCCATGTGGAACAGTGAGAAGAATGGGTAAAGTGGGAAGTGAGGCATGAAGTTGCTCCAGGACAGAGCCAATAGGAACACTAAGAGACTGAGGGAGATGAGGCAACAGTAGCAACTAAAGTTGAGAATAGCCAGGGAGATTGGAGGAAAATCAAGACAGCGTCACGCCATGGAAGTCTCAGGAAGCATGGATGGTTTCAGGAAGGAGCTCATGGTGAGCAGCGTCAGATACTCTTGAGAGGCGAAACAAAATAATTCACATGAAGGAGGTGTTATCTTAACTTAAAGAAGGAGAATACTCATCAGAGGACATTTTTTTGTCCTCTGGCAAGGACACATAAGTATATTCTAGCCAATGGGCTAAAGGTATGAATGATGTGAGACTATGGGCAGTTATCTTTAAAAGGAGGGAGGCCTCTGCAGGGCAAAATAAAGTCAACAAAATGAAGAGGAAACCTATGGGATGGGAGAAAATATCTGCAAACCATGTATCAGATAAGGGGTTAGTGTCCAAAATATATAAGGGACTCATATAACTCAATAGCAGAAAGACAAGTAATCCATGAAAAAATGGGCAGAGGATCTAAATAGACATTTTTTTCCCGAGAAAACGCAAATAGCTAACCGACACATGAAAAGATGCTCTGCGTCACTAATCGTCAGGGAAATGCAACTCAAAAGCACACTGAGATATCACTCATACCTGTTAGCATGGCTATTGTCAAAAAGATAAGAGATAACAAGTGTTAGCAAGGATGTGGATAAAAGCAAACCCTTGTGCACTGTTGGTGGGAATGTACAATGGTACAGTTGCCATAGAGAAGAATATGGAGGTTCCTCAAAAAATTAAAAATAGAACTACTACATTATCCAGCACTTCTGAGTATACACCCAAAAGGATTGAAATCTTAAAGCTGTCTCTTGCTTTGATAGTTAGTGTACAGCATGTCATAGTTGGAAGGAATCACAGAGGTGTTCCTCACTTGCTGGGCCCATACAGCGGGAATGACTAACCAAAAGTCAACCTGGGTAACTGCACTCATTTACTTTATTTTATGTGTTGGTCATTAGGACTGTTTGATTCAATTTTTTTACATGTTAAAACATATAATTCAGTATCCCCATATCTACCATATCAAAAAGAAATCAGGGTTTCAAAGACATATTTACATTCCCATGTTTATGGCAACATTGTTCACAATAGCCAAGATATGGAAATAACCCAAATATTCATCAACAGATGAATGGATAATGAAAATGTGGTGTGTGTGTGTGTGTGTGTGTGTGTGTGTGTGTGTATTCAGTCTTTAATAAACAGGGAACCCTATCATTTGTGATGGACCTGGAAGACATTATGCTAAGTGAAATAAGTCACAGAAAGTCAAATACTGCATGATTCCTTTTATATGAAGCATCTAAAATAGTCAAATGTGTAGTAGAATGTATAGTCAAATGTATAGAAGTAGACAATAGAATGTTGGTTTCTAGGGATGGGGGAGGGGCATATGGGGAGTTGTTTAATGGGTAAAGGTTAGAGTCATAATAGATGAGTAAGTTCCAGAGATCTGCTGTACAATGTAATGCCTAGAGTTAGCAGTGAGGTATTGTGTACCTAGAACATTTTTAAGAATTGATCTTATGTTAAGTGTCCTTGTCCCCCAACACCCCCACACCCACAAAAAACCCCAAAGGGACACAAGGAACTTTTTGGAGGTGATAGATATGTTTATTGCCTTGATTGTGGTGAGATGGGAAAATGAGTGTATACATGTGTCCAAACTCACCAAATTGAGACACAAATTATATGCTATTTTTTTGTATACTAATTATAATTAGAAAAATCTGCGTGAAAAAGGAGACCCTCCAGTTCCTTCTTCTAACTAGCTGGGATGCAGTTACCATGGCTGCAGCTCAAATAAGCTCCTGTTTGGGGGATTTTCTGTCACATGCAACTGAATCTAATACTAACCTCTCAAGTGACAATTTGGAATTTGCCCTATGTTTCATGTGGTTCTTTCTGATACCAAAGCAAAGTAGGTTCTCCTAACACAGTGATTTACCACCTCTGTTTTAAACAACCCAAAAGGCAAACTGGAGTCCCTTCTGACCTGGTCTATTTACCATCCCCAGCAATGCCCCGGACCCTTGTGTAATTGTAGGTTTTGAGCTAGCTTTGTTTGTGCTGTCATGGAAAACACTGGCCTTTGCATTCTCTGGCATCTGGGAGGTGTGAGCAATTCTGAGTTGGTTTTGTGGAGTTAGAAACACTGTGGTGGTTGAATCAAAGGCTACAGGCCACAGCTGTTAGTCTGAACCTAAAAAAGCCAATATTTGAGAATACACTGAGTGGAAAGCAGTGTGAGATTTTTGGGTAGGAAAGGGAGAAATAAAGATTAGAGAAAGAAGTAGTGGAACCTAATGGAAGAAAACTTCTCTCAAGTCAGTGCAGTGGGTACGAGACTTGCTTTGTCTTTAAAGAGTTGGGTGGTCCTTGACTGCCTTATAGTCCAGGTTTGTCACTCTGAGACTCTTGCACTTTTCGTTATATTACACAAACGTGGAAAAACTTCAAAATAATGTAAATACATTTGGAAATATCACTGCACAGGACCTAACAAAGGAACGGGATGTGCGTAAACCATTACTGCCATGACCTTGGCCTTCCAGTAGCTATGTTGAAATGCCCCAGTTTATGTGCAATTTATTCATGACTAATAGCCTATATTTTTCAATTCAGCCATGCATGTCAGGAATATTCCCTCTGGACATAGACTTATTGGATT
The DNA here is from genome assembly GCF_009762305.2 of Zalophus californianus. Classification (NCBI taxonomy): domain Eukaryota; kingdom Metazoa; phylum Chordata; class Mammalia; order Carnivora; family Otariidae; genus Zalophus; species Zalophus californianus. The sequence continues at coordinate 169,373,337 of NC_045598.1, read as the reverse complement.
TAAGCAAACACTTATTGGGCACCTATAATTGGTCAAACTAACAAGCATTTAGGTTGATTTAGACTACTGCCTACACCAAATTAGTATTCCAGTTTAACAAACCGTGCTAACTGGTCCCTGAAGGTTCATTAGTAAAGGTTTCCTTTGCTTCACAAATGCTCACTTAGAATTCCATACTTAAGAAATGCATGAATTAAATCACAACTTCACGCTTAAGAACGGTTCCTCCCCCAAGTTTAGAGAATTTGTATGCCCTGGTAAACTGTTTTGGACTATTTAGGCATCAAAGACCAGTATTCAGAAACACTTAGCCAGGACCAGGAGACATTTGTAAATACCATTAATGAAAGCATGAGACTTTAATTAAAGAACCATGGTTGGAGATGAAAGGAGTCAGGCTATATATGAATTTGCGTATTGTTTGTGGTTGATTCTCACAACCACATGTGCCAGTAACGGATGTACCTGCATTGTGCTAGTAAATATTTTAATCCTCCTTTTCAGGTTTTTTAGTCATCAAACTAGTCAAAACTTACTACAAGACCTTTGTGATTACTGATACTTCAAGATGAGTAGTAAGCAGGGCAGAATAAAGCAAATAATTTACTTCGAGAATTTCCAGTCCCCTACTCTGCTAACACTTCTCTTGAAGTGTTTTTTTTCCAAACTTTTTCATAGAGTCCTACATAGAAATACCTTCTGCATTTTTTTAATGCCCTAAAGAGTAGTCTTCAGATTTTTTAATACATGAGAATGATTGGATACTTGTTCAAAAATGCAAATATTGCCCCATCCTCCTGCTCCAAACCACACAAAATCTACTGCTTCAGAATCTAATGGGATGATGCCCTAAAAACCATTTCAAATTGTGTCCATTCTCTCTCCTTCCCTTAGCCTCTCAATTATATTTATATTCTGATATAATTTTCTTCTTCCTCCCACCTCATCCTCTTGAGAACCTCTGATCCAAAATAACAGAGTTGGCCCTTTGTTGGAAAAAAAATGTCATTCCTTCAGAGAGAATCATCTTACAATGGATTTTGTTGAGTTAGGGTAATGATAGAAAGTGGAAATTACCTATGTTGTAAATTATTTACACACATTCTGAGGTAAACAATAAAGGTCTGCTAAGTCAAGATATTTCTCTCATGGGGACATCATGCACAGGTTGAATTTTAAGCATATTTTTGAAAGGAGTAACAGCTGATGGTAAGGAGGAAGAGGAAGGCATCTTGTGTGTTAGCAAAAGATGAAACACAAATTACGGGTGAGGAATTATAAGTGTTCAGGATAGAGATGATGTTGGGGGAAAGAATTTACTGGCCACTTGCCAAATTTTCAGAAAGTACCAGTTATGACAAACATCTCCCACATTTCATTCACTCCCACCCAAGGTCAGAGAGGTGACTGTGTGATGAGATTGGACCCAGGATCTCCCTCTCTCTCCCTTAGTCTTAGGTTAGCCCTGCCACAGAGCGGTGCCTTTTCCTCCTCTCCCTCAGGCTATGCCCCCACCCTGCCTGGGACTGACAGGCAATTCTAGGGGAAGGCAAAGCTAAGCCATAGTCTATATTTACATTTCAATGCATGGTCTAATTGGAAAAGAAGCAGAAAATTAAGATAAACTTACTGTCTCCCTGAAACTTTTATCATATCAATTTCTGTTTATCTCTTCCGATGATTCTAGTCACTGGTGTAAAAAGTCTCAGTTTCTTTGACTTTTCAAGGCCTCCCATTTTTTGTTCCTACTCTACTTGAGCAGCCTTGTTTCTCACTGTAGGGAGCAGATCAATCACAGTGCTTGCCATCCTCACGGCCCTTCCTAATGGAAACTGCTCTTCCTCTTCAGTGGCAGTCTCCAGGAATCACTTCTATACCATGTAATCCCTGGTCACAGCTCATTGGATTAGGGGTGCACGTGTGACCCAATTCATAAGTTGGCCAGCAATGAATCATAGAGCCTTTTATAAAACTCTCTGCCCAAACAAGGCTAAAAGTAATGAACTGTGCCAGTCAGATAGTCTTTCTCAGGACTTTGAAGGGGTAAAGAGTGAATCAGGTGATAGTCGAAGGGAACAGGATGGTTGGGAGCTAGAGAAGTGAACCCCAAGAGAAGCAGAGACAGAGAAGCTGGTGGTGTTAGGAGGGATGGTGGAGGGAGCTTGCCTTTCAGGAACATAGAACAAAGTGTACCGTCTATCTATACTAATTTATTTGACCTCAGAGGGCATGTTGTTTTACACCAGTTGGTCACAAATTTGCAATAAAATCTGGAATCTTGAACAAGACCAGTGGGTCCTGCCCGTTTTGTTCATATCCTACCTTTTCTCAGCTCTTGCCTCTCTTCCACCCATGCACTGCCCATTGTCACATTGTCCTGGAAGCTTTTCCGAGGTACCAAATTCTTTCCTTCCTCTGTGTTTTCATACAGATTCTTCTCTGTGTACGGATCACTCTGCTTCATCCCACTCACTCCCAACCCTCTTATTTTCTTGGCAGCTTCCTGTCAGTTAGGTCTCAGGTGAAATGTCACTTCCTTGGACCCTCCCCCCTGAAATATTATCCCTGTTTTATTCTTAGCACTTCATGTTCCATTCTTTCCTAGAATTAGTCATATTTTTCAATTATGTTTTTATTTGTGTGTTTATTTGAAAATGTCTCCGTCCATTAGTCTGGAAGCAATACGTGGGGTAGGGGTTATGTGCATTTTTGTTTGCCGATGTGTTCTTAGCACTTAGCTCAGTGCCTATGACATTGTAGATTCTCAATATCCATTGAATGAATGAATGAATGAATGAATGGATGGATGAATGGTAATAAACAGTTCCCCCATTTCTGCTCATTCCCATCTACCTTTTTCAAGTCCACACATAGACCCTTCACTTCTTTTTCTGTCTCATTGTTTATTTCTTTTCTAATCTTTGGCATTTATAGTTTGACCGCTGTAAGCACACTTGATGTTTATTATTCTGTTATCTGTTGTTCCTTAATTGTTTTATGTGTGCTGGGTTAATTTATACACTGGTGAAAGCAGGGACAGTGGCTCATGTCCTGTATCTCCTCCTTCCCCAAAGTCCCCCGCACAGTACCAGACTTATTATGAAAATATAATAGATACTTGACCAACTAAGACAAAGTCTCTTTCACCAAAAGATTTAGATGCAGGGCACCTTGAAGTTCTAGACGTACTTTTATTAAGAGTAACGCTTTTTCAGGAGAAGGAGCTGTGCTTTCTATCATCTTTGTCCCAGTAATTGAGAAGTAAAGGCCCACAGGTGCAGAACTCTGGAGTAAGCACTGGAAAAGTTTTATGGTCCACTTTCAAACATAGTTCTAAAATGTTTTTCAATTAAAATTTAGACAACTAAGACTTGCTTTGAGTACTAATAATCAGATTCATGATTAACTTTGCATGAACAAAGTCATTAAATGGTTATTCATCTAAAAATTAGATTTTAGATTGACTAGCATAAAATTCAAAATTATTGTCCTTAGTTCTACTTTTTGGTCCTATTCTACCTTAATTTATTTTTATTTTACTGTTTCCTCTGTATCTCATCTGCAGATCTAGATTATAAAAATCTTTGAGAGTAGATACCATATCTTTTTTTAAAAACAAGCGGTCTTTATTATTTTAGTTTTACTTCTTATTAAAATAAAAATTATGTACAATAAAACCGCACATATTTAAAGTGTACAATTTGATGATTGTTGACATGAGTGTTGACATGTGCTTACACCCTAAAGTGTGACTGAAATCAAGATACCGAACATTTCTAGTGCATCCAAAAGTTTCTGTGTGCCCCTTGCAGTTCATGCATCACTTCATTCCTTGTGCCATGAGACCACTGACCTGTTTCTAGCATTATAGGTAAATTTACATTTTAGAGACTTTTATAGAAATGCAAACATACAACATATACACTTTTATTGCCTGAATTCTTTTTTTTATATGATAATTTTGAAAGTCATTCTGTGACTTTCAAGATTAGTACCATATATTGGTAGGTAGTACATTTTGGCTGTTGAATACCATTCCATTGTATGATTATACCATATTTTGTTTATTTACTGCTGATGGACACTTGGGTTATTTCCAGTTTTAGAATATTAGAAATGACAAATTACTATGAACATTTATGAACAAGCTTTGTGTGGACATATGTTTTCATATGGAATAGGATTATAGGTGATGGAATCCCTGGGTTATAGTTGGTGTATGTTTAACTTTTAAAGTCTGCTAAACTGTTCTCCAAAGTGGTTGTACTATTTACATTCCCAGCAGTTTATGAGGACGCATGGCTCTCAACACTTGGTATTGCCAGTGTTTTTAATTCTAGCTATTTTGAAGGGTGTTTAAAGGTATATCATTATTTTAGTTTTTTCTCTTGATGGCAAATGATGAACATATTTTTCCATGCTTATTATTCATTTGTATATATTCTTCTGTGAAATGTCCATCAAATCTTTTGTCCATTTGTAAACTGGCAAGTTGTATAAAGAGTTCTTTTTATATTTTGGATTTAAGTCCATTGCCTGATATCATTTTTAAATATTTACATTTGAGGTAGAATTTTAGGTCATTGAAAATGGGTTCTATTTTTCTGGTTCTTCATATTTTAAGTAATTTTCTATCATGGTCATTCTGAAAATTTTGTTGCATAGACTCTGCATTCTGTTATATTCTTTGAGGAATTTTGTTGATGTTTCTTTTTTTTTTTTTACTATCAATTAACCAGGCATGATATAACCTATAACATTTTATTATTTTATGTGGGCAGTACTCTAAATCTTAGTTCAATTCTTTATGCCTTTATTGTGTTGTTTTAAATCTGTCACTCATATGTATGGTTGAGACGGCAAACTGAACCTTTTTTAGTTTTCATACATAGAACGAGGCATTTACTCATCTTACTTTTTCCCCTGGGATTTTCCTTCTCACTTTCCAGTGGCAGCTGTGGTTGCCCAGGCTCTCCCGTTGGCTCTTCCATCCAGAAAGATGGTGGTGCTTCTCTCATAGTTTAAGCTTCCTGTGCCACAGGAAAAGTCTGTAACTGTAGCCCAACTGTGGGGCAAAGCCACAGGAAAACACAAAACTCACCCCCATGCTTGTTGCTGCTGCAAATTTCTATTTCCCTGCATAATCTGCCTGCTTTTGTTTACTCTTCAAAATCCTTTGAGTTCTTTTCTAGGTCTGTCATTGTTATGAGTGGGAGGATTGTCTGTAAAGAAGTTACACCATCTTGCCAGAAGTGGAACTCTACCTACCATATATTTATTTTATTTTATTTTATTTTATTTTATTTTATTTTATTTTATTTTATTATTTTATTTTATATTTTATTTTATTTAAATTCAAGTTAGTTAACATATAGTGTTATTATTAGCTTCGGGGGTAGAATTTAGTGATTCATCACTTTCGTATAACACCCAATGCTCATTACATCAGATATCCTCCTTAATGTTCATCACCCAGTTACCCCATCCCCCACCCACCTCCCCTCCAGCAACCCTCAGTTTGTTCCGTATAGTTAAGAGTCTCTTATGGTTTGCCTCCCTCTCAATTTTCATGTTATTTTATTTTTCCTTCCCTTCCCCTATGTTCATCTGTTTTGTTTCTTAAATCTCGCATGTCAGTGAAATCATATGGTATCTGTCTTTCTTCAACTGACTTATTTTGCTTAGTATGATACCCTCTAGTTCTATCCACATCATTGCAAATAGCAAGATTTCATTCTTTTTGATGGCTGAGAAATATTCCATTTCATATATATAGATATAGATATACATAAACACATATACACATACACACACACACATAAATATGTAGCTGGACCATTTTCTTACAACATACACAAAAATAAACTCAAAATGGATAAAAGACCTAAATGTGAGACAGGAATCCATCAAAATCATAGAGGAGAACACAGGTAGCAACCTCTTTGACCTCGGTACAGTAACTTCTTGCTAGACATGTCTCCAAAGGCAAGGGAAACAAAAGTAAAAATGAACTATTGGGACTTCATCAAGATAAAAAGCTTTTGCACAGCAAAGGAAACAGTCAACAAAACTAAAAGGCAACCTATGGAATGGGAGAAGATATTTGCAAATGTCTTATCAAATAAAGGGCTATATCCAAAATCTTTAATAAAGAACTTATCAGACTCAACACCCAAAGAACAAATAATCTAATCAAGAAATGGGCAGAAGACATGGACAGATATTTCTGCAAAGAAGACATCCAGATGGCCAACAGACACGTGAAAAAATGCTCAACATCACTTGGCATCAGGGAAATACAAATCAAAACTACAATGAGATACCACCTCACACCAGTCAGAATGGCTAAAATTAACAACTCAGGCAACAACGGATGGTGGCGAGGTTGTGGAGAAAGGGGAAATGCTCTTGCACTGTTGGTGGGAATGCAAACTGGTGCAGCCACTCTGGAAAACAATATGGAGGTTCCTCAAGAAGTTAAAAATAGAGCTACCCTACGACCTAGCAATTGCACTACTGGGTATTTACCAGAAAGATACAAAGGTAGTGATCCGAAGGGGCATCTGCTCCCCAGTGTTTATAGCAGCAATGTCCACAATAGCCAAACTATGGAAAGAGCCCAGATGTCTATCGACAGATGAATGGATAAAGATGTGATATATATATATATATATATATACACAACGGAATACTACTTAGCCATCAAAAAAATGAAATCTTGCCATTTACAATGATGTAGATGGAACTAGAGGGTATTATGCTAAGTGAAATAAGTCAATCAGAGAAAGACAGTTCATTCATATGTGGAATTTAAGAAACAAAACAGGGGAAAGAAAGGAAAAATAAAACAAGATGAGATCAGAGAGGGAGACAAACTGTAAAAGACTCTTAATCATAGGAAACAAACTGAGGATTGCTGGAAGGGAGGGATTTGGGGGGATGGGGTAACTGGGTGATGGATATCGAGGAGGGCATATGATGTAATGAGCACTGGGTATTATATAAGACTGATGAATCACTCAACTCTACCTCTGAAACTAATAATACATTATATATTAATTAAATTTAAATAAAAAAGAAATAAAAAAAATAAAAGTTTCTTAAAAAAAACCCCTAGTAGTGCAATTGCTGGGTTGTAGGGTAGTTCTATTTTTAACTTTCTGAGTTACCTCGTACTGTTTTCTTTTATCTCTTTTATTCCTTGCTCTGATTGCTTTAGAGCCGGAGCAGGAATTTAGAGATCAGCTCACTATTTTTCTCTCAGCTTCTTCATGACTATGCAAAGCCAAGACAAACGAAAGGACATACAGGCAATAAACCAAAGTGGGGAAGTTGGGGATGTGGTTGGGGGAGAACCTAAAGTGTCAAGGTTTTCCTAACCATCACAGAAGAGATACTTTGTCATAAGTGGGTTTCCTGATACATGGACTATATCTAATTTTTTTCTGCCTATTTATAATAAATACTGGTATTGAACATCTACTCTGTGCCAGACCTTGTACTTGGCACTTTATATACATTGTGTTTCATCTGTTTGTGTACAAGGATTGAAGATTTTTTTTTTCAACTCTATCTCCCTATGTTTGGGAGTGGATCTCGGGAAAGTTAAACACCATGTGCAATGTCGCATAGTATATAAGCAGTGGAGCTGGGGACTCAAATCGTCCTCCTTCATCACTCTACTTCTTGGGCTCGAATTCTATGCTAGTGTCTCTCTGTCTCTTCATATTATTTTGACATAGGCACTGTTTACTTTTATTGACTTAGGGGACTGACGATCCCTCCCAAACGTGTTACCAACTATGCAGTATGTTTCCAGATCTGCACAAAAACTGGGGACTAAAGAAGAATTTTATTTGCATCACAAAGGGAAGCCCAGTCTCATTTCCCTAGATAGTTCTCTTTATCAAAAAGTACATTCCAGATATTTGCTCACAAAAGCCTTCAAAAATGCTTGTTGAAATGAATTGAGTCCTTGGGAAAATATTTAGTGAGATCAAGAAGTGAATCAGTGAAATAACCATGACAGTTCAAAATCATATAGAATTTAAAAGATCTAATAGCACCTTTGCTTGTACCTTAACACATACATTGTAACAACTTGAAACTCATTAACAGCCTGTTCTCTGTCTTGTATGATGGATGGTCTGCTTTCACTTACAAGATTTTTTTTCTTGTTCTGCTTCACAAAAGAAGAGATGAGGACTAATGGATGTACATACTAAAATCAGAGAAGTTTTATACATTCCTAAGAAATTTCTCAACATTTCTTAATATCTTTCAGAGTTAAAAACACAGGGGTGTTGTTCATGAATTCTTTTCTATCTATAACATTATAGTTCTGTTTATGTCTGTGAACTTGGTTATTTCTGGAAAGGATAGGGCTTTTTTTTTTTTTCCTCTGACTCAGTCAGTGTTCATTTTGCAAACATTTATTTAGGAGCTGGCATGTACCAGACACTGTCCTGAGCCCTGGGGCTAAAGCAATGAAGAAAAAGAAAGATTTCTGGACACATGAGCTTCACCTTCTAGTGGGGGAGACAGATGATAGAAAAGTAAATTAATAAAATAACAAACAAAAATATGAAATATATACTATGCCAGTGGTGATAAGGGCTGTGGAGAAAAGTAAGTCAGAAAGGAGAATAGAGAATAAGAATAAGAGAATACCTCACACGGTAGATAATCTTTGGGCCAAAACCTGAAGGAGATGAGTGATCAGACTGCGGGTTATCTGAGTACAAAACGTGCCCGACAGATTGAAGAGTCTTTAATGGCTTGTTGATGATGAAAAACCAATGGTTTGAGGGCCCCATATAGGGGGGCCCTGAAGAAGGAGCTACCTGGCACATTCCAGGCACAGCAGGTAGGCTGTAGGCCAGTGGGGGCCAGCTCACTGCAAACAAGGGGGTGGGGGCGGCGGGAGGGCTGAGGTCGCTACATCACAGAGAGTGCTGTTTCTGAGGAAGACGTGGGAGTGGAGGGTTGGCTTGAGCAGAGGAGGGAGATGGTCTGACTTCCGTTTTCGCAGCTTTCTCTGAATAGAATGGACTCTAGGAGACCAAGATCAAAGGAACAAAATAGTGGAGACAATGAAAATAATTCAGAGGCAAGATCCTGAAGGATTGGGTCAGGGTAGTGACAGGGGAAGAGGAGAGAAGTGGTCACACTCTGGGTACATTTTGAAGACAGAGCCAAAAGCGTTTGCTGAGTGGAATGAGAGAAAAGAGGAAGTCAAGGATGAATGCCAAATGGTGACCTGAGCATTAGGAACAATGTCGTTCTCATTAACTGAGAAAGAAAAGGCCTTGAGAAGAGTATGTTGCAACAGAATAAGAATATAGTTTTTACATGTGAATCCAGAGTTTAGGGGACAGGTTGGGCTAGAGACACAATTGTGAGTTGTCAGAGTATAGATAAAAGTCAATACCATGGATATGGTCAAGATTACCACTGATCCCTGGAGTGCTATAAAATTAAGAGATCTAGGAGATGAAGAACAATAGGAACAATAGATGGGGAAAGTATGGTCAGTGATGTAGGAGGCACACCGGGAGAGTATCTTGTCCTGGAACTCAAATTAAGAAAATATTTCAGGGGAGGGAGCAATCAATGTGTCAACTGCTGCTAACAGGTCAGGTAAGTTGAGGAATAACAATATGGAGATCATTGGAGATCATGACCACATTAAAAGCAGTTTTATTAGAGCAAAAGGGCCAAAAGACTGGTTGCAAAAATATTTTAGAGTTAATTGGAAAGAGAGGAACTGCAAACAATGAATGTAGAGAAGGCTTTTCAGGAATTTCCCTCTAAAAGAGAGGCAGAGAGACTGGGGGTATCTAGAGGCAGGTGTAGGGTCAAGAGTTTTTGTGTTTTTTTTAAATTTTTTAATAAGATGGGAGAAATTGCAAGATGTTTGTTTGGGTGTTCCTGGAAATGATCCATGAAAGAGGAAGAAGTGATGATGTAGGAGGCAATGGGGAGAAATACTGACAAAAGCAGGAAGGGGATGGAGGCTAGTGCGCCAGGGAGGGGCTGGTCTTAGAGGAGAGGATGGATAGCTCGTCCAGAGCAAAGAAGAGGGAAGACTGACTCCCTTGGCAGATATACAGGTGCATGTGGCATTTGCCTTCCAATTGCCAAAACTTTTGGTTGATATAAAGGAAGATGAAAAAATTTAAGACGATGTTGGCATATAACATAAAGGCATAATAAAAATTCTTGATTTTACTGGGAAAAAAGAAAAGCTAGAACGGGTTAGCTTGTTCAGTGTCTCATTTTTCAAGATGAGAAAACCGAGGCCAAGAAGTTATTAGCTGCTTGTTGGTAGAATTGATGCCAGAACTCGTGGTTTCCATCTCATCATCCTGTGCTTAGCTCACTACATTGTGTTACTTGGTTATTTAAAAAGGTATCATCCCAGTTGGTAAACACAGCATTTTAAATGGAATATCTCTCTGTGAAAGCAAATTATATCAATAAATAGTATATTACCAAGTAAGCATATAGTAATAGGAAATCATGAATTGTAGTCTTTCATATTATTTCATCCAACCGTCACAACAATTATGAGTTGTGCATGACCGTGACCCGTTTTGCAGGTGAAGAAATTGGTATATCAAAGCAGTTAAGTTACAGAGCCATAGGTGGTAGAACTAGATTGGAAATCCAGGTTTCTTTCTTTCTTTTTTTTTTTAAAGATTTTATTTATTTATTTGAGAGAGAGAGAATGAGAGATAGAGAGCACGAGCAGGAAGAGGGTCAGAGGGAGAAGCAGACTCCCTGCTGAGCAGGGAGCCCGATGTGGGACTCGATCCCAGGACTCCAGGATCATGACATGAGCCGAAGGCAGTCGCTTAACCAACTGAGCCACCCAGGCGCCCTGAAATCCCGGTTTCTTGACTCAAATCGAATGTATTCTATTATATATCATTTCTAGTAATGAAATATCAAATCATGCTCCTGAGTTACCCAAAAGGTTAAATTATTTTCATTATCTTCTATTAAGATAGGGAAATAATTAAGTTACATGCAATTCAAATAAGCGTTTTAACACTTTAGGAAATACATTTCAGTTGTCTGAAGACGTCACTCATCAGAACTGCTTACTTCTTGGGGACAGATGAATGTGCAAACACACAAGGGAACTGATGGTGAGCAGGCAGCTGATGAAAATAAAACTTGGGGATGAGTACCACTTAAGCCTCAGACAACCTAGTTTAAAAGTCATTGGTCCTTTGAGATATAGAAATATTTTTCATATTTCTTAGACTTTGAGGTCACTGGTGGGAAGAGAAGCTGATATTTGAGAGGCACGATTTCAGAGAAGCTCTTGACTCATGTCTCTTGCACGAGTACAAGGAATCCAACCTGAAAATCCAAGTGGGATCAGGATCCCCTGGAAGACACTCCAAGATGTGAAAAGCAAAGGTAATACCGGTTGCAATGCCAGTGGATAAGAAAGGACAAAGGAGGCCCAAAGCAGTACCTCTGAATAGGACCTAAGGGCAAGATCCCATTCTGCTTGAGCAGGAACATGCAGAGTCAGGGAAACCAACACAGTGCTTCAATTTGAAACAGAAAAAGGGTAAGAACAGTATATTACGATGCATGTCAGCATGAATTAACTAGATAACTTTCAGGAGATAGGAAAGCGAACTATGTAAGACGTTATTATAGAACCCAAATCATTTGACTTTGGACTTCTTTTGCCTAGTCTTCATTTTTATTAAAGCATTGACGGGAAAGCAAAGTGAGTTTCAAGTATTTATCTGATCAGAACCACGATTCTCAGCTTCCAGATGGGGCCATGCAAATAAAACTCAAACCTTTCTTGGTGTATCCCCAAGCTGCTGGCCCCATTGTAAGAATCCTCCTTAGAGGTCTATGGAGATTTCTTTTCTTTTTTTTTCCTATGGAGATTTCTAGCTAGAAGGAGACCCTCAACTACTAGAAAGACTTCATTGTCAACCTGGTACCTCGCTTTCCAGCTTTTCTCCTAAGGTCTCTCTCACAAAAGCAAGAGAGTTCCAAGCCTTTCCTTAAGTCCTTCACACATGAAAGAATGTGCAGAGTCACATTAGAAATGCTTACTAGCTGTAGGGCCCTGGGCAAATTGCTTAACATCTCAACACTTAATCTCTTCTCATTTTGGCCCGCCTTCCCACGTGTCCAAGGTCATGCCTTTGGTAGATCTAATTCAGCATCTGTCTACTCTGCCTTCCTCAACTCTCATGTTTTGAATACAGGACCATGTTTCATTTGTGCAGCCCATTCATTCATTCATTCATTCATTCTCCTTTCATTTATTTAAATTGACACACAGTTTTCGAGTGCCTTCTAGGTGCCAGGCCTTTTGTTATGTCCAAGGTGTATATTTGTGAACAAAATAGACAAGATCCTTCCAATATTGAGCAATTCCTGTATTGATGTGCTTGTATTTCTTCATGAAAACCTTTGACTTCTACAAAGTTCTGGTCAGGTTGTGTCTAAATGATAACATATACTGCTGCGTTTCAAGCATTCATAGAGAATCTTAAGGAAGCAAAGTTTGCTTACAAGCACATTTCTGTAAAAAAGCTAACTAAGTGGCAAAGTCAACTAAATTAGAAAGGTGAAGGTAAAGCTAGTTAAATAAATGCATTTTTAAGTCTATTATACTATTTTTCAGGTCTAAACATAAGGAAAGGTGCAAATTTTCATAATTGCTTTGGGTAAAGTAGGAAACTGTGAGAAGTGTTTGAATTCATCTTCTACTGCCATTTGATAGTTATCCCACTTCATACAGTTTAAGGTGCTTTCTCTTTTTAGGGGGCAGTATCTTTTGATCGATCGATCGATATATTTGAAAACATGTCATACCTAAGATAAGCAAAAGCATATATCTGTGCTTGTTAGGAATGAGAAAAAGTAAGTTAGGGGAACATCTGGGGACAGAACACACAAGCCTGTCACCAAAACTAAGCAGCTACAGCACATACATTTTTTCAAAAACAGATTAATGAAGAACAAAAAGTCTTAGATATTGTATTGTTAAAACATGCCTACAAGTGTGTGCACACACACCCACACCCACCTACACACACACACACACACACATACACATACACACTAAAAATCAGTGTCTCTTGGCTAAATAATAATTTGATTTTTAAAAGACCCCAATCACGGCACTGTGCAATTACAATTTTAACAACGACAAACTTTAATTAACGAGCTGTGAAATGCAAGCTGTTCTAAGCTACATAAGCATTATGTGTTAAGCAGAACTTCAGAATGGAACTAGCCAACTTAATTCTAGTAATCAAGTTAATACCTAAGAGATTCATTGAGTATTATCCTTTCCTACATTTTATTAATGGTTTCTGTGAAACTCAGCCTCATAAAATGTAAAATTGCTCCAGAATTACAGGTTAAACTCCTAATTGGATCGAGAGAAAATAAATATCAATAAAAGGCAAACTCTGGGAAACAGTATATGTGATTGAAATATAGTTGCTTGGTGTGCACAGACTTTGATTGTGTACTTTCTTCTTCATGCTCCCCTTGATCGCTGTGTTTATTTTGGAAGTCCAGAATTTATACTCTGGGAATAGTATACTTAGAATGGTGAATCTGGACTTAATGACTTTACTAATTCATAAGATCTTTTACTTTTTCTTTAAAATATAATCTATGTATTAGTACTCTGGTATAACTCATTATGGTACCACATTTAGTATAGTGCCAAGAATATAGTAGGTTCAATAAATATTTGTGAAACTGAACCTGATCTTGCTGGTCTCCATCTGAGTAATGATTGTTCCTTATTTTCTTCCCCTTTTCCTGTCTGTGAAGTAAAGCCTGTGTGTATTGTATCTACAATGTCTTGTAGTTTACTCAAAATCATCCTTTTTCATCCATCTATGATTTATGTCATTAACATCTGCCTAATCATGTAAGCAAAGAATTTTGAAGCCATCCTTTCTTTGCTCCCTTTAAACAACCCCTGTCCATATCTGTCAAATCATGTCACTACTTCTCCATATGTACGGCTGCTGCTGCTGTAGGCTAGTGCATGCAATCTTTGTGTAGCATCCAATCCATGCTTCTAAAGGGCCTACTTGACTTCTTTTTCCCCCCTATTTTCAGTCATTCTACACTCAATTACTAGAGTTATTTTTCTAAGATATGAGTTTCATCTCCTCTTTTGGAAATATTCTCAAGTATGATATGGAGTCTAAATTCGTCAGCGGAAGAGATGAGAAACCCCATGGTCTACAGTTGTCTACATGTTTCCCTCTTATCAACGGCCATGTTCTCCAACACTTCCTTCAAGCTCACTGAAATTCTCTTTTTTTTTTAAAGATTTTTTTATATATTTATTTGAGAGAGAGAGAGAGAGAGAGCATGAGCAGGGGGATAAGCAGACTCCCCACTGAGCAGGGAGCCTGATGTGGGGCTCGATCCCAGACCCCTGGGATCATGACCTGAGCCAAAGGCAGGCACTCAACCGACTGAGCCACCCAGGTGCCCCTAAGCTTACTGAAGTTCTTGAAGTCCCAGAAACATGCTATAAACATCTATGCATCTGTTCTTCTGCTCATAATGTTTTCTTTTCTATTCTTTTTTCAATTCTTAGTTCAAACATTACCTTCTCTGAAGATTTTCTTCTCTGCTCCAGATAGGGATAAATATTGTAGATTATTTGCTTTTTGAATTATTCTTCAACATCCTACACCATTATTTGTTTAGTGTCCACATCATCTACTAGATAGTGAATTGGCTGTAAGAAGGCTTCCAGTGATTCTTAATCACATTCGTGCCTGTGTAGCTCCTCTCCTTGAGTGTGGGCTGGACTTACTCACTTCTGATGATTAGTGTGGCACAAATAATGGAATGTCCCTTCCAAAATTCAGTTATATAAGACTTTGGTTTCTGTCTTGGAAGCTCACCTTCTATTGCTCTCTCGCTTGCTCTCAGGGTTGCTGGCTGCCTTATTGTGAGTTGCCCTCTGGAGAGGCCCCTATGACAAGAAACTGAGGGTGGTTTGTGGCAAACTGTTAGTGAGGAAGTGAGGCCATAAGCCCAATAGCTTCTGAGGAACTGAATCCTATCAGCCAGCATATGAGGGAGCTTGGAAAAAAGATTCTTTCCCAGCAGTAGAAAACCAGCACACTCTCTTTGATATCAGTGCATCTACTGCATCCCACTGTCCTTCAAGAAAGGTTTATTTCAGCTCTCCTACCATGTGCTACCCAGGTACGAAGCTAGGCAGTGGTTCAATAATGAAAAAGACAGAGGCCCTTTCTTATTTTCTGGTTGTTGTTGTTTCCAAAGCTACTTGCTGTCTTCCTATAAGCATGCTCAGGTTTTCCCTATCCTATACAAATAAAGATGAAAACCCGAAAGCCCTTCCCTTAACAGCTTATACTCTCTCAAACTACTGTCCTTTTTCTTTTCAATGCATGACGGGTCTTCAGAACAAAAAGATTGCTGGTATGACTTGGACTCAGTAAAAGAGGGAATAGTGCATGAACTGGGGCCAGAGAAGACATAGAAGAATTCATACAGAGCATTTTATAGGTCATAAGACAAAACTTGGTTTTCTACCAAGTACAATGAAGAAGACTGCACTATTAGTGGTATCTACACAGAAGTTTTATCTATTAGCCTCCTGTAGGCTTAGTGTCTAGACTAGTCTGTGAGCTTCTCAAAGGCTTTTTTTAAGATCTGGAAAAAAAATCATCAGCTTGAAAATGAGAAGAAAAATTATTCCTGGAAAATTAGAGTCAATAAAAGTATAAATAAGTTTCTGTAGGATGTAATATCATGTCAAATAGCTAAGCGCAATTCAATCCAACTGTACCTAAATGTAAACACAGTAAGTGTAAACCATAAGAACAAAATAAATTATCTTTAAGAAAACTCAAATTTATAAAAACAATAAAACAACTTCCAAAATTTTTAGAGAAGTTATATTTAACATGTGATATGAGTGTGTTTTTATATGCTTGAAATGATATTGGGTGGGAGCCTCCAAACCTTAGAATGCTGGGTGACCAAGAAGGTCTCATAACAGACATGGACCTGCTTGCTAATATCTAAAAAGAGCAGAGAGTCTCCAAGGACAAGAATCAATCAGAAGGTGAATAATCTCCATGTATATAACTATCAATAAATAATATCCTAGGATAGTAAAAATGCGTATATACATAATATTGCATATTAAATATAAGACATATGTATATTTCAGGTGGCTGGGTTTTTAAAAAAATTTTTATACAAGAAGTATGGAATCAAGACTTCAGCTATAATATATACGCCACTAGTATATAATCCTGCCCCTTGAGTAAGGTTCAAGTTTATTTTCAATGTCATAACAAGATGTATCTGGCAGTTCTGAAAACTAGACCCAATAAATATTTACTTGATATTTCCCTTGACATGTGTCTGAGAATTTATTTCCTACCCGTCTAGCAGACTGGGTTACTTTTCTTCCTTTGTTAATTTTTGTCTCATATTGACTAGATACACACAAAAACACATATACTCATATGCACAAACACACACAAACATGCATATAAACACACAATTATAAAGATCAGGCATCTCACGTCTCCAAAGAAAACTGAAATAAGATTTTTGCTTTTTCTTTATGTTTCCAATATAACCTGGAACCCTGCCAGCCACACCAGAATTGGATACCATCTGTGAAATTAATTTGAATTTCACTAAGTTTAATTTGCTTGCCTCTCAATCAGCCATGGCAACCCTCCAAATTTATTTTTCCAAGTTCAGACTTTAATTTTATTCCAAGATCTTTCTCCTGAGTATATTTTGGTCTCTTTCACTAGAGAACTGTCCATTTTAACCATTCATATTTCTTATCTTCCCAGTGTTTGAGTTAGTAGTTTGTGTCTCAGACTAAGCTCTAAGAAGGAACGATGTTTGTTAGTTCAGCAAAGAATCAAGGAAATTGTTCCCAAGTCATTTAAAAAAACATTTAGTTTTTGGAAATGTTCACCCTGATTTGGAAGTTATACATGGCAGGAAAGAGGGAGGGTGAGGAAGACCTCAGAGCAATCTTTCTTACTCTTGTTGTCCCAGAAGAACCCTTGAAATAATTTTCAGGTCTCAGAGAATCCCTGCGTGGTCTTATTATATCTTTAGTCCTCTATACATTGGTGTAATCTGTAAGTTTTGAATATAATAATCCAACTAAACTCTCAATGCTCTTTTGAGTATAAAAAGATATTTTCCTATAGATCAGTTTATTTGGCCAGCTTCTAAGATACTCTTTTTGTATCTTTCTTCCTTCTCACATACTAATGTTAGTAAGTAGTGAAGGGGGAGGAAACATCAGTTCTTTTGGTTTTTAAATTCTTGCTTGATTTTTTTAAAACCCCATCCAAATAGGTTTGACAGTCTGATCACTAATTTCTACCACACAGTTGCTGAGGATGACATGTTACAAGAATAGTGTTAGTCCCTACTTAAAACTAAGAAAATCTTTTTTTTAAAGATTTTATTTATTTATTCATAAGAGACAGAGAGAGAGAGAAAGAGAGGCAGAGGGAGAAGCAGGCTTCCCGCTAAGCAGGGAGCCCAATGCGGGACTCGATCCCAGAACCCTGGGATCATGACCTGAGCCGAAGGCAGACGCTCAACCATCTGAGCCACCCAGGCGCCCACTAAGAAAATCTTTGTAGCCAAACTTTCTTTAAAAAAAAAGCCAGGTTATTCAAATTGATCATCATATACCAGGTAACAAAAGATCAAATGACCCAATCCTAACCAACTCATGTATTCATCATATCCCTCCCTCTATCCCCATTCATTGCAATTGGTGCAATATGCAGTTTTTGCTAAACATCCTTATGATGAAACTCTGGTGTTCTCTATTCCATTATATTCTAGTATATTATATTTCATTAAAAAATAAAAAGCTAGTCAAGAGCTACTAAAAAAATTTTTAAAAAGCCAGGTAGGTAAGTAAGCTCAGCTGACCTTTTTTGAAATTGTTCCCTTCTTTCCTTTTAACAAAATTTTAAAACTCATAAGGCAAAGATAACAAATTTCTGTTAAATAAATGACTTGAGTCAAAAAAGGGCTTTGGTAGGCTGCCAAAGATAGGCTTGGTAGATTTAATTTAAATGAAAGTTACAAATAGATTTGAATAGATGTTGTTTATGATATGAAAATTATTGATAGTGTTATTAATACATTGACTTATTATACAAATAGTGGAGCCTTTTCAAGTTTTGATACTGCATGTATCCTAGCATTTTACTCACTTGAGTTCTACATGCTGGCATTATTGGGTTCTTGACAATTGTGTTACCTTAACTTTTCTGGGCAGTAAGTTCTGTTGCTAAATAACTTGGCTTCTGAGCCTTTTCACTGAATGTTACTGTTTTTTTCCTTTTTTAACAAAAGCTTTACTCTGTTTTGAGATTCCAGTAGCCCTTTCAAATAATTATCCTTTTTATTTGTCAAATGAATATGATTTGTCATTTTGTCTTTTTCACTTTGCTGCAATTCTAATTTTCTGGCTTATAGAGGAGGCACAAAAAATTGGACAACTTGGATGACCAGCCCATTTAAAATCACTGATAAGTAGCTTTCACTATAGTGCCAGACTGTGTGTGTGTGTGTGTGTGTGTGTGTGTGTGTGTGTGTGTTTCACTAGCACAGTGAAATGACTCAGAGGATTGTAGTTCTTCATCAGTAAACATATCAGACTTATTTTTAGACCAAGGACTGGAATCGTTCTTTTCCATCTCATACGTGCCCTAAAAACTTACCACATTGTATCATCAGATATGTTTCTAAAACACAAACATTAACAACCTATAAAATGTAAGGGCATAAAAAAAGAACTAATGAGAAAATCACCCAAAGTATCAAAACTTCTCAACACGATTGAGTTTGAATTTACACAATTTATACTGTGCAACCTTCACAGCAACAGCTAAGTAGCAGGGGGCAGGCAGCTAAGCCATGTCATGGAAAAATTCCTTTTTTAGAAGAGGAATTTCTCATAAATGAGTTGGTAGTTCATGATGGGAGGTTGGGTGTGATAAGCTGACAGTATCACTATCATACACTCTTGTCCTTCCCTTTGTGCGGAATGCTCACCAGCTATCAATGACCTCCTCAAACCTACATCAAAAACTGAAAATTGGCTCAAGCAAATGAAAATGGTCCTAGTAAGTCCTGTCATACAGAACTAAAAGACCTCTATCAAAATATACCTACCAGAGACATTCAATCACTGTTTATCTCTGTAAGCATTGAGTGGCACATTAAGTTAAAGTGTGTGTGTGTGTGTGTGTGTGTGTGTGGTTTTTTTTTTGGTCACAATCTGCTGTGGAACCTCCAGCCACAAATCTGAGAACCCCAGGATTCCAGAGAGCCCCTGCTGAGAAATACCATCTTACAATTAAATAGTCCCAACCTTCCTTCTCTCCCTCTTCACTTTGACTAAAATGTCAAAGATTTTGTGTGTGTGTGTGTGCATCTACTGAAAACACAGTACAATAATCACCTTATGATTTGCTTAGACATAGCAGACATGGAGATGTGCAGCTATTCTCCTTTTGAGAAAGGACTCCCTGCCACACTGCAAAGGGTGTGGTCAGCTGATGGTCTCCAGGCATTTGCTTCCTCCTGACCCACCTTAACCTTTGAGACAAGGTCTTGCTATTCTCAGGGCAATCTCAGGCCAATGGCTAAGCAAGGTGGTGGTATGACGCCTGACCATTTCCACCCAGTGTGTGGCTCCTCCAGTGAGCAGTCCTTGCTGTGGAGTTCTCCTTTCGGCTGAGAGAGACTTGTGAGATCTGTATTGCAGCCTACTGGCTCCCCTGCCCAATCTGCTTCCTTCCTTTTCCTTTTATAGGAGTTTACTTTCTAAGAAACTATTTGTACTTCAAAGTCCATCTCAGCCTTTCCTTTCCGAAGAATCCAAAATGGTACAGTTGTACCAGGAGTGGCCTGAAAAAGCAGGTGGATAAATGAGACTTTGGAAGTGGGCCACTCACTGGCTTGCTAGTAATGAGGATCCGATCCCTCACAGATAGCTCCTGGTACAAGGTGGTGGTCCAGTTGTTACAATGTTCACCCATGGTGAGCTGGGAGGTTGAGCTGGGATGGGACATGTACTGGCCAGTGCAATCATTCAGGGTTTAAAATGTACCACGATATAATAAAAATCAAGACAATGGAATTGGATGTTTATTGCTAAATTGCATTGAGTCTCTTGGCTAACTTATAAAGAAGCAGTCATCTTATGCAGCAGAGGAGCAGAAAAAGCTGAAGATCAAGCACAAGATTTGATAGAGTGGCTGAACTTCAAAGATGACTGAATGTTCAAATGAGGCAGATCTGTTATGTGAAAGTCATGACAAGCTGGAAAAACTTAGGACCCTCTACATGGGATGGGGACATTTGGCTTGAAGATTTGATTTCCTAGACTTATCTGGTCTTCTGGCCCTGAAGAAATTGCCCACTCCTCCCCTTAAGAGCTAGTACCTGCCTCCCTAACTCCCATGCCCCACAAGGCAGAAGATATGGAAGGAGGGATCCCACCTCAGAAGCTGCCCCCACTGCTTTCCTGACTCCAGGCCTATAACCAGAGTTAAGGAGCAGCATACCCCAGCCAGGGATGAACTACATCGGAAAGGGGAAAAGAGGGACCACACTCCAAAGGAGCTACAAGACCTGGC